>NC_079147.1:53668280-53990742 GCF_945859685.1 Eupeodes corollae
AAAGACCTCTTTTGAAACCCCTTGTGGAGCCCATTTGGTTGGCCAAAGACGTGATTATACATACATTTGGTAGCGCAACTCTCCGTTATGAACTAGGGCCTAGTAATTTACAACTCTCAAGCATTTATTTATTCATTTTATTAATTAGTTAATACTTAATAATTGTAAGATATACTTAACCGATTTTACTAAAATTTATTGTTTTATAAAGGGTGATTTTTTTGAGGTTAGGAATTTCATGCATTAGTATTTGACAGATCACGCGGGATTTCAGACATGGTGTCAAAGAGAAAGATGCTCAGTATGCTTTGACATTTCATCATTGAATTTTATTACCAAAATCAGTGTTCGGTTCGAAATGTGTTTCGCGCTTTACGTCCGATTTATGGTCTACATAATCGACCAAGTCAGCAAACAATTAATGCGATTGTGACCAAGTTTCGCACTCAGTTTACTTTATTGGGCATTAAACCAACCACACGAATGCGTACCGTGCGTACAGAAGAGAATATTGCGTCCGTTTCTGAGAGTTTTGCTGAAGACCGTGAAATGTCGATTCGTCGCCGTTCGCAGCAATTGGGTTTGTGTTATTCGACCACATGGAAGATTTTACGCAAAGATCTTGGTGTAAAACCGTATAAAATACAGCTCGTGCAAGAACTGAAGCCGAACGATCTGCCACAACGTCGAATTTTCAGTGAATGGGCCCTAGAAAAGTTGGCAGAAAATCCACTTTTTTATCGACAAATTTTGTTCAGCGATGAGGCTCATTTCTGGTTGAATGGCTACGTAAATAAGCAAAATTGCCTCATTTGGAGTGAAGAGCAACCAGAAGCCGTTCAAGAACTGCCCATGCATCCCAAAAAATGCACTGTTTGGTGTGGTTTGTACGCTGGTGGAATCATTGGACCGTATTTTTTCAAAGATGCTGTTGGACGCAACGTTACGGTGAATGGCGATCGCTATCGTTCAATGCTAACAAACTTTTTGTTGAGAAAAATGGAATAACTGAACTTGGTTGACATGTGGTTTCAACAAGATGGCGCTACATGCCACACAGCTCGCGATTCTATGGCCATTTTAAGGGAAAACTTCGGAGATCAATTCATCTCAAGGAATGGACCGGTAAGTTGGCCACCAAGATCATGCGATTTGACGCCTTTAGACTATTTTTTGTGGGACTACGTCAAGTCTAAAGTCTACACAAATAAACCAGCAACTATTCCAGCTTTGGAAGACAACATTTCCGAAGAAATTCGGGCTATTCCGGCCGAAATGCTCGAAAAAGTTTCCCAAAATTGGACGATACTTCCAAGGTATTGAAAGCTCTCCACTTTTTCTACCGGTTGGGATGAAATATTTATTTGAGAGGATGGTCGGGTTACGAGGCTGATCATTTTTGTTTTGCCGGAATTAATTTTCAGTCCCACTACTTCTGCTTTTCTCTCCACATTTGTTGTGATTTGATGGAGATCCATGATCTATTGAGAGAGTAAGAAAACATTATCCGCTCAATCCAAGTGCTTTAAATAGGATGGATGGATTGGATCCCTCCGCTACCTGACAGAGCTGAGCGCAGTACATCGCTTATTACTAACAAAAACAATATTTGTGACAGAATACAGCCCTGTCTTACTCCGCTTCGGAATTCAAAATTATCTGACAACCTACCATCGTGCAGAACGTGACACTTGGATCCATCATATGCTGCTTTAATATTTGCAATTATTTTTTTTGGGATGCCTCTCCTGCGCAAAGCTAACCAGATATACTCCATGTTAACGCTATCAAAGGCCTTCTTGAAGTCGATGAACAGCAGGTGTAGTGGTGATCGATATTCAACGCACTGTTCAGTAATGATCCGAAGGGTGTTGATATGATCAATACAGGAGGATCCAGCTCGGAATCGTGCTTGGTCGGCATCGAGTGTGGCCTCCTGGTGTTCTCTGATGCATTCCAGTATAACGTTCGCCACTATTTTGGCAACGACTGGTAGAACGCATATTCCTCTCCAGTTTTCGCACTTTGTAAGATCTCCATTTTTTGGGAGCTTCTTCCACTCATGGGGGAAGCTTTCAGTGGTCCAGGCGGATGAAGCAGTTCGCTTGATGACGTTGGTGCGCTTGTAAAAGCTCTACGGGAATTCTATCAAGTCCTACCGCTTTGTTGTTCTTAAATGATTTAATGCGGCAACGATATCATCTTTAATGGTAGGTGCCGTGCGAATTCAGGGATTAGTTTGTTCAGGCTCTTCAGAAGGTATCGGCTGCATGTTGTTTGCAAACACTCGGTTTAAAAATAAGGAAAAGTGTTCTTTCCACCTTTTGACTTGCTCATCCACCGAACTTATCACAGTACCGTCTTCTTCTTTCCACTAGGTGTTGCTTTAAGCTGTGTGTACCGGTTAGCTCGTTGGTTTTTCTGTAAACGGTCCTGCTGTCGCACCTGTTTGCAGCATCTTCTGCTTCTTGACCCAAGCCGTTCATGTAGTCATGCAGAAGTCAAAGAACATCTCACCATTGTCATTGCAATTGCCGACTCCGTGAACACCCATCACATGCCTTAGCCCGTTGTTGTTACTGACAACCTTAGCATTTAGGTCTCCCATAACCAAAATAATATCTACGCGGGGAGTGTTGTTGAGGGCGGATCCTAGTTGAATATAAAAGCATTCTTTCTCTTCATCAGATGCAAGCTCTGTAGGGGCGTAACACTGTATAATGGCGACGTGTCATACTCTACTCTGAAACCTAGCTTTGATAAGCCTTTCCCCAAGGGGCTCCCGCGAAATAATGCTTCTGGTTGCCGTTTTTGTAAGGAGTAACCCAACTCCAGCTTCTCGAGCGTTTCCTGGATCATGACCAGAGTAGAGCTGTGCAGTGTTATATGTCGGTGACTTGTAATTGCCCGATTTAAACCATTGCCCGATTTAAACTTCGCTTAATCCTAAGATATCTATCCTGTACCACATAAATTCTCTCTCTAATTGGAGGAATCTAGTATTGTGCGGACCTTCACTTCCAGCGTCTAGAAGCGTGATCACATTCCAAAAACCAATTTTTGTCCGGGTACAATAGCCAAAGTCTTTTTTCGGTTTCCATAGCGGGATGGAGTTCTGTTACGAAGAGTGCTAACCTCCTTAACCTGTCCTGTAAAGTCAGGAAACTTCGCTCTTGCAATTTTAGCTAACGTATGTACATAGGTATACAGAAAGCATTGCCCGAGCGCCAATACGAGGAGGTTAAGCAAGAACTTCAACATGGCAGAAAGCTTGTTTAAATTGGATCCTCTTCTTCTTTTTTGTACCCCTCCTTTTACCTCTAATGAATGCCTTCCTCAATTTCCTTCCTTTCGCCTTATTTAGTAGTATTGTTTCTTTAACCCAACTGCGATCAAAATTAAACTTTCCCTTAAAAAAAATACTTTGTTTAATTTCCCGAGAAAACTTTGTTTTCTTTTATTGACCTCTCTTTTTCGCTTTATTGAAAAAAGGGCGAACATCCCTCATCCAAGAACAAACGACAAACATGTGAAGACACTCTGACCTTTTGTTACAACTTACTTACTTAAGGTGGTGCTATCGTCAGTTGTCAACTAGGGCCTTACCCAAAGAACTTCTCCATCTAGCTCAGTCCCTAGCTAGATGTCTCCAGTTTTGTGCTCCAAGTTGTGTTAGGACACTTTCCACTTATGCGCGCCACCTGATCCACGGTCTTTCTCTACTGTGGATGTAGATTCGAAGACATTCAAGGCCGGAACATTGGTTTCCATGTACTCTACGTGACCCAGTAATCTTAGTCGTTGGACATCTACCCTTCTGGCTAAGTCTATGTAGCTGTAAAGCCTGTACAGATCATCGTTTCATCTTCTACTCCACTCCTTTTCTATGCATTTACGCGACTTAATTTTCTCTCGAAACAACTTCCCTCTGTTTCAGTTAATAGCTGATGGAGAAGAAGTAATACGAGAAGTGAAAGACGAAAAGGAACAAGAACTGATCAGTTTGCCAAATATGGGCTTTATGTCAACAAACAAGCTATCTCTTTCCTTAAGCGAAACAAAAATATTATTATTAAACCAAAAAAGCCGAAGGAAAACCTAATTTTTCCAATACACATAACTTTTGTTATAGTCCATGTTTCTGCACCGTAAAGCAAAACGGAGATGATTATTGTCTTATATAGTGACACTTTGGTCCCTCGAGAGAGGGCTTTGCTACTCAGTTGTTTTCATAGCCCAAAGAAGCAGCGGTTAGCAAGTTATTCTTCGTTTGGTCTTAGCGCTGGTGTTTTTTTCTGCTTTTATAGCGGAGCCTAGGTAGACGAAGTCCTTAACTACCTCAATGTTATCTCTTTCGATTATGAACTTTTGACCGAGACGTCGGTGTTGTAAGTCGTTTCTTGACGACAGCATGTACTTTGTTTTGCCCTCATTAACCGTTAAACCCATTTTGCATGGTCATCCTGCACAATTGGAAGAGTTTGGCAGGAATGCCATAACTAGACATGGCTCTATAAAGCTCGCCCATGTAAATGCTGCTATATGCGGCCTTGAAAAGATGGTGGGTGTTGATTCGATGTTCTTGGTATTTTTCTAGGATCTACCGTAACGTGAATATTTAAGCGACTCTTGACTTTTCTGGTCTAAAACCACACTTCTAAGGACCTGTCAGGTTTTTGACGATGGGTTTTAGACGTTCACATAGTTTAGTAGACTGATGCCTCTATAGTTAGTGGTGTTTATAAGGTCTCTTTTTTCAGAATCGGGCAACAATACTGAGGTTCCATTCACCGGGCATGCTTTCTTCCAACTATATCTTACAGAAAAGTTTGTGCATGCTCCTAATCAAATTATTATCATCTGCTTCAACGGCTTTGTTAGACTTCAGCTTAGATATGGCAATCTTTATTTCGTCTAAATCGGAAGAACGGAATTGTTGGCTTTCATCGTCTATGTTGAATGGATCATCCTTCCTGACAGCGGAATTCGGTTCATCGTCGCCGTTATACAATCTGCAGAAGTGGTCCTTACACATGTATCTTCAGCATTCACTGCGGTTCCACTATGATGTTTCCACTTTCGTCTTTTCAGCCTCCGGTTCGACCTTAACTTACTTTTGAATTTCGTTAAACCTACTTATAAAACATTCGAACTTCATTCCTGCGCTTGAATCTCTAAACATCTTCGACCGCACACTTCTCACGCTCTCTCTTTTTCCTTCCGAGAAGTTGATTTTCCTCCCTCCTCTTCTACTCTGTTAGTAATCCAGCACGTCAGAGGCAGCTTCTTCAATTGCATCTTGGCAATGTTGCCAATGGTTCCTTTTAAATTGTAATGGCGACAGAGAACTGAAGAGAATTTACTTGTAACTCCATCGAAGAAGGATTTGACGATCTCTTGCGATTGTAGCGACGTTGTATACTCTCCCAGGACGTCCATGTTTTGTATTTGGTCTGAAAACCCGAACTGCTACCTTGGGTAGAAAGACGTAGTGGTCCGGGTCGATGTTAGCTTCTTGGAAAGGTCGGACAATAGCAATTCGTCATTCTGGTTGACGGTAGATTGATCTGGAGAACTCCAAGTTTCTTTGTGGATGTTGAGGTGTTGAAAACGCGTATTGGGTATCATGAAGTTTCGCCCCACAGCAAAATCGATGAGCCTGAATATGTTGTCGGAAGTGTTGTCGTGCAGGCTGTTTTGCCCGATTATACCAAAGATGTTTTCCCTTCCTAGTTAGCATTAAAATCGCCCAGGACAATTTAAATGCCGTAGCTAGGACACTGCTCATACGTTTTCTCCAAAAGCTCAAGGCTTGCTGTTAGCATCCTTTTCTTCTGTGTGGGCGTCTACGCATATGATTATATTTCGTTTTCAAAGCCACTCAAAGATTTATGGTCTTTTTTACTTTGGTGATTTGTAAGTGTTCAAGTGGTTTAGGTTTAATAGACGAGTTCAGCTATTATCCGTCGAATCAAATAGGTCGACAAAAATAAACGAAATTTGAGGAAATCCCCATTCCAAACCAACCCAGTTATATAACTTGAGGAAATCATTCTTGTTAATTTGAACCTTGACTTTTCTCAACCAAGATTGGGTGAGGCATGATCCAATGGCAAACGCGAAATTTAAGAACTCTAAATCCTTTGATTTTTGTAGACCTTCCGTCACACAACTCTGCATTACTACTCGAAGACCTGTTTTGGTAGCACTTCCAAAAGAAAATAACAGCATGACAGATGAAAGAAGGATTCAACTGAACTCTTAGAATATTTTCATTGACATAGATAAATAGTATCCGACCCTTGAGGAACACCGGACGAAGTAGGTAAAAACTTGACAAACAGTCACCAATTTCAACTGCTAATTTTCTGTTAGTCAAATAAGAATATAAAAGCTTAGCGGAACTTGCTGAAAAAAATAAACTTTTGCGTAAGTTTCTTAACCTTGGAATAGTCAAGCAATATAAAGAAAGTTTCATCATCTTTATCTAGCTTGTCTTATTTCTTCATTGTACGATAACCTTTGATTTGTATCTCAAAAACTTTAGACAAATATGAAGGAATTGAGGTAGGTCTATATTCACTTCATTTAGAATTTTTGGAAGTGGTATGATTTTCGCTTTCTCCAAAGATCCGGAAAAACTCCAGACATCAAAATACTAATAAATCCACACAACAATAACTAAAACTAGTGTGACCTTAATGTTTCTTTAACGAAATATTTTCCACTGAACTAGATAAAGGCGAGGTTGATGGGACTGAGGTAAATGGTTTATTAAGTAAGTTAACATCATCGTTGGAAGTCATATTTATTGCCCTACCAATACCAACATTACGCAAATTGCTTCACAATTTACGAAAATTCATTGAAGAATTTAGTTGTTCAGACACAATCTGAGATTTGGATAAACTGAAGTCAGCTGTGACTTTGTGTCTCAACCATTGTTTCATTAATAGTCTTTTATTTTGTCTAAGCCATGGTTTACTGAAGTCTGCACATGAAGCTATATTAGGGGAATTCAACAAGATTTCTTCTATATAAAAAGAGGTGAAAAGTCAATCTGGTCTTGAAATTACCCCTAAGAGCAGACAAATATCGATTCCGAAGATATCAATGAACAAGGATCGCTACCTGCGACTGATGTAAGCTTATATTTCAAAATAGATTTTACAAATATTGCCACACGAATCCCAAAAAATATTTATACGCCCATTTATTTTTACTGCTAAAAGGAATTTGAAAAGAAGCAATATACATAAAATTAATAGATAAGAAACATTTCTTATTTTAAACTTCATATCTTAAATCAACACGAACTTATCTGTCAAGGCGTTTTAAAACGTGTGTTTGCCTAAGAACTAATTGTTGCCTTAAAAAAATTGGCGAATGTTGTTTAAAGTGCAAACATTTGGTGTTCTAGTTTGCGAATCGTAAGAATTATTTAAAATGTTATTAAAACAATAAACATGGGTAATCCATGTATCAATATTTACCTAACATTCTTCATTCTTGTTTCAACCTTTATAAAGGAATAAATCTGCTCAAAAAGTTATCAGTATAAGACTTCAACTCAAACTATTCGAACTGAAAATGAATTCTTTGAGATATTTAATTTTATTCGCTGCTACGGTATTGGTTGTTTCTGCCCAACAATCAACCCTAGGAAGTGAGAAAGGACTTGAAGTAATCCAAGCCATTGAGCAAAGTTCCAAGCAAAACGAAGACGCTTTAATTTTCCTTTCCGCAACAAGGCTTCTAAGACTGTTGTTCCTCAATGGTACAAATGACATCTTGGAGTCTAGAGCAACTATTAGATCTGCAATTGAGTCCGCTAAGAATTTAATATCTGGCCAACCAAACGCGACCGAGACATTAATCCGGCAAGCAATGGAAAAAGCTCAAAAACTAGTCTACCAATCGGGAGCGCCCTTCTTTCGGTCTTACGGAGGGGCTTTAGCTCTTTCCAATTATGGAGCTCAACAAGGACTTGAAATGGCAAGTCGATTGGTTCAAGAAGCAGGCGTTGCTATATTAAACGCAATGAATGAGGTTGGGTTATTATTTAAACAAGGAATCAGTGGTAAGGCCTACGCAGGTGTAGAGTTACTTAAGGCAATGGATGTGGGTGTCGACGTTGGTTACATAGCTGCTTTAAACAAGATTAAGGAATCTATAAGGTTGGCAATCCAAGCTCTTAGGGATGCTCAAAGTAATCCCCAGCAACAAGCTGCACAGCTTAATTGTGGACCTTCCATAAACGACCCTGATGGATCCGATGCCCTAAGAGAAATTAACGAATCTGCAGACAGAGCTTTAAGACGTGGTGCAAATGCTGCGCTAGTACAAAGGTTAAGCCAAGTATTCATTTGTTCGCTCAAAGATTTCCTTAAAATTGTAGTCGAAGGACAACAGGGTATTGAAAATTTAAAGCAAATTGCTGATGGCAAGGCTTCAATTGCCGAGATGACATTCTTTAAACGAGCAATTGTTTTAGAAGGAGCAATTCATAATCTTGCTGCTAAACTCTATGTGACTGTTGGGGAAGTAGCACAAAGAGCTGGAAAATTGTTCAACAACGAAATTGTTCCTGCCATTGATTCCATCGAAAGAGGAAAAGTCTTAGTATTTTTGGGAACTAAAATAGCTGGAGATTCAATTGTTATTTCACTTAGATATGAAGGTCAAGCACCTGAGTTGGGTTTTGAGGCTGCTTTAAGGATTGGAGATTTTGTTAAAGAAACATTCTTGCGTGCAATCGTACGAAGTTTCAGGCTTACGCTTAGTGTGCTTTAATTCTCTTTTTTTTGTTCACAACAAATTTTTAAAAATGAAGAAAAATATTATACAATAAAAAAGAACAATTTTCGAAATGTGTGTGTCATTATCTTTTTTCATTTGGAAATTATTTTAAGTTTTAGTTCTTTATTCAATATACATTTTTCCTAAATTTTTTTTCACAGCCTCTTGCGAAGACGCATTCTCCAAAAGTAATTGTTGGTCCCCTCGATTACTGTCATTACATAACTATGATTGAGAGTTGTGAGTTTATAGGAACTGTTTTCCTATGAGCTGGAGCGCCAGCAAAACACCAATTTTTCGTTTTCGAAGAATTCTTAAAGTAGGTATGGGGTTTGAAATTAAACGAGTTGCGATTATTTTTACTACTGACGGTGTTTAGGCCGTTCATACTCAACATCAAACTTGACCTGTGTTAACGTGAGAAACGACTTACTTAAATGTTTTTATAATTTTTAAAATGCGAGGGCAAAGGTAGACCTTGATAGAAGGGTATTTAACTTCCGATAGGAAGTTTTTGTAATGGGACCGATTTGTCGAATTGAAAATTTTGCCATTACGTTCGTACATCCGTTCATCAGTACGTTCTTGACGTTTTTTCGTCCATAGTTCAAGAACCAGAAGAAATATCAACTTCAAATAAACCGATAGTAATGCAGAAAGATGCAGCAAGGGTTCCCAAGAAAATTCCGTCGTAGGGTTTTTTTTACAATAGCAGTTTAAAAAAAGGGTGAAAATGTGAGGTAACCTTAAATGTCTCACGAACCAATTAAATGTTGAGAAAAATCGAACTGAAAATTCTTCCTACAAAAAATAAAAACCTAAAAGAAAATTTACAAAAGTTTGTAAAAATTGATTTTCGACTTAAATATCTTTTTCAAAACTTTGGAATATTGGCTTCAATCTACTTTCATCTTTTAAAAAATATTGTTGTGAACATTTAGTAAAATTTTGAGAAAAATCGAATTGACAGTTTTCTTAAAAAAATAAAAACCTAACACAAAAAAAAAATACTAAAACTTGGTATAAATCTACTCTCGACTCAAATAGCTTTTCAAAATTTAAAAATATTGTCTTCAAACTTTTTTATTTCACAAAAAATATTGTTTTCGATATTCATCAGTTTTTTATAAAAATCCAAAAGTCCGTTTTTTTCAAAAAAAAGTAAAGTCTACAATAAATACTACGCAAATTTTGTAAAAATTGTTGTTCGGTTTTTGATATCTCTTAAATTAATTTCATTCATCCAATTTGTAAAAATTTAAGAAATGTTACTAGAATTGTTAAAAATTTGTTTTGACTAAAAATCTATTTAACAAATTAACAAAACTAGATTTTCAAACTAAACTATTTCTTTATATGAAAAATATTGCTGGTAACTTTGAATTGTTTAAGAATAATTCAACTGATAAATTTTTTAACCCAACACGAAAACCTAAAAATTTTTAAACAAAACAAATCGCCAGACGTGTTGGGTAGTTATCAGTTTGGGTCTTATCCCAGGATCTGTTTTTAATTAATCTGAGACGCTTGAAATCTAACAATTTATGAAGATTTTTCAAAAATTCTTAAAATATTTTAAATGCAACCTTAAGGGATGAAGTATTTTTAGAGATGGATTTGAAGGTTTGTTTGGAAAAGTGCAGTGTGATTGCCAGGAACAAAACCTTGTCAATCAGTGACTTTTATATCATATATAGATATTGTACAAAATAGTCAAAAATATCCTTTTTTTTAATACACTTTCAAACCTGAAATAAATTCCTAAAAAAAACCAAAAGATCGAGCCAGTTTTTGGCAACGAATAACACTAGTGATACAATTTTGTTTGATTATAGAAAATACGGAAAATTTTGATCTGGTAACTTTTTTAATAAAATTTTCTTAACAGGGGCGGATGTGTAAGGTAATTATTTTTTTTTAAAGGCGCATGAATGCCATTAGGTGTGGAATATGACATCATTCAAATGCCCACCTCGGCTTCTTATGGTGACACGGATCCGAGGGGTCCAATTTTTAATGACTCTCCCGCATAGATCCGGCTGAATTTGAGGGATGGCCTGTGTTATATAATGTTCATCTTTATGATCGACTGTGGTTTATTTGTATAGACTTGCAATTTCAAGGTACCCCACAGGAAAAAGGATGTCGGGGTCAAATGGCATGACCTTGGTGGCCAATTCACATAACCCCTGCGAAAGGTGACTTTACATCAAATCGTTTATGCGAAATTTCAATCGTGGCGGTTCGCCTCATCCCCACAATAGACACCAAATGGTAGCTTTTTAAGGATGCATTATCATCTGGTGAATCTCGCGTGGGTTGGTGTAGTCCTATAAACGGAAATTTTGCTTGTTAACAAAGAAATTTATCCAAAAATGCGCCTCGTCACTAAAGATGATTTTTCGGCCAAAATTGGGGTCCTCTTCCAAAAAAAACCAAGGCCAGTCAGCTAACAAACGGCGTTGTCTATGGTCATGAACTTTGAAGTTATTGTAATGGGTCCGATTTGTCAAATTGAAAATTTTGACATTTCTCGACGTTTCAAGGTCCCTAGAGTCGAAATAAAAGATTTTTAGAAAGATGTCTGTGCGTGCGTGTGTACGTACGTTTGTACGTCCGTACGTTCGCGACGTTTTTTTCGTCGTCCATAGCCAGAGCCGGATTAACCATGTCATGGGCCCCTAGGCAGAGTAATTCTTGCGCCCTTTTCCGATGGTTTTTCGATATTATAAGCTCTTTTTGAGCTAGGTTAGAAGGTGTAGGTAACCTCCTGAGGAATAATCAGCTCTAATCTGTCATTTTATAAATCTTAACTAAAACATTTGAAACATCTTAGACAACAGTCTGCAGTTGATATATAAATTAATAACTGTAGTAAATATATGCAGTGATATCTCAACAAAGCATATATGAATAACAACTTCATGGTTCTCAGACAATTTCGATTAACTACAAGTTATTAGAAATTATCTTGCATTCATAAGGTATAAGTATACTTACGGTTTCATTATAAAACTGGAGAGTTAAATCATACGCAAAAGTTTTAATTTTGGTTTTATTATTATGTAATAAAAGAAAGAAAAATGTTTTTTCCAAGTTAAGTTTTAATATTGACTTTTCAAATTTTTTTTGAAACAAAATCGCTTATTATGTCTTGAAAATTGACCTCATCCAGAACATCGTTTTCCATCGCCATTATTGCTAACGAATTCAATCGCTTTTGGGACATTGATGAACGCAGACAATTTTTTATAAGTTTTAGTCTTGAAAAATGACGTTCACCAGTCGCGTTAGAAATCATCAAACTTCTATATACAGAAACTGTTCGCCGTGTACTAGAGGGGAAACGAAAACGAACAAGTTCGGCGAATTCGGCAAAAACAATATTGCATAATGCATAGCATACCCACTCATTTTGAACACACATACACATGAAATGAAAACATTCTTGTTATGCAATTTTTTTTAATTTTATTTTTGGAATTAAAAACTTTTCACTCACAAATTTTTCAAAAGAGTTCTTGCTCCAACAAATAATAATAATTACCTATATCCTATTCCTAGGAAATTCGACATATGGAAAGTTGAAATCGAATTCCATTGTTAAAAAACTTACCTGTCGCTTACAATAGTCGCAACTTTAGTTTTACTACTTTTAAATCTATAGATACTCGCTGAAACTTTTCAAGGCACTTGCTTGTTTTATATTAAAAACTTATCACTTAAAATTCAAAAAAAAAAACACATTAAATCTTTTTTTAATTAATTCACTGCATGTAATTTAGTACAAACCACTTACCAAGCACCAACGATTAAAATATATACGTTCGAATCTAATCCGACAGAAGACGGATGCATAAACCAAGAACTTATCCCAACACATACATGATGGACTTGACGGATGTGTTTATTTTAACGGATGCAACACGAGTTCTATACTCTATAGTTTGCAGCGTTTCCAGACTTGGCAAGTCGAATCCTTTTATTTTCCATCAAAAAAGTTTGTTTTCACTTTTTGTTTTAGTTTTTTTCCATTTTATTTCTTAGATATTTTTGTAAAATTAATGGTTTTTAAGTTTGTTTTCAATTAGTATACCTTCACCAACAAAAATATAAAAATATTTTTGAAGATAAAATACATGTATACATAGATATGTATGTATGTAGATAATGTATTTAAAACAAAATAAAACTTAAAATAACTACAGTAGTTGGTTTATCTATTTGAACACAATAGAAGAGTTAAAAAAAATTGCTTAATCTAACAGCCCTATTCTGGCAAACCTCACAAGTTATGACGACCTCACAAGGTGAGCTGAATTTGAGTTTGTGAGGTTTTGGCGTCACAAAAACTTTCGAATTTGTGATCTGCTCTGAAGGAGGTCACAACTCACAAGTTGGATTTTTCTTAGTAAGAAGTTTGTGAGAAATAAATCCTCATAAAATCAAGTTATGATCACCTTGTGAGGTTTTTGTGACTTGTGAGGTTTGCCAGAATAGGGGTGTAAATTATGTACATAATATCCATTCTTATTTTCATTTCATTTTGGTTCGTTCCCAAAATGTATTATCCAACTGCACTTCGACACTGTGCTAATGCGTTTGTATTTGTAACATTTGAAAATATTGTTTTTTTCTGGGGCCCTGCTATGTTACTTTGTGATACTTTCGAATCTGTTCGAAAGTTAATTTTAGTTGTACTTTTTACTAACTTTTATTAGATATTAAAACGTAAAAAAAATTTGAGCTGACTGTCGAAAATCCGAAAAAAAAGGTAAAAATCTCTCATTCTGGCATCGCTGGGTTGGGCCCATTAGGATGGAATGGGGCATGGGAGTCATAATTCATTATAAACACGTATACACTGTTTCTTTTTTTGTTCTTCTTTTTTCTTATATTTATGGCAAGTATAAAAAATGTAATGCTGTTTTTTATTGAAGGTGCATCTCCAAAAACATTTTTTGTTCGTAGTCAAAACGAGGGGCCCCTAGCTCAAGCGGGGCCCCTAGGCAGCTGCCTAGTCTGCCATGAGGCTAATCCGGCACTGTCCATAGCTCAAGAACCAGAAGAGATATCGACTTCAAATAAATTTTGTTATACTGATAATAAGGCAGAAAGATGCAGAAAGGGCTCTCAAGAAAATTGCGTGGGTGGGTTTTTTACCATAGCAGTTTGAAAAAAAGGTGAAAATTTTGGTTAACCTTAAATATATTACTAACCAAAAACGCTAGAACCTTGAATTAAATTTTATATAATATATTGTAACGTGATACCAAACAGGTATATTTTTTGAAAAAAATCAATGTAACGGTTTTTTTTTTTATAAATCAATAAAACTAAAAAAAAAATTTGTCACCTTCAAAATTTTACGACTGAAATATGATTTCATCCCTAAAACAATTTTGTGCAACGAAGAATAATGTTTTTGACATCTGATAAAATTTTGAGAAAAATCTAATTGACAGTTTTTTTTACAAAAAATAAAAACCTAAAAAAAAATGTATAAAAGTTGGTAAAAATTGATTTTCGACTCAAATATCTTTTCAAAACTTTGAGATATTGGCTTTAATTTACTTTTAAATTTCAAAACATCTTGTTGTCAACATTCAGTAAAAGTTTGAAAAAAATCGATTTGACAGTTTTTGTACAAAAAATTAAAAACCGAAAAAAAAATTAACAAAAGTTCGTAAAAAATGATTTTCGACTCAAATATCTTTTAAAAACTTTGAGATAATAGGTTCGAACTAATTTTTTCTTATAAGAAATATTGTTTTCAACATTAGGACAAATTTTTAACAAATTCGAATTGACAGTTTTTTTACAAAAAAATAAAACCTGAAAAAAAAAATGTATAAAAGTTGGTAAAAATTTACTTTCGGCTCAAATAGCTTTTCAAAAATTAAAAATATCGGCTTCAAGCTTATTTTATTTCAGAGAAAATATTGTTTTCAATATTCAGTAATTTGTATATAAAAATCCAACAGTCCGTTTTTTTCATAAAAAATAAAATCTACAAAAAATAGGGCTCAAATTTGGTAAAAATACATATAGACAAACTTTTAAGCAAGACAAATCGACAGACGGGATGGGAAGTTATTAGTGTGGGTCGCACGGGGCTAGAGATTCTACCAGCGCCAATTAAAAAACCCTTTGTTTTGAATATATTTTGATACGAAACAATACAATTAATACAAACACAATTTTGTCAAAAAAAAACAGTGTACAAAATTAAAATTTTATAAAAATCTGCCGAGTCGTTTCAATCAAACTCAAACGCAATCGACGTAAAACCAAATTTTTCGCTTGTATTATAGTATAGTTGTATGTTTTTAATTTATTTAACATACATTTGTTTTTGAAATAATAGACTTTTCTTCTGCAACACCACATTTATTTACATAAACATACTTATCTAATTATGAATAAATAAGTAATATGTGTTTCTTTAGTTTAAGTCAAATTACTTGTTTTTATTAAAAAAAATATGTACCTATAAATGACACAAACATAAGTATGAACCGAACCTTCCTACTGTATTTACATAAAATTGATTTTTAAGTATAAATATAAAACAATTTCGGAATTTCAAGATCATATTGAAACAATATGAAAATACAAGCTTTAAATCTGTTAACAATAGTGGATTGTTGTTTAATTCTATTTTTCTTTTCAAAATATTTATTATTTATTGAAATACAAAATTTTATAATTCTTCATGAAAATGATAAGCATACAATTAAATACCATCACTCAGAGTCAACATTTTCATCAACTTTAAAAAAAAATCTTTTAGGTATTGTGTAAAATACCTTTGTCTTTTACTTTCATCATAAAGCAGGTTTAAGAGGACCTTATAAATAAGGTAAATAGATGGAGTACCTCAGAAGAGCCACTTAAGTCCGCTTTTATTCATAACCTTGACAGATTACCAAACGATGTAAATAGTGATCTTAATGAGAATGAAAGAAAAATTTCAGCATATCTCAAAGGAAAGTCTACTAAAACGGCTCCAAATGAGGTTGTGCATACCATTGGGAAGACAACCAAGAAGACTCTTGCTACCTTCCTAGACGTAGAAGGTGCTTTCGATTACATCATTATTGAATCGATTTACGAATCACTTTGGTTTTACTTGTGTCGGGAAATTCGTCACCGTGATTAGGTTAATTACGGAGGTGGCCCTGAAGATAGTTACCAGCTGAGATACGAGCAATGGACTACGTGTAATCAGAGTAAAACTGAACGGTTCTCTTTACGACCAAAACTAAAGTGATCAAATCCTGTCTTTACTCTCTCGAGCAAAATGTACAGCAGTCCATCTGGATCCTAAGCTAAGCTGGAAAGTAATCATTGAAGAACAGGTTATGTTGTCTTATGGATCGATTATGTAGTGGCCTGAGCTTAGCAAGAAAAACCATATCGAGAAACTACGACAAGTTCAAAGAATAGCTGCCAACAGATGCTAGAAATTTTGTTCAGCACTTTCTACCAGCACACAAATAATATTTAGTATCGTGCAGCTATCGACCAAATATTCACACTACGGCAGATCTTGGAAAAAACCCAGGAACTTCAAGTCGATACTCACCACCAAATCTGCGTATGACAGCTTCTATAGGGAACAGCTCTACCCAGCAATGTCTAGTTTTGGTAACCCTGTCAAACTTATCCGTTTATACAAAATGACGATGGAAATGCACGCTGCTCTATCAAGGTTGGAAAAGATCTTACCGATGCATTTGATGTCAAAAAAAACACTAGAGGCACAATCTTCCAAAGGTACATCCAATTACTTGGATACGCAGTTGATATTGACATAATTGGAAGATCAAAGCGTGGTGTCAGCGGAGCGTTTTTGAGCATTGCGACGGAAGCGAAGAAGATGGGTTTAGTAGTCAATAAGGGCAAGGCCAAGTATATGCTGTCATCAAAAAAGGACACTGATCGACGACGTCTTGGACAAAACGTCACCATAAACAGCTATAACTTTGAGGTAGTTGAGGACTTTGGCTAGCTAGGCACCGCTATTAACACAGACAACGATACCAGCGCTCAAATCAAACGAAGAATTACTCTTGCAAATCGCTGCTTCTTTGGACTTAGAAAGGCAATTGGGTAGTAAAGTCCTCTCTCGAGCATGTAAAATCATCATCTATAAGACACTCATCATCCCGGTTCTCATTTATGGCAGTGAGGTCTGGTCCCTGTCAAAGAAAGATGAGAGTGACTAAGGATTCTTCTAGATAAAAATTCTTCGTGTGATTTTTGGTCCCGTACGCATTGATGGAGAATGGAGAAGAAGATATAATGACGAACTGTACGGAACTGTACAGCGACACTGACCTAGTTAGCAGAATTAAAGTCCAACGGCTTAGATGGCTAGGTCATGTAGAGCGGATGAATATCAACGCCCCAATCCCGAGAGACGGCGCGGCGCAGTAGAGGAAGACCGCGAGGTGGCGCACCCAGGTGGGATAGAACCTTAATTAACTTGGCGTGCGAAACTGGAGACAGCTAGCTAGTGACCGAGCTGGCTGGAGACGCATATTGGTTGAGGCCCAGGTCCGCCACGGACTGTAGTGCCAC
This sequence comes from Eupeodes corollae, assembly GCF_945859685.1. Lineage (NCBI taxonomy): Eukaryota > Metazoa > Arthropoda > Insecta > Diptera > Syrphidae > Eupeodes > Eupeodes corollae. Next base: position 53,685,666 of record NC_079147.1, read on the forward strand.
TTTAAGTAAGTAGGTAATCCTGCGCGCTAAGTCTAAAAGAATTAAACTGTTGGTTTTCCAGGCCCTATGGGCAGGCATGACTAACCAACTGATTCCAGTGGATATTTCTGCGACGGACACCGACTACTGCACGCCTGCCTTGAACGTCAGAAAAGATTTTAAAGTCATCTTTCCTCCCAGAAAAAATAATAAGGTAAGAGATAAAGTGTGGGATCGGGTCGAGAATCTTTTTTGAGTCCTTAAATGTCCCAATGTCATTTCAGATACCTCATTGTGCCAGTGTACCTCAAGCGAAACTAACCCGCAATCAGAGAAGCATGCAAAATACTCAAATAAACTCAAACCAAAATAAAAACAACTCTCTCTGCACTTACAATACAACCTGGTGGATATTATGGCTTTCAATTCGGTCACAACGTCCACCTTACTGGTCAAACAATGTCGGGGTGAACCATCCAGCCTCAACATCAACCTCAGTGTCACTCTTATTAGGGTTCTAGGGCTTTGATGGAAATTAACCTGCGGGAAGGGCACAATTTTCTTAGTTTTTTGAAAGAATCTAACCGCAGGTTGAAAAGCCTAATGGATTTTACTATATCCAGATATGGCCTGCCTAAAAAACTGTTCTATCGAATTATTGTGATGACCCAGGCATGATATAGCTATGGTCCCTGCAATATGTACCAAACATTAGCCGATAGGAGGCCATGCAGCAAATCCGGGTAAGGAAGCTCTTACGATCCTCACTCCCATAGATGCGAAAACCAACATGAAAGGGTAACTGGGATTCGCTTTCTCTGTAAATGGCCTGCTCTGGCCAGTTCTAGAATGTTAAGCTTCGGAAGGGCATTCCTTAAAGATCGCGCAGCAAGCTCTGCTTTAGACTGCCTACCTACCTACCTTATATAAACATAGACAAGTTCTTAGAAATAACACCCGTTTTACTAGGGAACTTATATTATCCGCTGTGATTTAAAAAAATAAACTGACAACAAAAAATGTAGAGCTGTTGATAATTAAGTAATGTTAAGATATGGATGAGAGACTTAAATCTTTGTCGATTCGGAGATAAATTCATTATTTATATTTTTGATATTTCAAAATATGTGCTTTTGGTATGAATGAATCTCTTCTTCGTTGGATTAGAAATTACATTTTTAACCGTTCAATACAAGTTGTATTGGATCGTTTGAATTCAAAAATTCAAAAAATAAAAGCTGGCGTTCCACAGGGTTCCGTTTTGTCTCCTATTTTACCATTTCTAATCAAATCAACTGTTTCGCTGCATTGTCTAATGGGGAATTACTAACCGTGTAGAATTTAATCCTTCAAAAGCTGAATGCTGTTTCCTTTCCGATACCGCAATCCATAATGAACTTTCAATACTCAGTATGTGTTTTACAGATCACCTCATATGCAACGATCACACATTCGTCATAGCCAAAAATGCTGCTAGTTTCTTAGGATTTCTCCAACGGGGTGCACCCCTTCTGTTGGAAGCCTTCATTTGTCCAAAACTTGAATATGCATGTAATTTTTTCTGACGTGGTAACAGAAAATTTCAGTATTTATTTAATAGCTGAAAGCTACTAAAGAATCATCCGTAATATTTCTTTAAACTGACCCAATTTTTTGGAAACATGAGACTTCTCCGAATTTTCTATTGACTTTGATTTTTCTTTCATCAAAATAAGCAGTATTTTATTTATCTTTGTTGCTAATTTACTTTGGCATTGAAGCTGTATTTACTAACCTAGTTTATTCCACTCAAATTTTATTAAATGCGAATATTTATTATGCAGGCTTATGACAATAGATATCATAAAGTTAAGAGAGGATATGTACTTTTTATTAGTTGCGTCGCGTTTTTTGAATAAATAGAACTCGTAAAATAAACACGTGTGTTGGCATTTTGGACTAATTTTTATAATCATTAAACAATATTTCATCCCCACTTTACTCAAGCAAACACTGTTTGTTTTAATTCGCAATCTTAAACTTTCTGTCGGTACCACGAGTATATAAGCACCAAAAACGGCCCATAGCTAGTATTCTAAGGTTTGAAGTTGTTCTAAGTTCAATAACTACTATGAACTTTTCGGAACATTACTTTTTGGCTGCTTTTGCGGTATTGATTGTTGTTTTTACACCACAATCAAATGCTGATAGAGTTGACGATTTAGTTAAACAAGGACAAGAAGCTGCTAATAAGAACTACATCAGAGGAAATAATAGGGCGGAGCAGGCCCTAGATTTTATACAAAAATCCATCCAAAGAAACATAGATGATAACGTTTTCGTCGAAGCCACAAGATATTTGGGAGAAGCATTTTTGAAGGGTGTAGAAAAATTGAGAGAGTCTGAAGATACAATTGAACGTGGTGTTAAGGCTGCTGAAAACGTAATACTTGAAAGCACCGATGCTGCCAAAATAATAATGAAAGCAGCATTCGCTCTTGCCCGGATACAACTCTTTGAGTCGGGCAATTACGTTTTGAAGGCAATTGGACCTGGTACAACTCTTTCCAATAACGCAACTAGACAAGATCTCGAAAACGCATGCATATTAATTCTTGAGGCAGGCTTTGCAGTACAAGATTCGTTAATAGCAGCTGAAAGTCTATTCAACCAAGGCATTGACGCAGGTGGTAGGGCACTTCTATTACTGATCCGAGCTCTTCGCCCACTGTTACAAACTGGCTATGCTGTTGCCTACAAAAACAATCAAATATCAGTTAAAGAAGCAACTCAAACACTCAGGGATGCAAAGAACTCACCTCAATCACAGGATTGTTTTGAAACGCGAAACTGCGCTGTCGCCGAAACAGATCCCGACACAACAAATGTTTTGAAGGTTATTGATGAAGCTGCAAATATGGCCCGGATGAGGGGAGCCAAGCAGGAGTTAGTTGAGCAGTTCAGGAAAGTTCTTATATGTGCACTTGGTGATTTTCTGATAATTAATAGTAGAGGTATACGGAACTTCGAAGATGTTAGAAAATTTGTTGAATTTTATCCCGAGGCTGCTAAAATGAGAATTTATAGGCAAGCTGAAATAGGTAAAAAATCAATGTTTAATCTAACTGCAAGGATCTATTCTTTCCTTGGAGCAATTGCACTTAAGGCTGGCAATCGATCAAGTCCCAAGGTAGATGAAATTATAACGATTACAGAACTGAGCAAAGTTAAAGTCTTTACGGCCATCGACACATCTGGAGAGTTTATAAATTTCGGAATCAGGAATAGGGGGGAAACACTTGATTTGTCGTTTTTGGCCGCTGTCAGGATTTCATTATTCGCTAAAAAAGCTTGGTTTAATTCAATGGAGGATGTTGCAAGGATTGCTTTTACTTCTGTGCTTTAACAATTTTTTGTATTGAAGACTGATTGCATATAAATCAAATACATAGGCATTTTGCTGATTTTGTGCTTTCGGTGAAACTGATTTCTGATCTAATTTCATTCTAATAAAATAAAAATCAATATAGTGACATTTTTGTTCTTTTTTATTATTTTGGTATCTTTTTTTCGAAATTTCAATATTTTTGAAAGATGTCAGGACAGGGAACGGCAAGTTCCCATTATGTTTGATGTTTGCCAATTTTTCCTTATCTTAAACCCCTTAGGTTTAAACAATACTTCTACCAATCCTAGAATTATGGGGGTTCTGTCAATAAGTTTCAAAAGGGGCCAACAAAATATTTAAGAACCATGGAAACAGATGCTGTACAAAATTGTGACCAGCGTATTAAACAGAGAAAAATATAGCAGATACATATTTCAGCAGAAAGTCTTGAATAAAGGATTAAAAACAGTGTTTTTGGTTTTTAATTTTCCTTAGCCTTTAAATTTTATCAAATGCATTTTCATACCTGACATTGGATATACTGGGCCACTACTGTATTTTTAAAAATGTCTTCAGAATGGTTTGATTAGTCACAACGAAGCTCTAGAGATTATTGACTTTGACCTTGGATATGCGATTTATCTTTTAATATTTTTGTCTTCTTATCAAAAAGATTACAAAAATATGCATAAACAGATTCTTAAATCCGTATATGTTTTTGAAATAAGTCACAAAACAAATATAAATTCCCAAAATTACGAATGACTAATGAATATTTATTTAAATTAGGATCCTATATAAGACATAAAGATTCTGATAACTTGAGATTTAGTCGAAGAAAAGAATTTGCTTGAAAATGAGTGTCCCGAATAATTATGTCTTTCTCGTATCAGTCGTGGTTTTGAGTATTTTTGCCATCGGAGTAGATTGTGGAGAAGTTACCATTGTAACAATTGATCAGGGTGATTCGTCTCCTGGTGGAGTGGTAGAAAACAAAGAGGTTGCTGTACCTTTGGAAATGGTTATAGTTTCCTCAAGAATATCGAAATCAGAAGCAGCTATAAATGAAATTAAAAAAGATGCATCTGCATCTATTGAGAGCGGAGCACCTTCAACAGCAGTTAGTGCAATAGTGGAAGGATTAAGCGCTGCCATCGAATTAATTGTAGCTTCATCAGATGCATCTAAAAAATCACTTGTCAGTGCCAAACGAAACGCCTATCAAAATCCACAAGCAGCTATAAGAGCAACCGGAACAGGAATGACAACTGCCAGAGGATTAATTCTTTCTGCCGAAATTCCCATTTCCTACACGCTAGACTTTGGTGATGAGTCAAAAAATGGGAATCAAAAAGGTTTGCAACAATTCCGGAAAGGTGTGAAATACGCACTAGCCTGTCTTAGTGCTGCTGAAGCTATGATTACCAATGGGATAAGATCGAATTTAGCTGCCGCAGGCAAAGGACTAGAGGCAGCTGAAGCTGCTGCAATTATGGGCTACGATGTGGTCTATGAAAGCCTAATTCTTACTGGAAGGTTAGCCTTTAGAAAGTTGTCAAATGAGGCCACAGGGCCACAAAAAGAAAACGTCCCACTTTGTGCAGCTCGAACGGTACATCCAAGTGCAGAAGCTAAAGCAGCTGAAAGTGAAATTACCCTCAAGGCTAAAGAAGCTATACAATCTGTTAATCAAAGTTCAATTGTAGCAAGTGTTATTTCTAAAATTGAAAGTGTTCTTATTTGTGGAATTAGGACAGTTTCAGAAGGTGAGGCTTCAATCGCAAAAGCGATTTCAATTGCCACCGAACTAGTATCGGATGAACCCGAAATTGCCTCAGCTTCCTTTAAGGCAGGTTTAAAGGCTCTAAAGGCGGGTGTTCTTACAGCTGGTAACATTACATGCCAAGGACTAGGTGAGGTCGAATATAGTTTAGGAAATCAAAAATCGAACAAATTCGTGTTGGCAATTTTGAAAATTCGGAATGGCACTAGTTCAGCGTTGGTAGGCTTGAAATCTGCCGAAAAGTTTGCATCAATTGGATTTAAAATGGGCGGAGCAATAGCCGAACAGGGACTCAGAGCTTTTTATAAATCAACTTTAGCTGTATTATTTGAATTTTATTCGCTGTTGGTTGCAATTGGAGAGGAAGCTTTCTAAAATAAATATAAATTAATAATCAAATAATTTTTGTATACTTCTACCAAAATTTGTATAAATGAAATAAACTTGAAGTATTTTATTAATTGGCAATAATTTGCAACAGATGGTGCTTTGTTTGGATTTAGCTAAGCTTCTTGAGTAATATTTTTGTTAAAATTTTTGTTTAAATCAATAAAGTTATCATGTGTTTTGTAAGAAAGCAGAGCTAAGGTTTTTATTGAGGTTACGATGAGTCATGAAGTGTTTATTTTGTGCTTAAAATTTTTTGTTTAGATGGCTGTTTTAATGCTATGTTTTGCGTGCAGTTTATGAAGAGAAAAATTGGCTTTTTAAGACCAGTGCTGCCCTAAAGCTGAATTGTTTTTAAGTCATCACATTGATCCCTAGCAATATAATTTTTGTGCTACCTTGTTTATGCCATATGGTTGAGGGTGATCAGATTATCACTTTTGAGCTATTTTTCAATGGATTCGAAGAAATAGTTTTGGACGATCTAAAAAGGTTAAAACAATGTTTTCAGATATTTCAAACAAATATATTTTTTAAAGAACTAAGTGAAAACAGAAATCCCAAAAATGTATTAGGGGATACACTTTTACATCATTCTTTTTCTTTAGATCCAATGTTGTTAAGCACGTCGATGATATTTTAAATCAACTTTAGGCTGAGAGCACTTTTTAGCTGGGGTCCATTTTGTCAACTGTCAAAGGATTTATTTAAAGTTTTTGTTGCCATTTAAGGAGTTAAGCATTTGGTAAATGGGCCTTAAAAAAAAGATTGTCTGTGATCCAAATTTTCATAAGCAAATTTTGTTCTTTTTTTTTTTACACTTCAGAATTTCAGAAAGTAGTAAGCTTATAGCAAGCTTCAAACCTCGATCAGAGGCTCATCATAAGTGTATGTGATAGTTGTTAGTAAAAATAATATAATTATAACCTAACACACGCACAAAATACAAAACATAATTAACATTTAACTATTACAGAACAAAAAATAAAATGAGAACGTTTACGATAATGGAGCAATGGTTCTAAACAATGATTTTAATCCCACCTTATTTAATCGATGAACAGTTTAAGTTATATAAAATGCTCATTCGACTTAAAGCTTCAATCTTCCCATAGTTAGTTCTATGGAAGTCAATATGTATAAAATCACATGAGCGTAGACATGACGATATTGAGCAACAAAAGATTCTGAATGACAATTTCTAAATCTTACCTCATAGGATCTGTTTTCAAGGTATGATTTGATCCAAGCTAAGAAAAATGGTGGAAAACCAAGATCGAAATTAATTCCGTGGCTAAGTTGGTCAAAAGCTTTAAAAGAGTCAGTGTATGCACAGTCAACTTTCTAACCTACTTCTAAAACGTTTGAACATATGTTAAAGAATGTAAGGAGATTTGTAACGGTTGATCTTTTTTTCACAAAACCATGTTGCTGTTCGCAAATGAGATTCTTCCTAAAACATGCTACACTTTCACAAACAGCTTGTTCAAACACTTTAGGAATGCAAGAAAGCTTTGAAATGGGCCTGTAGTTGCTTATATCCGACTTGTTACCTTTCTTGAAAATTTGTGTTAGAAATGATTTCTTCCATATAGTGGGAAATTTGCCAGTTTTTAAAGAAAGTTTAAATTAGAACGTAAGGGGTTCAACTAAGGCATTACTACACTTTTTAAATGCTATCGGGGGAATACCATTGGGACCAGCTGAACAGTCATAATTCCGTACCGGACCGTACTCTGTAACACAGGTATGTGACTACAGCTAGTTTGCGAAAGGGAGTGAGGATTATGAAAACATACTTCACCAACTTCTTCAGGATTATTAACAAATGATTCACAGAAATTTGTTGCGGAAGCGTAACAGATATCAACAGTTGTATCTAATGACAGATTCTTGAAAGTGAAGTTAACTGGAAAGCCATCTGATTTTTTCTTTTAGTTTACAAGTTTCCAAATTTTGTAGGATATTCTTTCAAAGAAGTGCCCATATCAGTAACATAAGTAGGATATACAAAATTAGAAAGAGACTTTAAAGTTCAACAGAAAAATAGAAGTTGATTGGAGACAGAGTTTTAAAGTAAGTTCTCCAAGCCTTATTTCTTTTGTTACGCAGTAAACGCAATTTTTGTGTGTACCAAGGATGGCTAAAGCTTATATTTCTAGATTTCTTTGTCTGTACATTTTTTCAAAAGAATTATTAAGGATCATATAAAAAGTTGAAACTGCTTTGTCAATGTTAGAAAATGCTAATGTATCAGCAATTCCAGAAATGTCAATTCCATAAATGGTTTAATCTTCAGACAACTGCTGAAAATAAGCAATCAAAGGAATTACTGTGTTCAGTAAGGTGATTACTTAAGTCAACAAAAAATTTCCAAAGGGGAGTGATATTTATCAATATTAGTAATTCCTGATCTAGATTCTAGAACAAGAGTTCTAATAGCGTCAGAACAAAAGACTGAATCGAGATTTTTTGAGTTTTTAATACAGCTTGTTTGCTGTAAATCAGTTAGAAGGGCTTTATCGAGAAGAGATAGTTCCAATTGTGAATAAGAAGGAGAGGCTTCAAGCCAGAATTCGTCTTCAGATGGAATCCAGTCAATGTATGGTAAATTAAAATCACCTAGAGGTAAAATATTGGTGTCAGAGCTGGACAAATTTATAGATAGGAGAGAACGTTATAAACAGACTCCAAACTTTTTGGAGGAATGTAGACGTTTAAAATGAAACTAGACTTTATCTGTATTATTATCTTTACACATAACAGTTCAATTGATAATTCTAATGTAAAAGGTACAGAAGAAGAGAAACACGTATTTTCCACCTTTAGTTTCGAAATTTTGTGAATATAACCTTAAAACCCCAATTTGCTTTATTTTTAATTTGTCCTTGAAACAAGGAGTATTTTTAGATGTTAATTTCTTTGCATAAATCTGGATCTAAAGCATCTGTGGAAAATTATAGACCTATTGCTAAGCTTCAGCTAAACCCCAAATTATTTGAAGCAATTGTTAAAATCAAACTTTATAGTTTAGTTCAAAACCATATTTCCGTGCATCAGCATGTTTTTTTGAGTGTTAGGTCTACTGCAACAAATTTAGCAATTTTTACAAATTACTGTCTTGGTTGTTAAGAAAATTGTACTTAAGTGGATGTAATCTACACGGATTTTTCCAAGGCATTTGATCGGGTACAACATAATGTTCTCTTGGATAAACTTGAATTGCTTGGCTTCCACTAAAATCTCCCAAAATGGATCAGAAGCTATTTAGTTGGACGCAGACAATATGTTAAAATTGGTGAAAAAATACAAAATTTTCCGGTGTACCACAATGTAGTCATCTTAGTCCACTTCTTTTCATTTTATTTATAAATGGTTTACAGAATTGTATTGAAAATTCTTGATGTCTTTTATATGCTGATGATCTCATGATTTTTAGTTCTGTAAGTTCTTCTTCAGATGCTAGTCAAATTCAATTGGATATTCATAATGTCCATAATATAGTGCATAGGTAGACAAAGTCCTCAACTACCTCAAAGTTTTAGCTGTCCATGGTGACGTTTTGTCCAAGATGTCTTCCTTCAATGTCCCGACACCATAAACCTGGTCTTTCCCTCATTGACCACTAAACCCATCTTCTTCGCCTCTGTCGCAATGCTCAAAAACGCTCCACTGACATCACGTTTTGATCTTCTAAATATGTTAATATTATCTGCGTATTCGAGTAATTGCATGGACCTTTGGAAGATTGTGCCTTTGGTATTGATGGTTGAGTTTTGCACAATTCTTTCCAGAACGATGTTGAAGAAGCCGCATGACAGTGCATCGCCTTGTCTAAAACCTTTTTTGACATCAAATGCATTTGTGAGATCTTTTACGACCTTGATTGAGCAGCGTGTATTCTCCATCGTCATTCTGAACAAACGGATAAGTTTGGCAGGGATGCCAAAACTAGATATTGCTCGGTAGAGCTCTTCTTCATAGATACTGTCATACGCGGCTTTAAAATCGATAAAGAGATTGTGGGTATCGATTTGAAGCTTCTGGGTTTTTTCCAAGATCTGCCGAAGTGTGAATATTTGGTTGATAGTGGACTTTTCTGGTTTGAAGCCGCACTGATAAGGACCTACTGAAAGCTTTGGATATATTTACATTTTATTGTACAGAACTCTTATTAGGCGTGGGAATCGCAGATTGCATAGATTGACGAATTTATGCCCCAAAACTAGACGGATCGGTACTTTCTGTGTTTTTGGAGTCTACCAGCTATGCAGCTGAACAACCAAGATATTCTTTTGCAGCTGTTCTTATACCAAATAGTACAAGAGGAAGCTCATCACTCCAATGTTGAGTGTTTCCTCGAGCTACGATGGAAACCTTTAACTGGTGGTGCAGTCTTTCCACCATTCCGTTGGCAAGCCGAAGTACAGATTCTATGAGACCCTAACATGCTTGTTATTGCTGAAAATAACTTGGACTCAAACTGTGTTCCTTGGTCTGTTGTAATTTGAGCTGGAACACCGAATCTGCAGACATATTCTTCAACAAAATTTTTGCCGAGCGGTGGCTGCACAAATATGACGGATGGCATAGGCTTCTGGCCAACGAGTAAGACGGTCGACTATAGTGAGAGCCTATAAACATCCATTGAAGGGGGGAACGGACCCACAAGATTCATATGTACATATGTGTTCAAAGCGCCCAGTTGGCATTTTGAATGAGTCATGTTTTGTTTTTATGTGCTTATGTACCTTTGAGCGTTGGCACGCTACACATGATTTTTCCATGATTGTAATCTTTATTCATAGAAGGCCAAAAACATTTTGGTGTAACTCTTTTACGTGTAGCGCAAATACCTTCTTCGTAGACTTTGAAGAACAAATGGACGGTTGGCATTTGTGTTTGTTTCACGCCAAATTTGTTCGTTAGTAATAAGCATTTTTACGATTTCTAATTTATTTTAGAATTAGGTCTGTTATTACACGAAATCAATCATCTTGTAACTTTGAAATTTGCTTTAGATCGAAGTTAATTGAATCGATATCTTTAGAGGAATTGCCAGGGCGTGAAAGAAGATCAGCTACCACATAATCTTTGCCAGGAATGTGACGTATATCGCTTTTAAATTGCGATATCTTATCCATGTGTCGAGTTTGACGTGGACTTCTCTCAGCTTTGGACATCAAGGCGTTTGTTAAAGGTTTGTAATCTACACAAATTCTCTACCTTCAACAAAACACCGAAAATGTTTGATCGCTAAATAGACACCAAGCAGTTCACGATAAAATGCTGAGAACTTTTGTTAAGAAGGTTTTAGTTTCTTCGAAAAGAAGGCAAGAGTTTGCCTTACCTTTTTTCTGTTTTGTTGTTGCAGTTGGGTGTGTTTTAGCAGCGTAACTTCGGATAAGACCTATTTTGTTTTTGAAAAGGCAGTTTCACACTACGGAGGCTAGTACAAATGATTCTTGTTTTTCTTTATTTTTTGTAGATTGGCAACATGAGTTTGAACCGGTGACAATTCGGCAAGATTTGGAATGATAGTAATAATTTATCATCCCAACAAACTATAGAATTTGTCGAATTGAACTTGAAGGAGGCATGTTGATAGTTGCCTTAACTCGTTCCTGAATTTAAACTCGATGCGCTAAATACACATTTTGAGGGATTAAGACTTAGGCCATAATCAGAGAGTCTTTGAAACAAAATCTTGAGGGGTTCCTAATGCACTTTTTTGCTTTTGCTGCCTTATAAGAGATCTTCTATGCATTCAAATATTAAATCGAGATCTTGAACAATTGAGATAATGAACCTCTAAAATGTCTGACTTGTATTTCGGACGCCGAAAGGCATTCTTATAAACTCGAATGAGCCGAATGGCACAGTTATCCATAAAGTCCTGTAACTTGAAATACGAATAAATAAATATAAAAATAGTGTAGAATTTAATGGTTCGAAAACTTAATATTGTCTAGTGTCGCAAAAGCGCAATCCTCCTCCAATGTCACTATCCATGTGTGGTACTTACGTCGAGGAGACTGAACTGCTTTCAGTTCTGGGTATGTGCATCCTAAACCATCTCTTGTGTAGTGATCACATATTTGACATCGCCAAAAATTCTGCTTAGTGTTAAGGTTTTCTCCGCCGATGCAATTAGGTTTGTAAACCTTCTGATCTGGCTATAAAACTCGAGAAGAACTCCCATATCTGGGCAGGTGCTCCAATAACATACTTTAGTTTCTTGGAAATAATCAAAAGAGAGATTTACTCGGTAAAATGAAAGGTTGTATAACTGAATCTTTTGTAACTCTTGAGCACCGTCGCCTAGCAAGGTTCCTTGTCATTATTTTATAGCTATTTTCACAAACAGTTCTCTAGCGAAATAGCTACTTAGATTTCTGCTTGTAAGCAATTCAAACGTAATATCCGTACTTCTAGGAACTTGACAATCTTTCTAAGAAATATTTAGTTTGAAAACGTTACAGTTCAAAGAGTTATCACTGAATCATTTTTAATCCTAGACAACGTTTTTAAAACCTCTTACTCTCTATGTTAACCCCGAGGTATTAAACCATTTTTCAAAAATTTACTAACAGTATTTATCAGTCAACTCAAAATTCAATCTCGGAAGAAGTGAATTTCAACAAATTTGTAAGCATTAGTTGGAGTTGACTTATAACATTTCTTAAATGAATAACATTTTTGATAACCTTCACATAATTTTACGCACAAAAACCATTTTGACTTCAGCTAACAATACCATTCTATACACGGTACATCGCAAAAAATTAATTACTGGATTTGACAATTTAAAAAAGGACTTGAAATTACTTATAAAACGAAGATGAAAAATTCAAAAACTAAACTAAAATTGATACCTGAATTCACGGAAACTCATAATTAACAATATTTTTCTTTTAATATGCCACATCATAATTTCACCACGTTCCTAACTTGTTACCGCTAAAAACAGAAATGTTTTCAAAACTACTTTTAAAAAACAACCAAAGTAATAGCTTAAGTGGCACTTAGAAACTAATTTCATATACCTAATTAAAAAAATACCTTCCCTTAAAAAAAAACAAAAGAACAATTTTCCATTGTTCTTTCTTTATTTCGAAATTGATTCAGTTTTATTTACCAAAATATTCAGCTGTACAATTTTAACACTTTGCGGTTATATTTCAAATGTGTTTTTCATTACTGTTTAACTTCTTTTAGAAATTTTTAAACTGCGCCAATATCGGAAATTTGTTTTTCTTTGCTTTTGTGGCTAAACAACGCATACTTGCCAACAATTTTGGGTTTTCAAATCATTTAATTAAACAAATGCATAACCGAAGATAAACACAATCATATTAAAATAATAGGTGATGTTGTTTTTTTTAAGACGTTTTGAAGGTATAAAAGGTAGGATCCCATCGTTCCCATCGATCAGTTTGTATCAAAGTTTTATTGGGGCAAAAAATTAAGAGAAGTTAAAAGTTTAGTATTTTGTGTCGAAAATGGGAATCTCAAGAAATTGTCTGTTATTGGCAGCAGCAGTTTTACTCGCTACAATTGTTGACCAATCGGCAGGTCATGGCCATAACTTAGGTGATAAAGCGTCGAAGGCTTTTCCGGATGCAAAACTAAAGTTCGACTTCAAGAAAGCCGAGGGCGGAGATGGAAATATTGTGATTGCAATGGGTGCAAAAGCCGTACAAAGAATCCATAGCCATGCAGAGAAGTGCGCTAGAACTGGACCAGTTGGGGAAGCAATTAAAGTCTTTACTGAAGGCTGGGAAGAAACACTAAAATTGGTTGCCAATGCTCTAGATGAAGCATTTGATGTGATCGATACTCTCCTTGGAATAGACATTAGCGATAAAATAGCTGCTGTTGCTGCCATAAACAATGGAATGAACGATGTTCGCAGCTTGATATATCGTTCAGGAATTCCAGTTCATTCGTGCTTGGGAGCTGGCAAATCAATGGCCAACATCACAGACAGGGGTAAATTTAAGTATGCCATTGAAAAGATTGAAGAAACTGCCACTGGAATATTTGAAGATATCGAAGCAGCTCAGTTTTTCGCTAATCAAGGCGTAAAATCTTCGGAAAGAGAAGTAACGAAAAAATGCCTTGAGGCAGCACATGCTGCTATTAAATCAGCTGCCGAAACAGCCTATACAAACTTTGTTGCAGGATCCATAAGTGCCATTGATTACCTTTTCGCCTCAGACGAAGAAACATTAACAAAACATGAACCCAGTGAAAAATTGGTTTCTAGTTCAGCTAAAAATGCTGCTGCCAATGATTCTGATACTGTGTCTGCTTTGAAAGCCCTTGCTAAGGAATTTCTCTCAGCTTCCCGATCGGGTGTTAACATTGGTGCTCTAGAAGAAATCAAAGAAGGTCTTGTTGAATACATTGAACACTCAGCTTGGAGTGTAGCTATATGCTATGAAGCTATAGATAGCGCCAAGGTCTTATACAAGACCGATCCAGAAGCGGCTATTAGACTCATTGAAAAAGCCGTCCAATTGGCCAAAACTATTTTAATTGATGGCAGTGTCAAGACTTACGAAGCTTTGGGATCAGCAGGAAGGGCAATAGGATCGCGAAACATTTTTGAAGATGCTATAGAAATTGCTGAAATTAGTCGAATAGAAGGAACTAAGGGATTTGAGTCTGCTAAATTGGTAGGTGAAAGGGGAATCTTGACTGGTGGAGATGCAGCTATTCACGCCCTAGATGCAGCACATACAATGCTTGAAGCTAATGAAGCATGCCTTTTTGGTTACTTGCATGCTCTGAGACATAAGACTTTCGATGCAATGAAAGTAGATGTCGAGGAAACTGATCTTTTCGATCAAGGATCAGATTAAACAAATACAAATTTGTTTGTCTTAAATATTCTGATTATATTGTACTTTTTTTGTTATTTTAAAATTGAGTTCGAAAATAAATTTTTTTAAATAATAAACGGAACATTATTTAACAAGCAAAATGACGCATTTTTGGAGACCTTTTTTAAGCCATATTTTCATTTATATTTAAAGAAATAATTGCTGATTTTATAGGTTGTTTTCGAGAAGTTAACGAGATGATTAGTAGATGGCGGTTAATGGAGGTTTTTCTTTTTAAGCTCAGCGAAAGGAAAGGTTGAGTGTGCTCTGAGAAATGTTTGATCAGAGCTCTCCGATTTTATTTTGAATCACACTGGAGAACTAAAATGTCAATAGTTTAAGAACGTGCCATCTGTCACTCTTATACCACACGGAACAAACGTGAAGTCAGCCACGCCCATTTATTCAGAGTTCAGCTCGTAGAACGCGCTCCGAGCTACATAGGTCTAAGCTAAAAAAGAAAAACAGATCTTATTTTGACAACTCAATTCTCTGCTCGGAGCTTAAAAAGAAAAACGCCAAATGTCTGCAATTTGAAAGGTATCGCACAGTTTTAATTTTATTTATTTTCTGCATTTTATTATTACTGTGGAGTTTTTGACATTTGAATCAACAACTTCTAAATTGATCTAAAAAAATGACTAATTATTTACTTATTTTGTTACTAAAGATGTAGATAGCTGAGTCCAGAGTAGCATGCAAAGTTGGTTGAGTTTCACTCCTACCTGCGTGCGCCACCTAAATCAGTGAGCTGGAACGTTAATGTTCATTCGCTCTACATGACCCAGCCTCAGGCCGGATTGAGGGGATGGCAACCGGTTTGAAACATTTTGGAACGAAATCTTGGATCGATTTCACGCTACAAACAAAATGTTGCAAAGCCCGAAAATGATTCTTGAGCCGTACAATCACGCACTCGCACCAGAACGAGAAATGTGAGGCTCGAATCTGCTCAATCACGGAAAAGCACAAGTCGTCATTCTGTAACCCACGGAAAATACAAAGTATTCGCCTTCATCTCAGTGATTGACCAGCTATCCGTATCTCTTACTGAAAGATTGTATGCCTTTGAAGCTGTACGTTCGAGATTTGGATTCCTGAATCACATCGAGAAGATGGATGCTGAAAATTTTCACGTTGCAGCAGAGGCATTGGTAAAAGTGTATCCGGATGAGTTGGTTCAATTTGTGTCAACTATGGAACAAATCAGTCGCTTTTTTTAATTATTAAATTTTCGAAAATCAAAATTTCAGATCTACATTCTGAAACCTTGAAATTTCGTTGAGAATGTATTGGTTTTGATGGTAACAAAATCAAAAATGAAAATTATAAAAAATAGTCTTCGAACCACGATGGGACAAAACCGTCTATCGAAGCTTTCTCTCCTGTGCATTGAAAGTGATTTACTCCGAGAAATGGATTTCAACGAAATCAACAACGAATTTTAGGCTATAAAAGCTCGAAAGGTTCCGTTCGTTAACCCTAAAAATGAATTTCAGATAATTCTTTTTTTCCGTTTATATTGTGTTTGTTCAATACTAAAGGAATCTACTTGGTTTCACAGTAAATTATTTATTGAAAAACTCGAGCGAGGCCTCTGGACCTCTAAATCCAGCTCTGCTCAGCCTTCCAAGTCGTTGAACTTTTATTCGTTTAACCAAAATCACTAGAAGAATTTTTAAGTCGAAGCATCCTAAGACGGTCTCATATTTCTTTGAAAGGGACCAGGCCCGAGAGCCATAAATGAGAACCAGGATGATGAGTGTCTCATATATGGTGACTTTAGATGCTCGAGAGAGGACCTTACTTCTCAATTGTCTTCTAAGCCCAAAGAAGCAGCTATTTGCACGAGTTATTCTTCGTTTGATTTCATCGCTGGTGTCGTTGTCTGAATTCATAGCCATGCCTAGGTAGGACAAAGTCCTTAACTAAATCAAAGTTATTGCTATCCATAGTGACTTTTCTCTAAGACGGCTTCGTTTAATGTCCTTTTTGACGACACCATAAACCTGGTCTTGCCCTCATTGACCATTAAACCTACATATCTTCTCTGCTTCCGTCGCAATGCTAAAAAACACCACTGACATCACGATGTGATTTCTTCGGTTCCAACGCTCGTCCACAATGACAATTCCTATATAAGCTCGATTGATAAAGCCAATTTGCTTGCAGCACAGTTTGCTGTTAATTCGACGGTACCGGAAAGTGTCATGAGTCCTCCTGTTCTTGAGAGCGTAAATGATTCTATGGGACGAATCTTCTTTCGCTTTCGTGCAGTTGCAAGATTACTGAAAGACCTTGACATACACAAATCCGCTAAGGGTGAATCCTTTTCTCCCTCTAACTATCGCCCAATAGCACTCACGTCCCTTATTTCCAAGGTCATAGAAACACTGATTAATTATCAGCTCAAGAAATATCTTGAAGAACGGAAGCTTCTTAATGACCGACAGCATGGTTTTCGTAGCAATAGGTCAACTGGTGATCTCATGGTCTATCTCACCGAACAGTGGAACAAATCTTTACATCGTTTTGGAGAAAGTAAGATTATTGCACTTGATATTTCAAAAGCATGTGATATAGTTTGGCACCTTATCTCTCTTATCGAAAATGCTTGCTTTTGGCATTGATGAATCTCTTCTTCGTTGGATTTGAAATTACCTTTCTAACCATTCAATACAAGTTGTATTGGATGGTTCCAAGTCTGAAATTCAAAAAATAAATAAATGGTGTTCCCCAGAGCTCCGTTTTTATCTCCGACACTCTTTCTTATATTCATAAATGATCTTATGTCTGCCACTTCTAATCCATTTAAATATTTCGCCGACGACAGTACCCTCAGCTTCTCATACTGGTTTCTAAATTCACATCCTTGTTCAAGCTCATTAAATTCGAAACTCAATGCTGTCTCCTGTCTTTAAAACGTAACACACCCCCTATGCCACTATCTATGAGAGGCACTTGCATCCAAAAAACTAATAAACTATCAATACTTGGTATGTGTATCACAGATCACTTTTTAGGGAACGTTCACATATTTCATCTTGCTGCCAGTTGCTTAGGATTTCTCCGACTGTGCATTCTCATCGGGCTGTAATTTACGAAGCATTCATCCGTCCAAAGCTTGAATTTAATTTGCATTTCTGGTCAGGTGCCCCTAAAACAAGTTTAAATCTCTTGGATAGAATACAAAAAAGAGCTTTAAAAATGATAGGCGATAGATCTATAATCGAAACATTTGCATCGCTAGAACACCGCCGCAATGTTTCATGCCTTTCGTTGTTTTATCGGTATTTTACAAACAATGTTCGGTCGAACTAGGTAGTTGCATTCCACCTCTTTAACGATTCAGCCGTAATACTCCAACTTCCAGGAATGCTCATCAGTTTACCCTTGAGCTCAATTTCGGGCGTACTGTCAAGTATAGAGATTCTTTCTTAAATCGCACATCAAGAATGTGGAATGCTTTATCCAGCTCTGTTTTTCCCTCCATTTGATGTTCAGAACTTTAAAACCAATGTGCACCGTTATCTCCTTTAAAATCTTTCCCTATTTTCCTCGCACAGTGTTTAAATATAAACATATAAAGTGTACTAATAACCCCTTGAGCGCCTCTAAATTATATAAAAAAAAACTTGGCTAGACCTTTGGAAGATTGAGCCGCTAGTGTTCACGGCTGAGTTTTGCACAATTCTTTCCAGAACCATGTTGAAGAAGTCGCATGAGAGTACATCATCTTGTCTAAAACCTTTTTTGACTTGAAAAGCATCGGTGAGATCTTTTCCGACCTTGATAGAGCAGCGTGCATTCTCCATCGTCATTCTGCACAAACGGATAAGTTTGACAGGGAAGCCAAATTTAGGCAT
Source organism: Eupeodes corollae (assembly GCF_945859685.1). Classification (NCBI taxonomy): domain Eukaryota; kingdom Metazoa; phylum Arthropoda; class Insecta; order Diptera; family Syrphidae; genus Eupeodes; species Eupeodes corollae. The sequence goes on from NC_079147.1 coordinate 53,703,936, forward strand.
TGGGGACATTCACTAAGCTAGTATCTAACGGAGTTAAGGCATGTAAAGCTCCTTCCTACAGATAGTTCCTAAAATGTCAAAATGATTGACATAATTGCATCTCAAATTAGTTTTTAGTCCAAAGAGTTTTCGGTGTATTTCGCAGATTTGATTTTACTATTGAACATATTCGTGTTTAACGTCAAAGAAGTCGTATATCTCAAGCAATAGTTCAACTGTACTGCTACGCCCAAACAGCATTTTTTTGACAGAAACTGCGGCAGCAACTTCCGTCGTACTTCCGTCTCTTTTGTTTTTATACAGTAATAAGGTGCATCTGTACTTCTAAACGTCGAAATTTAATATTAGATCAGTTCAATTCGACAATAAAATTGGTCTTATTTTAGGTTTTAATGTTCACATATTAACTCAATAAAACACAAACATTATTCAAGGTGATTGATGGGACCTCCTCGGAGCTTGGAACCATGTGCGCAGCTTTTTAACTTGACACATAAGTTCAAGTAGACTATATATCCATGTACCTATTTACCCTTTAAAAGCATGAATGTATTTCGATACTAAGGTATTTTCTTATTTTAATATTTAAAAATGAACATGCGTAGTAGCTCGGCTAAAAAGTGTTTTTTTTTTTGCGATAAAGTACTTATAATCCGTCGTAGCTCAAAACTGATCTAGAGGAATGTAAATTTACTCAGCTTTTTTGGCTTCTAATTTAATGTCAAACAATATTCGGATCTCTAGCATTTATGGGTGGCAAACGATTTTATTTATTTCTTAAATATTAAATGATAAATACGACAGATCTACCTGTCTACAATATTTATGTTTTTATTCATAGAGCCAGCGAATTGGGTAGCTAAACGTTTTGGCTTGTATTTTCAGCTGCTCTTGGTTTCTTCTATCCACAGAAATCAACATGAGACAAACATGTTTTTGCTTTTCGAAGTTGAATAAACAAGCTTTATATACATCAAAATTATGGGGTATATAAGCTTGAAGTATCACTTGCTTATTCATTAGTACTCAGTCCACACGTATTCCTTTGTAGAAAATTTGAATTTAGGTAAAATTAAAAATAAAAGAGTTTTAACAGTTAATCAACAAATTTCTTAACTGGAATGGAATTTTCGAATTATTTTCCCGTCATAGCAGCGCTGTTGGCAGTCTTCTTTATTTTCGTGAAACAGTCGGAGGCATCACCAGTCCCTGAATCAAACGGATATAAATTTCAAGACGATCTCGATGATTTTGACAGAAAGGCAGCGATCGGTGGAGATGGCAACATTGTAATTAAGCTTGGACAAGATGCCATTGATGCAATAAGAAAAGATGCTGAAGCCCATAAGGCACTCGGAGCCCACGAAGAGGCAACTGATGCTTTGGCAGAGGGACTTATTCAAACTATCAAACTCATTGCTGAAAACGGAGATGATGCATTTGATCTGATTGACAAATATAAGTACAAACAAATCAGTGATCCAGAAGAGGCTATAGATGATATTGATCGAGGAATTAGACAAGTCAAGCAATCGATTTATCACTCTGGTGTTCCGGTTCTTCATGCTATGGGGGCAGCTTCAATTATTGCTCCAGGGGTTTTGAAAACAAGGGTCAAGGAATGTCTTGATCCCCTTCAGGATTCTGGCACTGCAATATTCAATAGTGTGGATGCGGCACAGATCTTAGCAGTTCATGGAATAAAATCATCGAAGCGATCACGGGATCAGGGACTTACGGCAGCTCATAGTGCTATTGTAGCTGGATGTTCATCATTGAATTCGAGCTTGATTAAAGCGGGCAAACGAGTCTTTGCCTATCTTGTGGATGTTGCGAAGGGCCTAGTTCAAGATGCTCAAGCCACAGCAGACGTCTTAAGTGCTCGAGCAAAGGCTGTTGCGCGTGATTCTGAAACCCTAGCGGTGATCGAACGAATCGATTCGGAAATTCTGAAGGCCTTTATCGATGGTCTTCCCGAAAAAGTTCTCAATGAAATTAGAGAGGGAGTTTTGCATGATATTGAAAGTTCTGCAATTGGTATTACTGCAGCTTTTAAGTCAATAGAAGAGGCAAGGGAATTATTTAAACAGGATCCCAAAAAGGCTATACAAGCAATTGAAAATGGCTTTAATGCTGCCCGAAAGGGTTGTATCGATGGCAGTGTCCAGGGATATCAAGGATTTGGTGGTGCTGCTCACTTAGTTGGTCAGAAGAAGGTTTTTTCAGCTGCTATTGAGATTATTGAAAATAGTCGAATCGATGCAACCGATGGAATAGAAGCGGGCAGAAAATTGGGCATCATGGGACTTATATCTGGTGGTGATTCAACCGAACAAGGATTGAAGGCTGCACGCGAAGCTATTGAGGCTGTGGAAGTTGAATTATTCACAAAGATTTCCAATGCCCAGAATGTTGCATTGAAAGTTCTTAAGGCTGTTACAAGATTGCCCGGATTGATATGATTAATTATGGTGTTGTGCAAAATAAAAATGGCACCGATTTCAACAACAAAACAAATGTTTCTTTTAAAATTTTAATTATAAATTAGAATTTTTGAACGACAAATTATTTTATATTCAGATTAAAAGAAATTTAGAAAATGTTTGGTGAGTTTCTTTTTTATAAAAATTGTGGGGCACTAATCCATAATGATTCGACTATCGAAGTACATTTCAGCTTTTTGGATCGTATTACAAAATGTTTGTTTTATAGCCCGAGCTCAGTTTGCTTAAAACAGTCAAATATTTAAAGTTTTTCGAGCTGGTTAAACGGAAAGACTAACTCTAGAAGCAATTTCAAGGTGAAGAAGAATACAATAACTAAGGTAAAATTATTCTGGTATGGTGAGACATAACTTCATATTTGTAATTGTTTTCGAGCATTCAAATATCTCTCAGGTTGGAATCGACTGATGAGATTTTTGATCAAGGACAAAATCAAGCGATTTCATCTGTATAGCTTGATGGCCACAAGTGACTACTAAATAGTTGATCCTTTAAAATAGATCGTCGTTTTCAATAAATAAAATAACTACCTTATTCCGATAAATTTGTTGAACCACTTGAAAATTTTACAATGCAACCATTATTGAAATAATTATAATTGCTAATTGTTCAATTAAAATTAACTCAGTAATTAAATTTCGAAGACGGAAATTATAGTTATAACAATTAACAAAAATTTGACAATCACTTAACACTGAATCGGATTTTACCCTTGGGATATTTTAAGTTTATAAAGTTAACACATTATTGGAGGTATAAAAACCCTTTTCACCAATTCCAATTAAGGTTTGAGAATTTGTAATTTGAGCAAGTGAGCAATTTGATTTACTCTTAAGGCTTCTTTCTTAGTCTTGCTACATTTGTCAGAGTTTTCAAAATCCTTCTTTAAAAGCAGCCATATATGTTAGTGTCTCCGAAGGATCTTACAATTGCGGTTTGGGTTCTTCATAGCTGAGTTTTGCAACATTACTCAAAAGCTCATGATTTGTATTCTTGTAATTTTTCTTAGAAGAAAACCATCATTTTGGCCATATTGGAATACCATATAAATATCAAAAGGATTTTAAATATTGCTTCTCTCACTTTTGTCTTTCTAATATAAGTTGTTATTATTTATATGAGTTTTAGCTATGACAACAGTTCGTTACGTCACTCTTAGACCATTTTTTGGATGAATGTTAACAGTCACTTGCTATTTTTAGCAGCTAAGGAGTCATTTAATTGAAACATTAAGGTTTAAGAACAAATAAAACCACAGCTTGTTCTGTTTTCAATTATTGGAAATGAATAATTTCTGCATGACTAAGAAAAACAAAAAAAAAACTTGTCAACAAAACGCCTGAACAAATCTATCAAGACTTGATTAATTCCTATAAAAAGGGGTCATATTTTTATAACAATTTTTTATTTTTTGTTAAAAAGCAAGAAATATTCCAGAATTAACTAATATTGACAAGAAGAACGTGCGCAAAGTCAAGAATTTCCATTTAAATAAATAAAAGAAAAAAAAATTGATAAATGTTTTTAATATGTATGCAAATGTTTTACAAAGTCAGGGTTTTTTTTCGAGAGTATTAAAACATACCTTTAAGTCAATGCTAACAAAAGGGTTTACTTTATTTGCCTATTACCTTACAATTTTTACCATGTAAAAATGTAACTTTTGGTAAAATGGAATCAAATCACTTTTTCGAAAGATAGATTTTTAATTTCGTATTTGAATTACATTTGCTAATCTATCGCACAGTTCACATATTCAGAGATTTTGTATAAGATAGATACATTATATCTTTCTACTGAATCAGTATTTGTATTATTAAAATTATGAATTGTATGGTCATATAAATATTTTAATGAAAGTAAAAAAAAAACATTCAATATTGAAGAAAAGTGTTCAGGAACAGTGTGTCTTAACATAGTTTTTAAAATTATACATATTTGTTGGAAATAAATGGGTTAGCATTTTGGGTTAGTAACAAAATTCATAAATAAACAATTTAATTGTTAAGTAATAAATTAAATAAATATGTCTAATAATAAATAAAATAATTATTCAGTAAATAATTTAATAAATACAAAACAAATAATAAATAAAATACATATTCAGGAAAATAATTTACTAAATACAAAACAAACAATCAAACTAATAGTTATTTAACTATTACTGCACAAAGAAATTAGTGAATAAATAAACACATAAATATTTATAATCAATAAATTTATTGATTTCAATACATTAAAAACAAGTAGGTAAATAATTGGATGTTCAAATGGTAGACATGTGCATTCAAGAGGACACAAGCGTCCACAGGTTTATCTCAAAACCCACCTCTGTCTATCAACTCCTACTCTCACCTCCCCGCAGTGAACATCGGGTGCCTAGTACCTCAACTGGAAATTGGGTTCCGACCCCAGTGGAAAGTTGTTGGGGGCAGCAAACGAGAGAGGGGGGGAGAGGTGTTTCCACTAAGGCACCTCTCCTTATCCAGGCGGCAGCGGACGAATTCTCGAGATAGAATCAACGGTGGCGTCTACAGTTCCAGTAAGGTTGAACTACTTAGTGAACACCTTATAGGGCTTCTTCGACATATTCGGAGCCCAGGCCTATAAGGAGCGGTTCATCCGGCTCCCCTTCCTTGGAGTTATACTAAGGATCTGGCCCTCCAGGTTGGGGGTTGTGCCGTCGGGGTGACTTCCTGGCCACGTAAAAACACTATAGTTTCGAAGCAACAACAAGCCTCGGATACGGACGGATTCACTGTTGACAACCCACGCAAACGAAATAAGGACAACGAACTTCGGATATGTACGTGGAATGTTAGGTCCCTTAACAGACCACGTGCAGCCGAACAATTAGCGGAAGCCCTAAACTGCTGCAAGGCAGATATTACAGCCATCCAAGAAGTGCGATGGGATGGACCGGGCAAACGCAAACTAAAAGACTGCGATATCTACTACGGCGACTGCTACCGAGAACAAAGACAGCGTCTATTTGGATGTGGATTTGTTGTTGGAACTAGGCTCAGGCAAAAGTCTTGAGTTTCAACAGTGTGAGCGAGCGCATCACGACAATCCGCATCAAGGCTAAATTCGCCAACATAAGCCTAATATGCGCGTATGCCCCAACAGAGGAGAAAGATATATATATATACAAAGATATATTCTTCGAGCTCTTGGACAAGACATATGAGCAGTGCCCTGGTTATGACATTAAAATTGTCTTAGGAGATTTTAATGCCAAGCAAGGAAGAGAAGACAACTTTGGTGGCATAATCGGTAGATACAGCCTGCACGACTCTACCTCAGACAACGGATTCAGGCTGGTCGATTTCGCTGCGGGGCGAGACGTTCTGGTAGCTAGTACGCAGTTCACGCATATTAATATCCACAAGGGGACATGGAAATCTCCTGATCAATCAACCGTCAACCAGATTGACCACATTGCGATCGACGCACGACACTTCTCCAGTATCCAGGATATCCGAACATTCCGAGAGGCCAACATTGATTCGGACCACTACCTCGTTGTAGCCAAGGTACGGCTACGGATATCCCGATCCAAGCCAAAACAAGGAAGTACTGTGAGAAGATTCGACGTTAGACGGCTACAATCGCAAGAGACTGCCATGTCCTTTTCCGATCGAGTCTCTAATAACCTCCTAAGGAGTCCTATGCTTCCTGCATTAAGCATTGAAAACCAGTGGCAACATTGCCTTGCAGCCATCAGAGATGCCGCCTCTGAAGTGCTAGGTTTCACACGGCCACCAAAGCGAAACCCCTGGTTTGACGACGAATGCCGGCAAGCTCACGCAGCGAAACAAGAGGCATACAAAACGGCGCTGGACAAAAGGACGAGAGCTGCTCGCGAGCTCTACGAGCAGAAGAGGAGAGAGGAACACCGGCTTCTTAGACGAAAAAAAAAAGCATGAGAAGCGCGCGATCGAGGAGATAGAGGGATGTCACAACAGGAATGAGGTTCGTAAATTTAACCAAAAGGTAAAAAAACCTCTCAAGGGTACCAGCCACGAACCAAAGCCTGTAAAGACGATCAAGGGAACATCGTAGTAGAACCACAGTCTATGCTGAGAATATGGAAATATCACTTCTCCAAATTATATAACGGCGATGACGAACCGAATTCCGCTGTAAGGGAGATAGAACCACTCAACCTGGTCGACGCAGATCAACAATTCCGCCTACCCGACCTTGACGAAGTAAAGATAGCTATATCTAAACTTAAGTCAAACAAAGCTGCTGGAGCTGACGGCATCGCTGCCGAACTATTCAAAGCAGCAGGCGATGACTTAGTACAGAGCATGCACCAACTCATCTGCAAAATATGGTCGGAAGAAAGCATGCCCGATGAATGGAATCTCAGCATAGTGTACCCGATACATAAGAAAGGAGACCCTCTAAACTGCGCCAACTACAGAGGCATCAGTCTCTTTAACATTGCGTATAAGATCCTCTCTGCCGTGAACGTCTGAAGCCATTCGTCAACAACCTGATTGGTCCTTATCAGTGTGGCTTCAGACCAGGAAAGTCCACTATCGACCAAATACTCACACTACGGCAGATCTTGGAAAAAACCCAGGAGCTTCAAATCGATACCCACCATCTCTTTATCGATTTTAAAGCCGCGTATGACAGCATCTATAGGGAAGAGCTCTACCGAGCAATGTCTAGTTTTGGCATCCCTGTCAAACTTATCCGTTTGTGCAGAATGACGATGGAGAATGCACGCTGCTCTATCAAGGTCGGAAAAGATCTTACCGATGCATTTGATGTCAAAAAAGGTTTTAGACAAGGCGATGCACTGTCATGCGACTTCTTCAAGAAAGAACTGTGCAAAACTCAACCGTCAACACTAGAGGCACAATCTTCCAAAGATCCATCCAATTACTCGGATACGCAGATGATATTGACATAATTGGAAGATCAAAGCGTGATGTCAGTGGAGCGTTTTTGAGCATTGCGACGGAAGCGAAGAAGATGGGTTTAGTGGTCAATGAGGGCAAGACCAAGTATATGCTGTCATCAAAAAAGGACACTGATCGACGACGTCTTGGACAAAACGTCACCATGGACAGCTATAACTTTGAGGTAGTTAAGGACTTTGTCTACCTAGGCACCGCTATTAATGCAGACAACGACATCAGCGCTGAAATCAAACGAAGAATAACTCTTGCAATTCGCTGCTTCTTTGGACTAAGAAGGCAATTGAGAAGTAAGGTCCCCTCTCGAGCATGTAAAATCACCATCTATAAGACACTCATCATCCCGGTTCTCATTTATGGCGCTGAGGCCTGGACCCTGTCAAAGAAAGATGAGAGCGTCTTAGGATGCTTCGAGAGAAAAATTCTTCGGGCGATTTTTGGTCCCGTACGCATAGATGGAGAATGGAGGAGAAGATATAACGACGAGCTATACGGGCTGTACAGCGACACTGACCTAGTTAGCAGAATCAAAGTCCAACGGCTTAGATGGCTAGGTCATGTAGAGCGGATGGACATCAACGCTCCAGCCCGGAAGGTCTTCGAATCCAATCCCGAGGGACGGCGCAGTAGAGGAAGACCGCGACTCAGGTGGCGCACCCAGGTGGGAGAGGACCTCAACCAACTTGGCGTGCGAAACTGGAGACAGCTAGCTAGGGACCGAGCTGGCTGGAGACGCTTGTTGGTTGAGGCCCAGGTCCGCCCCGGACTGTAGCGCCACCTTAAGTAAGTAAGTAAGATAAATAATTGTGTAACTCACATAGAGGTAAATAAATAATAAATAAACATTAAATCAAACAAGTAAATTATAAAGCATAAGTTTATATCACACAGTGTTTAAGTAAATAATATAATTTAAATATTTAAAAAAAAACAAAATTAAAACGAAGTATAACAATGAGTAAAATTAAAAGTTATGACAGGAAATTATAGTAGTTCGTAGAAAAATGGTTAGGATATAAGTTGGTTGATCAATGGATTATCCGAAAAATCACATTTTAATACACATGAATTATTCAGCATTTCAACATTTGCTCTTGCATGCAAGTCGGCCCCTTTAAAAATTATAATTTTATTGTCGTTACTAAGACCGAACTTACTATTGATAAAGGGATATATAAGTTTTATCGCAATACCAACTTTCTTTAACATTTAACGTCACACCTATCAGAGAGGAAACTTTGAATGATTTGTATTAGATAAGTTGGAAAGCCTAAGCAAACTAGTTTATAGACCATTCCATCGTGCCACACAGTATCAAAAGCTTTTTCTATGTCTAGTAAAATGAGGCCAGTTGATTTGCCAAGCAAACGATTCTTTTTCACATGCTGGCATACTCGGACACTTGGTGACTAGTACTGTGAAATTTTCTAAACCCGAATTGTTCATTAGGAATAATATTCAATTGATCGGCAATTTAAAATAATTTTTCTTTCCAAATCTTTTCAAAATTTTGCTAATACTACTAAACCCCAAAACAAGGGGTTTCGAGTTCAATCCCTTCCTGTTTCACCTTAATTTTGAAAAAATAATTTTCGCGGGTACTGCCTCTTGCGAGGAATTGACAAATCCTTCAAGAGTAATTCTTGTCATTAAAAAGTGCTTTCTCAAATTAGCCGTTCGGATTCGGCCTAAAATTGTAGGTCCCTTCCATTCCTGACAACAGTACTCGCTAGGCCCTAGTTCCCAACGGAATGTTGCGCCACCCAATTTATTTTATTTTAAACATGCATTGACCAAAAAGACTAAAAATACAAGCCTAGCTTTGTGTAGCATTTCAAAATATTTGTTTTTGATTTTGTCTAGTCCAACAGACTTCTTCCTAAAGATTTACGACCTATAAGTCTATCATCATTCCTTCTTAAGACCCTGGAAAGATTGATTGATGTCCATTTAAGGGCACGTATCGATACAAGACTTCTGTCTTCGTCTCAACATGCCTACTGTAAGGGTAAATCGGTGGAAACAGCGTTACACACTTTAGTACGCACCATCGAATATTCCCTCCATCATAAAGAGTTCACTATGGTTGCTTTCCTTGACATCGAAGGTGCCTTTAACAACGTATACACATCTGCAATCACTTCGGCACTGACATCTCTAAATGTAGAGAGTTCGCTTCGGGAGTTAATTCATTTAATGCTTACTAGCAGAATAATTAACTCAATACTGGGTAACTCTTCTGGCAGACGATTCGTTAGTAGAGGGACACCACAAGGTGGTGTCCTATCCCCTCTCCTCTGGAACCTAGTGGTGAATGAAATCCTAACTAGTCTGGATGCGGAGAGTTTCAGAGTGATAGCATATGCGGACGACGTTGCTATTGCAGTTTCAGGAAAGCATCTTAATATCCTAAAAGAACTCTTACAAAATGCCTTGGACAGACTAATACTTTGGGCTGATCGGTGTGGACTGGGTGTTAACCCACACAAAACCGATCTGGTCTTATTTTCGAGGAGATACAAAATTCCATTTGTCAACCCTCCCTACATTAAAGGAATCCAATTAAAATGCTCAGACGAGGCCAAATACCTAGGTCTTGTCTTAGACAAAAAACTAAATTGGAAACGCAACGTACAGGAAAGAGTCAAAAAAGCTACTGTAGCTCTCGTTTATTGCAAAAAAGCTATTGGTAATAAATGGGGCTTACAACTCAGAATCACGCATTGACTATACACATCGGTAATCAGACCGATTTTAACGTACGGTGTAGCAGTATGGTGGACTGCTTTAGAAAAAGGTATAAACAGGGATAAGTTAAATAAAGTCCAACGTTCAGCTTGCCTATGTATAAGCGGATCGCTTCGCGCGACCCTATCTACGGCACTGGACACCTTACTCTACCTAACACCTCTTGACATATTTAGCAAACAAATAGCTGCAAGCTCTGCTATTCGCCTCAATGCTTCGTCGCAGTTTACTTACAATAACATTGGCCACTCCGTAGTTCTAAGGTACTTAGAATCAATTCCAAAGCACACAGACTACACCATCCCCCAACTACAGGAATTTCCAGATTTCTATACCTACCAGATCTTTTTCGGAGGATAGGACATTCTCGGAGGATGAGTCAATCCACTTTTACACAGATGGCTCAAAAACCAAAGAAGGAGTTGGTGGTGGTGTGTACTCTGAACGACTGAAATTAAGTCTCTCATTCCGCCTTCCCAATCATTGTAGCGTGTTCCAGGCGGAACTTTTGGCGATTAAGGAAATCTTGTCTTGGCTCAAAGAAAACGTGATATCAACATCTGATATCCGTATTTTCTCCGACAGCTAGGCCGCTATTAAATCTCTGGAACTGTCTCTACAAACTCCATAACAGTCCATAACTGTCGATCATATCCAATGGAGATGGCGCAGCAGTTCAATATTCACCTTTGCTGGGTGCCGGGCCAAAGAGACATTCCAGGTAACTGTAAGGCAGATGAACTCGCCAGGAACGGTACAGTACAGCCCATCCTACCACGTTTGGCAAGTACTGGCATACCAATCGCTACTTGTAAACTGCTACTAATGCAAGACGCTGCGAGGAGGGCAGGCACCAGGTGGACCAACATCACCACGTGTCAAGCCACAAAAAACATCTGGCCAACACTGGATTTAAAACGTTCAAGGTGCTTGCTCTCTCTTAGCAGATCGCATATAAGCTCGATAATAGGTGTCATAACCGGACATTGTCTAATAGGAAAGCACGCCACGAGACTAGGCGCATTCTCAAATGACTTTTGCATAAGCTGTATGGACGAGGAAGAGGAAGAAACGGTTGTTCATCTTCTCTGCACATGCCCTGCTCTAGCTCGAAAACGCAAGAATTACCTAGGAGAATTCTTCTTTAACGATCTAAACGATCCAAATCATATCGGTATAATCAGCCTCTCACGTTTCGTAAGGGACTCTAACTGGTTCCATTGAGCTTAGGAGGAAGCCTCAAGATTCATGTGGTATCACAACGGGCAATTAAACTGGCCTAAGTGTGTCCGTTTCCATCTTAGACAGCCACTATAACCTTACCTAACCTAACATACTTCTTTTATTTTAGATTGGAAACAATATGTTTAACATCTTCTATGGTGATCAGTTGATCAACAGGTGTATCAACAATTTGTGTGCTTATAGAACTTATTGATAAGCTTACAAGGTTATTGATTTCATCATCACTTAGATGTTGGGATACTAAATGGTTATTAAAAAAAGTTGTTCCGAGGAGTTTGATCCTTCGTAAGCTAAATCATTTTTCGAGGTGACAAATATTTTTTTTTCAGTTTTTTTTTGTATATATAAAAAAAACGTTAATTGAAAAAAGGAGACACTCTTAACTGCACAAACTATAGAGGAATCAGTCTAATTAACATCGCCACCAAAATCTTCTATGCCGTAATATGTGAAAGTCTAAAGCCCTAAATGGTTATTAAAAAAAGTTGTTCCGAGGAGTTTGATCCTTCGTAAGCTAAATCATTGCCATTTTCTAGATTTGGAATAAGTCTGTTTTTGTTCTTAATTATTTTGGCAATATTCCAAAATGGCTTCGCATTTTTATCTAGTTTGCTAAGATTTTAATTACACTTCTTAGTGCGAAACTTTTGTATTTCCTCACTTATCACTTCTTCACTTTTTATTTCAAAACCATACTTGAACCATCGACATCCACTGCCCCAAATAAGCCATCCGACGTGGAGGCTAAAACTAAGGTCGACAGTAACTCCGACATGGAGACTGAAGACGCCACCTTAGGCATCACCCAGAGTGAGGAAGACCTGCTTAGGTCCTCCTCAGACGAGGAAAACGCCGACAAAACAGTGGTGGAGGTTGATCTGACTAATAGTAGCAATGCTGCGATTAGTACAGATTAATCTCCATCACGCCATCATGGCCACAAACAACCTGATACTCCGACTGCATAAGAACAAGGAAGACATCGTCTTAATACAGGAGCCGTGGGTCTCAAACTCCATCATCAGAGGTCTCAGGACTCCTGGCTATAAAATATTATATGCATCGGAGAAAGGTGAACCAAGGTCATGCATGTTAGTAAAAAATGACTTAAACATATTTTTACTCCCCAATTACAGCGACAAGGACACCACCACCGCTGTCCTAACAACAGATAAAGCCACCTACTGGCTCATATCCTCCTACCTTGGCCACGACAGCCCAATTCCAGGAAACACCTTGAGGAAGGCAATTGCGGACGCGCAATCGAAAAAAGTTGGTCTCCTAATTGGTTCAGACGCTAACGCCCATCACACGGTATGGGGTAGCTCTGATATAAATGAGAGAGGTGAGTACTTATTTGATTATTTACTAAGCACTAACCTACTCATAAGTAATATTGGTAATGAACCCACATTTGTAACCAAGAATAGGAAAGAGGTACTTGATATTACACTTACCTCTGACTCGATCCACAATATGATTTCAAACTGGCATGTCTCAAAAGAGAATTCCTTCTCTGACCACAAATACATTCAGTTTGAGCTCAAAGATGTAGCAAATACATCTACGGGATTTCGAAATCACCGGAATACCAACTGGGAGCGTTATAGGGAGGTACTAGCACAACTGCTTAATCATAACCTTCTCAAAAGCTCCTCCAGTAAAGATGAACTAGACCTTTCTGTAAATCATCTCACCGAGGCCTTAAATGAATCAATGAGATCTTCATGCCCTGTAACCATTTTAAAGGGTAAAAAGAAACCTCATTGGTGGCATAAAGAATTAGAACCATTCAGAAAGAGCTGTCGTAAACTCTTCAATAGATCTAAGTACACTAGATCTCCTTCTGACTGGGACTTATACAAACAAGCTCTAAAGCAATATAAAAAAGAATTAAGAAAGAGTAAGAGGTCTTCTTGGAGAAATTTTTGTGGTAAAATAGAAAATACTTCAGAAGCCTCAAGACTCAGGAAAATTCTCTCAAAAAGTCCAACAATACCTAGTGCTTTAAAGACAGAAACAGGCACATGGACTATCACAGATGAAGAATCTCTTAACCTGTTATTAGACACCCACTTTCCAGGTAGTTCTAACATACTCAACGACTTAACATCAGAGTCTCAAGCTTCTACAAGCGATTTAGTTGATCTAATAACGCGGGAAAAACTGCAATGGGCCATAGACAGCTTTGATCCATATAAATCTCCAGGACCAGATGGAATCATTCCGGCCGAACTACAAAAATGCTCAGACATGGTTATTCCACCATTGGAAATCATTCTGACAAGCTGTGTAAGGTTGAGATATATTCCCAAAGCCTGGAGAATGGCAAAAGTAGTCTTCATTCCCAAAGCAGGGAAACCCTCACACGTTAACCCTAAAGATCTACGACCAATCAGCCTATCATCCTTCCTTCTTAAAACCTTGGAAAGATTGATTGAAATTTATATCAGACATAATTTAAAACCATGTCTCATTTCCACAGCTCAACATGCTTACTCTAAGGGAAAATCAGTAGAATCAGCACTTCACTCACTGGTACGTACTATTGAACATTCCCTCGAATACAAAGAATATAACCTGGTAGCGTTCCTAGATATTGAAGGAGCTTTCAACAACGTCAGTTACCAGGCGATCACAACAGCAATGGATAAGCTGAAATTAGAGAAGTCACTCATAGATCTTATAAGTCTCATGCTCAAAAGCAGGACAATAATTTCTAACACGAGAAGTTTTACTACCACCAGATCGGTGAATCGGGGCACTCCCCAAGGTGGAGTCCTTTCGCCTCTTTTATGGAACATGGTAGTAAACGACTTACTTACAACATTGGAAACAGAAGGTTTCAAGGTGATTGCCTACGCTGATGACGTTGCGATATCCGTATCTGGGAAGCACCCCCAAGTTCTCTCGGAACTCCTACAAAATGCCCTAAACAGGCTAACTAAATGGGCTAATCAATGTGGATTGGACGTCAACCCACACAAAACAGAATTAATACTCTTCTCGAGAAGATATAAAATTCCTCAGATTAGCCCACCAAAGATTAAAGGAATACCATTAAGCTTTTCCGACCAAGCTAAATATTGGGGCCTCATTTTAGACAAAAAACTAAATTGGAAGGCAAATATTGATGAAAGAGTCAAAAAGGCTACTGTAGCGCTTTTTACTTGTAAAAAGGCCATAGGATCAAAATGGGGCTTCTCCCCAAAAATAACCCACTGGCTATACACTTCGGTAATCAGGCCGATACTCATTTATGGAGCCGTCGTATGGTGGACCGCACTGGACAAGATGGTAAATCTAAATAAACTCATCAAAGTCCAGCGGTCAGCAGGTATGTGCATCACAGGAGCACTTCGCTCAACACCAACCGCAGCACTGGAAGTGCTTTTAAACCTAACACCACTTGACATCTTCTCTAAAAAGGTGGCTGCCAACTCATGTGTAAGGCTTAGAGCCACCTCTCAATGGACCAGTAACAATACTGGACATACAACCATTCTAGATAATTTCAGATCTATCCCAGATCGCTTAGACTATACCACCCCAAAAATGGTATTTGGTAAAAGATTCCATGTGTCCATCCCTTCAAGATCCTCCTGGGAAGAAGAGGGACCCCTGGAAGACGATGCGGTACACTTCTACACTGACGGTTCAAAGACCGATCACGGAGTTGGAAGTGGTATCTTTTCAGAACAACTGAATCTCAGTCTATCCTATAGACTTCCCAATCAATGTAGTGTATTCCAGGCAGAAGTAATGGCGATAAAAGAAGCACTATCCTGGCTCAAAGAAAACGTTATATCTTGTAAGGATATACGTATCTTCTCGGACAGCCAAGCCGCTCTTAAATCTCTCGCGTCTGTCTCCACAAACTCTCGAACAGTCCACGATTGTCAATCATCTCTGAAGGAGATGACGGAACAGTTTAACATTCACCTCATTTGGGTGCCGGGCCACAGAGACATTCCGGGAAATTGCAAAGCCGATGAGCTCGCCAAAAACGGAACACTTCTGCCTTATGTTAGACAAAAACATAACATAGGAACACCACTTGCTACATGCAAATATCTTCTCAAGCAATATGCTTTAGAAACAACAAATACTAGATGGTCACAAAGTACCACCTGCCTGGCAACCAAGCAAATATGGCCAAGTATTGACTTAAAACGGTCAAAAGGCTTGATATCACTAAGCAGACAAAGTATAAGCTCTACAATTGGAGTAATAACGGGACACTGCCTCATAGGTAGACATGCTCTGAGGCTAGGGGTCTACACAAATGACTTCTGTAGAAGCTGCATGGACGAGGAGGAAGAGGAAACAGTCCAACACCTTCTATGTACATGTCCAGCACTCTCCATTAGAAGGAATTACTTTCTCGGTAATCCCTTCTTCGATAATACCAGTGAACTGGCAAATATTGACACAAAACGTCTCTCTAACTTTATTAAAAGCACAAAATGGTTTGTTTAAATTCATTACTCCCATGAGTAACCTCATTAGTGGTATCACAATGGACCCTTGAGGTCTACGTGTGTCAATGATATCTAGACAGCCACTCTAACCTAACCTAACCTATACTTGATTTAATACTTAACTTATAGCTTAAAATTTGACAGATGAAAGTTAGTAAAATATGATAATACTGAACTTTAAACTTAGTAAAAAGTAAAACAAAAACGTAAAGGTGCCTAGAAAAAATTTGTTTGGATTTTTTTATTTCGATCTTTTTTTTGTGCTTGATTTATTCCTTGTCACCATTCTTACTCATGGAACAAGTCCTTAGACTCATGGTCATGACTATTTACAGCAAGGCTAAATGTTAATAATATGCCCACAAGTCTCCACTGAAGAGAATGATGACAACATTAAAGACATGTTCTTGAAGCTCCTGCACAAAACATACACTACGAACCATTAGGGTGAGGCCACACATTTTGGAATAGATTTTCGGTTTTAATAGCTGTCGGAAGTGTTGCACCCGGAAACTTTTACTACATTTAAATAGGAACGTATTTCATAATTGCAAATTCTTAAAACTAAAAATAAAATTAGAAACGAGTGTTGGAATTTCTGAAATTAAAATAATAAACTACTAGAAAAGCCTATTCAGAAATGTGAAACTATGATGAGGCCACTCCGTGCGGGAGCTTACTAGTGCACCCTTTTAAAAAAAATTTTATAGAATATCTAAAAGAATGTTGAACAAAAATCCACACTGATAACATCCCATCCCGTCTGTCCATTTGTCTTGTTTTAAAGTTTGTAGGTTTTCGTGATTTGTTAGAAGAGTTGGTAGTTGATTTGTTCTTAAAATTTTCAAAATCACCAACAATATTTTCCATTTTTGCTAACGGGTTTTATTTTTTTTTAAATTAACTGCATTAAACTGTAGTAACTGGATTTTTTAAGGATTTAAATATCGAAACTGTTGCGGAAGGTAAATGCGTGTTTGCAATAATTATATAAAGTACACCATCCTAGTGCTCCGTTTAATATTTCGTTAAGTCTGCTTGGAGAAATGACGCCCTCATTGAAATAGAGTCGACCGATTTCTTGCAGTATTGGGCAAATGGCAGTGAAATGGTTTATATCTTCATTTTCTCTTTTTTGCAAAGCCAACAGATTTTGGGTAAATCTGCTAGATGAAGCATAGAGTTAAGTTAAGAACTTCAACACGTGCTCTAATTATGTAGCTTATAGTTCCAGCCGAGTATTCATTACGAAAATAGTTCATTCCCGAAGAAATTTGGTGAATGATATTCTTATAAGTGCTCTTGACAATGTTTAATTCGCCCTAGATAGATGTTGGTTATAAATCTTTTCGTCTATTTTCGCATCAACCTCCGCAAAACATACCCGGCCATTCATCAACATTTGACTCCAATAATGATATATGAGCTGCATGAGAATGAGCTGGTTAATTAAAGTCCTTGAATAGAGAAACGCTAGTTTTGCAAAAGTCTTGTCATGATAGACTTGTGAAGACTTGGTCCATTTCTTCTCATGACCCTTATCAAATAATCATGGTTGGCTTTTAGATTTCTTATGTTCAGAGGCATTTTACGAAATTCCGCATAGAAAGCATGAAAAACACGGTAATTTGACCCGAGATCGATATCTTGGTTTGCACAGCACCTATTCCATATCATAATCAAGCCTAGTTTTGCTTCATTACTTTTTTGTTTGACATGTTTTGGAAAATTGGGATTGTCTGTAATCCAAACACCCAGGTACTTAAATTCTTGCACAACGTCGATGTTTACTTATTGAGAGACCATTTTTTGTCGGGTTTTCTTCTTCTTTGACGTGCTTCTAAATTCTTCACCTTTGTCTTTCTTGTAAAATGTTACCGAATGTTGACAACAATATTTTTCAAAGGATAAAATTAGTTTAAAGCCAATATCTTAAATATTTGAAAGTTATATGAGTCAAAAACAAATTTTTACCAACGTACATACATAAATTAATTGTTTTTTTTTAGGTTTTCATTTTTTGTCAAAAAAAAACTGCCAATTCGATTTTTCTCAAAAGTTGTAAGAGTGTTGAAAACAATTTTTAAGATGGACGAACTAATCTTAAATTTTGAAAGATATTTGAGTCGAAAATCAATTTTTACCAACTTTTATTAATTTTGTTTTCGATTTTCTCAAGATCTTACCGCATGTTAAAAACAATATTTTTTTATAAAATAAAATTAATTTGAAGCCCATATCTCAAACTTTTGATATTTTTGTTATTCTTCTTCTTTGAGTTATTCTTCGTTGCACAAAATTGTTTTGCAGATAAAACAATTATTGTTTGTTGATAAAATTTTCGAGGTGACAAATATTTTTTTTCAGTTTTTTCTTTTGTATATATAAAAAAAACGTTAATTGAAAAAAGGAGACACTCTTAACTGCACAAACTATAGAGGAATCAGTCTAATTAACATCGCCACCAAAATCTTCTATGCCGTAATATGTGAAAGTCTAAAGCCCAATGTCAACAGCCTGATAACTCCTTATCAGGTGAATGGTTTAACCGGGAAAGTCCACGGTCGATCAAATATTCACATTACGGCAGATTCTGGAAAAAACCCAAGAGCACCAAATCGACACCCACCATTTTTTCATCGATTTCAAGGCCACATACGACAGCATCTATAGGGACGAGCTGTATAGAACCATGTCCAGTTTTGGCATCCCTGCCAAACTAGTCCGTTTGTGCAGGATGAACATTGAGAATTCACGCTGCTCCATAAAGTTTGGAAAAAACTTTACAAAACCTTCCGATGTGAAAAAGGTCTTAGACAAGGTAGTGCGCTGTCGTGTGACTTTTTTAACATCGTGCTTGAAAGAATAGTGCAGAACTCACACTTCAACACTAGAGGCACTATCTTTCAGAAGTCTGTCCAATTACTGGCATATGCTGATGACATTGACATAATCGAAAGAACTCAGCATGATGTCAATGGAACTTTTGTGAGTATTGAGGCAGATGCGGCATAAATGGGTTCAACGGTTAATGAGGGAAACCAAAGTACATGCTGTCGTCATAAAAGGACCTACAACACCGACGTCTTGGTCTACCTAGGCTTAGCTGTAAACGCAGAAAACAATACCAGCGCTGAGATCAAACGAGTTAACTCTTGCTAACCGCTGTTTCTTTAGGCTAAAAAGGAATTGAGTGGAAAAGTCCTCTCCAAGGACAAAAGTGTCGATGTACAATACCCTTATCATTCCCGTCCTGGTTTACGGTGCAGAAGCATGGACTATGACAAATGAAAGCACCTTGGGTCGGTTCAAGAGAAAAGTTCTTCGTGTGATCTACGGTCCCCTATGAATCAAAGGGGAGTGGATAATAAGATGAAACAACGAGCTGCACGGGTTGTGTACAGCGACATAGACTTAGCCAGAAGGGTACAAATCCAACGACTAAGATGGCTGGGTCACGTAGATTGCATGGAAACCAATATTCCGGACCGGAAAGTCTTCGAATGCAAACCCACATGATAGCGCATTAGAGGAAGACCGCGAATCAGTGGAAAGTGACTGCATTCAACTTGAAGGCCTTGGAGCGCGAAACTGGAAACATCTCGGTCCCTAGATAGATGTCTCCAATTTCTGAACTAGAAGTTTGTTGGGTGAGGCCCTAGTTCACACAGGACTGTAGCGCCACCTTAAGTAAGTAAGTAAGTTGACAACAATATTTAAAAAAAAAAGTAGTTTAAATCCAATATCTCAAAGTTTTGAAAAGGTATTTGAGTCGAAATTCAATTTTTACAAACTTTGAGTAATATTTTTTTTAGGTTTTTATTTTTTATACAAAAACCTGTCCATTTGATTTTTCTCAAGATTTACCAGATGTTAAAAACGTTATTTTTCATTGCACAAAAATGTTTTGGAGATAAAATCAATTTTTATTCGTAAAATGTTCACCTTTTTTTAAACTGCTTTTATAAAAAAAAAAACAACCCATGCAATTTTCTTGAGAGCCCTTTCTGCATCTTTCTGCCTTATTATCTATATAACAAAATTCATTTGAAGTCGATACCTCATCTAGTTCTTGAGCTATGGACGACGCCCACACTGACATTTTTCTAAAAATCTTTTATTTCGACTTTAGGGACCTTCAAACGTTGAGAAATGTCAACATTTTCTATTCGACAAATCGAACCTATTACAAAAACTTCCTATGGGAAGTTCAAAAAGCGATACTATCAAGAGAAAAAAACTAAAATTAAACCTATTTTGAGGCAAGTTCACAAGAAGCATCAGATGAATTTTGCAAGAGAGCATGTTACTTGAGGCAGTGAATTCAAAGGCGTGTTCTTTTCCGATGAGAAAAAGTTTAACCTTGATGGCCCGTTGTTGGTTACAACTTTTATTCCCATGATTTTAGAAAGAATACGCTTATTTTGGAAAGACATCATAGCCGTACATCAGGAGTAACAGTGTGGGGAGACTATAACCTACCATGGCACAGTCAAATTTTAGTTTTTGTCGACAATAATGAACGGGAACAACTATTAATGTTTTCTGGAACGGTCATTTACATAAATAAAAACACTTTGGGACCACTGCCTTGAATTTTCCAAAAAGACAATGCCCCAATTCACACTTCGAGGGTTGTAAGAAGTTTAATCAGAAGACTTATAACTCTTGCCATGGCCGCTTTATTCACCACACTTTAACATAGTTGAAAATGTTTGGAAATAGCTTTTTCATAAAGTTTATGAAGTTGGCTGACAATTTGAAGACAAGAACACCTCGGTCCTGTGATCATAAAACAAATTTAAATGTTTCCATTCCAGACCGTCTCTAGGCTTTATCTGAAAATGGAACTCATAGTTTTGATTTGTAGTCGTGAAATACGTACAACTTTTCCACCAGCTATAAAAAGCGAAAATCGTTTGGTTGGCAGTGTATTAGTAATTCTCTACTTCAAATATTAAAATTGTCTCGGAAGTTTTTAGTTAGAAAGGGAAGACATTTTGGTAGAATAGTCGAGAAAAAAAATTAATCCGCGAAACACACGCTTGCTACACCACAACATCCACGAAATATGCTACCTTGTTGCCCCAAACACATAACAGACAGGCGCTGAGAGAAGATACAATTTTAGCTAAAAAACTTAATCTCCAAATCCTTCTCCGATTTTGTTACGAGAAATTTCCTACGAAGTTTTCTGCCGCCAAAAGAACGTTTTGAAAACTAATGACAACATAGTCAAGGTGATATAAGAAAAACCTCTTCTGATTTGTTAAATTTCGCTCGTAAATGAAACCAAACCCGTGGCATGATGGTTAGTGAGATGGAATGGCATGCCTGAGGCCTTGGGTTCGATCTCCGCCTAAGCCATCAAGTTCTTTTTCACGGGTACTGCCTCTTGCGAGGATTTGACAAATTCTCCAAAAGTAATCCTTGTCATGCTTTCTTCTTGCTTTCTCAAACTAGCCGTTCGGATTTGGCTTAAAATTGTAGGTGCCCCCATCCCCGACACTCAAACACAGGAATGATTTAGAGTTTTAAGTCACTAGGCCCTAGTTCTCAACGGACTGTTGTGCCACCCAATGTATTTAATTTATTTATTTAAATGCAGCCAAACATTAATCATGCAAAGTGACGCTGCTCAAGAGCTCAGTTATGTCATTTGATTTCTTTAACATCCTACTTGAAAGAATAGTGGGGAGCTCATACGTCAGCACTAGAGCCACTATGTTCAAAAGTCTGTGCAATTGACATATCGGAAGAACGCCATGTCAATTGGGTTTATGTGAGTATTAGAACGAAGGGGAAATATGGGTTATGAAAGGATCTACAACACCGAACATCCCGGTCAAAACGCCATTATCGATAGATTTAACTTTGAACGACTTTCTCACCTGGGCGCTCCGCTATGAATAAATAAATAAATTGGGTGGCGCAACAGTCCGTTGAGAACCAGGGCCTAGTGACTTACAACTCTCAACCATTCCTGTGTGCGAGTAATGTTTTCAGGAATGGAGGGGACCTACAGTTTATATGCCGAATCCGAACGGCTAATTCGAGAAGCACTTTTTCATGACAAGAGTTACTCTTGGAGAATTTGTCAAATCCTCGCAAGAGGCAGTACCCGTGAAAAGACTTTTGGTGGTATAGGCAGGGATCGAACCCAAGACCTTTGGCATGACAGTCTAACGCACTAACCATCATGCCACGGCGCTCCGCTATGGCCACAGCTAATAAAACCGGTGCTGGAATCAAACGAAGAATTACTTTTGCTAACCGCTGTTTTTTCGGGCTTAAAAGGGAATTCAATAGTAGCGTTCTTTCTTGCAAAAAGTGTTATCGATGTAAAAAGTCGAATGCTGAGACGCTTAGGTTACTAACTAACATTCCAGCGGCATAGAAAGTCCCCGAATCCACTCCAATTGAAAAGCACAGTAGGGGAAGGCCGCATCTGGAGGCAAATAAGTTGTTTTTCTCAACAAATGTTATTTGATTTTGAAAATGCACATAGAGGAATATTATTGATGTGTTTACCATTCCAAATTCAATGATTGTTCAAGTTCGAACATGTGGTCTTAGGCAAATAAATATGTATTTTTAAACTTCGAAAACAATATGAGAACATGTGTGTAAATAACTCTCCCAAAAATAAGATCGATTTAACACCTATAAAAGGAGCACATTTCAGTTTAAAACCGTTAGTTTCCATATATTATTACAAGATGAAGTTTTTCCCAAATGGATTAATAGCCGTGGCAGCGGCTGTAGTATTTATTTTTGCTCAGCATGTGGAAGGTAACATGACGCTAGCCTTAAGTGAGGCAACTGAAGCTGAAAAACTACTGGTCGGTAAGGAATTTCAGGATTCCCAACAAGCAATCATTATGTCTGCTAAAGATATTGAGAGCTTAGCTGGCAGGGAAGCTATTGAAGGCATACAGAAGTTAGCCTTACAATGCCAAGCTGATGGAGTGCCTGCACAGGCAGCGAATACAGTTCTAGAAGGTATTCTCGCTGCAACAAGGCTTGTAATCGCATCTGGGCATCAGGCAGTCGAAGCCATTGATAAAGCTTTTAGTCTCAAGGACAATCCTGATGCTGCCATAAAGGTTCTAAAAGAGGTTTTAAAAGCTGATGAGGAGTTGATGTTCATTGCCGGGGTTCCTGTTTCTGACGCGCAAGGATCTGCATTAGCTCAACTGGGTGGGGCAGCACAGCCAGGCTTGAAAAAATCTATAATTCCAATCCAAAAATCAGGACAAATAGGATTTGAAGCTCGCGAGGTTGCCGAAGAGATTGCGACTCTTGGTTTGAGGGCAGGCGGAGCTGCAGCAGAGGCTGGTTGTCAAGCTGCTCGAGAAGTTGTTCATACAGCGGGAATAGTAGTTATGGATTTGATGATTCAATCTGCTCAAAACGCTTTTGAAGGTTTACGAAATGCTGCTTTGAGAAGATCCCGTGAGGTGCAGATTGACCTGGTGCCTGGAATTATTGACAGCCTAAAAACAAGAATTTCAACCAACAATCCAGAAGCTTTGAAAGCCATATCAAAGATTGATGATGGTTTAAGAGCGGTTTTGGGCAAATTAACCAAGAAGTCCGCAATTGATGCTGTTAAAATCATGAGCGAAGGTATTAAATCGACCATTGTGGAAACCGCTGACGCCCTGTCCGTTGCAAAGGAGTCCATTAAAAAGGCAGCATCGTTAGCTGATGAAGATACTGAAGCTGCAGTCACTGCTGTACGCCAAGGAATTAAATTAGCTCTGGACGAGGTTCTAAGTGGATCGGCTGGTGGTTATTTAGGTTTGGGAGCTGCAGGACAGATTGGTGGTAAGGCTGCTTTGGATGGGCTTATTCCTGCCGTGCTTGAAATCGAATATGGCAGAGTAGCAGCCTATGAGGATATTAAGCTTGCTGAAAAAACAATAATAACTGGACTTAGGGCTAAGGGGCTAGCTGCAGTTCAGGGTACTTTGGCAGCTGTTCAAACTTGTGATGCGGCCGGAAGTGCACTATTTACTCAATTTGTAGATGGTGCAGAGATTGCATTCGAAGTTTTGAAAAGCATTTAAAATCTTGTAAAGTAGACATATTAAAATTGAAATTTATATAATATATTTTTTAAATAAACTCCTTTTGTTAAACTTATGCATTACATTGAATTCTTAAATTATGTACGTTTAAATTTATAAGTTTTTTTTTACAATAAGGGCAAGGGGATAATACTACCCTTATTATGTAGACACAGTGTGGACTCTAAGAAAGCGATAGAGGTGTTGAAAAGAGATGTCGGTGCACATTGGCTTTGAATTAATGAATATTGCAATGGCTGGGAAAGACAGAGTGTGGCAAGACATTCCACATTCGCATAGTACGGCTAATGAACGAATCTCTGTACTTGACAGTACGACCGAAGTTGGGCTCGAGGGTATATTGGTGATCATTTATAGAAGCGCTAGTAGTACGGTTAAACTGTTTAAGGGAAGGAATACAACTGGCTATTTTTCTAGAGCATAAACCATTAAAATAACGGTAAAAGATGGTGAGACAAGAAACATTTCGACGATGTTCAAGTGACGTAAATGATCTTATTATGGTAATAGCACCAATTAATCTACATGCTCTATGTTCAATACTATCCAAGCGGTTTAAGTAAGTTGCAGGAGCATCAACCCAGATATAGGAGTTATACTCAAGCTTTGGACGTATATAAGTCTTGTAAATAACAGCCAGATCCGAGGGGGAGAAAAACTTCTTGCATCGCCTTAGAAAACCCAAACATCTTGCGGCATTTTTGGCGACATCGCGTATGTGATCGTTCCACAAAAGGTGGTTGATGATACACATACCGAGAATATCGAGATGTTCAGTTTCCTCGATGCAAGTGCCATTTATGGATAATGGCAGTAGAGGTTCATTTCGCTTTAACGATACAAGACAGCATTGCGTTTTCGAAGCATTAAATTCCACGCGGTTTCTTATTCTCCATTGCACAATGCTGTTTAGGTCGGAATTTAATGAGCTTATCAAATTTTTTCGTTGCTGTTCCACTTCCGAAGAAGAGAGGAGTGAAACTGAAAACGAATGTGAAAAGCTAAGAGTACTATCGTCAGTAAAACAATGTATTGGATTAGATGGAAAATGAGAAAAAGTGTTGGAGATAAAACAGAGCCCTGGGGCACACCAGCATTTATTTTATGGTTTTCAGACTTGCATCCATCCAATACCACGTGTATTGAACGATTCGAAAGGTAATTACTAATCCAATGAAGTAGGGATTCATGAAAGCCGAAAGCACGCATTTTCGATAAGAGAGCCTGATGCCAAACCCTATCAAATGCTTTTGAAATATCAAGTATACAATAATTTTACTTTCTCAAAAACTATGTAAAGATTTGTTCCACTGTTCGGTGAGATGAACCATTAGATCACCAGTGGACCTATTGCTACAAAAGCCGTATTGTCGAGCATTAAGAAGCTTTCGATGTTCGATACATTTCTTGAGCATTTAAATGACCTTGGAAAGAACGAACGTTAGTGCTATCGGTCGTTAATTAGACGTTGAGGAAGATTCGCCTTTCTTGGGAATAGGCTGGACAAATGCAGTTTTCCATCCGCTTGAAACGAGACCTGAGGAGTAGGACAGATGAAAAATCTTACACAATAGTTTTACCAGCGATGAAGAATACCTCTTCAGACCAATAGCGGGGATACCATCTGGACCGGCGGATTTATGTTTGTTAAGATCTTTTAGGACTCGAGTGCGAAAAAAGATTTGCCCCATAGAATCAGTAACTCGCCCAAGTACAGGCGGAGTCATAAAACTCACTGGCAGCGTTGAATTGGCAGCGAACTGCTAAGCAAAGAGGTGTGCTTTCTCTAAAGAGCTAACAAATAGATTGGACAAATTCACAACGAGCGTAGGAACCGAGGAAGAGGAAGAATTCCTCATATTTTTTACAAATGACCAAAAATGTTTGCTGCCTTTAGGACATTGCAGTATTTTTTGACGTAATTTTTGGTCATGTAAAAATTTGTTTCGTCGAATATGGGCGTTGTAGGCCTTCCTGGGTTGCTTGAACTTATTCCAGTTTTTCTCAGTTGGATTAGCTTTAAAACAACGGAAACTTTACTTCTTGACCTTTATAACCTCTTTACAGCTCGCATCGAACCATGCTGTCTGATGCTCTTAACCCTATTCGGGATAAAAGTTCTCATTACCGGGAGAATCAAACTTTTGATCATATCAGCGCTGGCGTCAATGTCACTTTCGAGGAAGCTTAGTGACCAGTTTAAGATCCTAAAATAATTATTGAGACCATCCAAGTTGGCTTTCTCGTTTTGACACTAGAAATTTGCTGATATGACA
This sequence comes from Eupeodes corollae, assembly GCF_945859685.1. Taxonomy (NCBI): domain Eukaryota; kingdom Metazoa; phylum Arthropoda; class Insecta; order Diptera; family Syrphidae; genus Eupeodes; species Eupeodes corollae. The sequence goes on from NC_079147.1 coordinate 53,730,220, forward strand.
CGATAGTCAGATGCGTCTAGAGAAGATAGAACATAATGTACTTAAAAGGTTCAGAGTTAATACACAAGTGAAGAGTGTTTTCTGCTCGACCTATACCACGTCCGATATTTGAGTGGGCTCGTTGACCAGCTGAGTTCCTTGGTTCCATTCAGTGAAGATCTCAGCACACACTCATTTGGATGTTGTCTGGCCGGAATGTTGAAGCCATGAAGAATATTGTACATTGAAATCGTCTGTAATAACGATTTCAGTGCGAGGATAAGACGAAACAATTCTTTGGATGGAATCAGACAAAGCATCAAATTCACGAGATGTTGATACTCTGTCTAAATTTAGGCTTCCATAAAGGAAGCAATCGTGAATGATTTGCTTATTCACGGAAAATTTAAACCACATAAAATTGAAAAAAGAATTGGTGTAGAAAGTTGTTTGCATGGGGGAAGAGAGGAAGGAACGTAATTATTCCCCTGAAAGTGCGCAGGAGTATTGGATACAAATTGAAGATAATTTTAGATCTGAAACTGCCAATTTGATTTCTTATGATTTGAAACCATAAATGAGTTTGTTCATAGTTCAAGCCACACGAATTCAAACAAACAGTAGTTTAAGCAATGAGTTTTTCATTAACAGTAGGTTAAAAGCAGAAATTGGTATAAAATAAAAGACAGATCTAGTGTCTATTTTTGTAATATTCCTAATTGCCTCGAAAGTACTCTCATTTTGTCAGCGATCACTCTTGAAGCCGTCATAGTTTGATATTTGAAAATACAAACAAAAAATATTAGCGATACAGGCTTTAACAACGCTGTGGAATAATTAAAACCTAAAGTTTTTCACTTCAAAAGCTAAAACGCAAACAATTTGACATATTTCAAAATAAATCGATAAAAAATCGGCTAGAAGTACTATCAAAACATTTATAAAGGAAACTCAACTCCTTCGATACGTTGGATTCAAATTTCGATGACTATTTTGGGTTCAATGATGGGTTTAAGCTCTTCTAACGTCGAGTTGTTTTGGCGAATAAAACTGCCGCGCCGGAATGTTTAACCAACCAAGCAGTTATGCATATCTTCACCCTTTAAAGAAAAAAACGCTCTTAAAATCTCAGTACAAAATGTTTATAATTTTGCAGACGTTACTCGTTCGTATACTTAATCGTGATGAAAAAGTTAAGTTTACTGAATGAATTGGCATAGTTTGATAAAAAGTTTCTATTGGAAAACTTAATGTAAATAATCTTTTATGGCCACAATATCAAGGTAATCAGTCCTATTGAAAGCGTACAATGCTTATTAAGGAAACACTCGTATTTTGCAAGAAAAGTGTCCTGGACGGATTATTTCTCGAAGAGGTGATTAAAATTGTCCACTGAGATCTTGAAATATAACAACTTTAGACTTGTTTTGTGTTACCAGATACCACAGATAAGGTCTATGACAGTGCTTCCCAATTGCTTAAGAGAGTTTAAATATGGAATTAGTGAAGTTATCAAATATCAAGTGGACAAAATATATCAGCGAAAAACGTCTGAAATTCTTGTATCATAAAATTTCCCTGGCCAATAACTTCTTGAAAGAACAACACGGTCAGAAAAATCTTTTTACACAATCTGTTGCCGTAAAATTGTTTTGTAGAGTTTAACAATTTGAATTGTTTTAAGTAAGATCACTTGCACGCGCCACCTGATCCTTCGTCTTCGTCTACCAGCTCTTCGTTCCATCTTCTCCTACACTCTCCTTCGATGCAGACGGGACCGTATATCAAGCCCCATTGGCATCACACTGAGCTCTGCCGATTATGTCAATACCATTAAAATCAGCATTTGCTAGTAACTGGACAGACTTTTGAAAGATAGTGCCTCTAGTATTGACGTGGAAGCTCTGTACTTTTCTTTCAATAACGTTTTTGAAAAAATAGCATGACAGCGAATCACCCCTTCCAAAAACCTTTTTTGACATCGAGAGATTCAGTTACGTTATTTCAAGCCTTTATGGAGCAGCTCTAGATGGTCATCCTGCACAAACGGACGAGCTTGGCAGGGATGGCAAAACTAGACATAGCTCTGTACGGCTCCACCCTGTTGTAGTTGTCATATGCGGCCTTGAATCGATGAAGAGAAGGTTGGTGTCGATTAGATGTTCTTTTTTTTTTCCCAGGATCTGCCTTAATGTGAATATTTCATCGACTGTGAACTATAACCACACTGATCAGGACATATCAGTTTGTTGACGATAGGCTTTAGACCTTCAAATATTACGGCGGAGAAGATTTTGTAAGCGATGTTAAGTAGACTGATGTCTCTATAGCTGGTGCAATTAAGAGGGTCTCTTTTTCCAGAATCGGACAAACAACATAGTAGGTTTTAAAGAAGCTTATAATTTTCTCTCGCAAATTCGTTATTTTAATCCCTATGATTATTTTTTTGGACAGAATTGGAGAGGGTGCCTGAAATACTTCTTAAGGGAATTTTTTAACTCTTAAGATAAATTTAAGGAAATCAGTCCCAAAAATATAAAAAAAACAGTGCGTGTCATTTCGTTTAAGAACTGGCATTTCGAGTAAAACTGTTTTTTAATCAAACTAATATTATGACCAAATAAATAATAATCAGTGCGCAGTACTGTCAATCCGGAAGTCTTCCGAGCAATCGCTATCTGTGCCGTCTTAAGTTTTTTCACAGATATTGTCTCTTGCGAGGAATTGCCAAATCCTCAAAGATAAAATGTGCCGTACACATTCAGCTCAAAAGTGTAGGTCCAGTCCATCTCTGACAACATTGCACACAGGAATGGCTAAAAGTTGTAAGGCCCTAATTCTAAATGGACTATTGCGCCATCTAATTTATTTATTTTTTTAATCCTTGTCTAATGGTGATTTATATTTGTAACAGAACTTATGTCACGTCTGCTTATTGTTAAATTCCTTTAAGTAAAACTTGTCATTTTGTGAAAGAGTCTATGTTAGAAGTAAATATCATGAAATACTTTTATCGAACGGATTAAAATTAGTTTGATGCTTAAAGAAGGGACATCCAAAACATTAGTTTAACTTTGACAAATGCCATTTCTTTAAAATAACTATTTGAAAGCTGTGAGGTTAAGGATTCAAACCGATAGAAGAATAAATTGGAAACAAATCTTAATGACAAAATACCAAAATGTTCAAAAAAAAAACCATTTAAATGTGAAAATCGACATTGCGTGTGGCCTACACGGATTATTTTTGAAATAAGTATTAAACAATCTAAACTCATTGTTCTCTAATTTAAATATAATTGTGTTTTTCAGAATAGCCACCTTTTTACTAAACAAATAATAAACTTTGCACAGCGTAAACTTGTAAAGTGTACACAGTTCTAACCAAAGGGTTTTGTTGTTGTCAAAGATGTTTTGAACTTAAAAAAAAACGAAAAAAAAAACCTATTGTTTGTTCAAAACTTTAGCTTAATACAGAAATAATGTACATGCTAGCCCAATATTGACAGTCTACCTTTATGTGGCTGAAACAGAAGTGTTATTTCAGCAAACATATAGTACAAAGGTTAGGTAAACTAACCAAATTTTACTGAGCGATATTTGCGCTTAGGCGCCATGGAAGTAATATATGGGATTTTTAAAAAATTCCATAATATAATTAAATAAAAATAAGTGGCGTTGAGAACTAAGACCTAGTGACTTACAAGTCTCAACTATTCCTTCGCGTGAGTAGTGTTATCGGGAATGGGGGGGACCTACACTTTTAAGCCGATTTCGAACTACTAGTTTGAGGAAGCACTTTTCATAATAGGATTTACTCTTGGAGGCTTTGTCAGTTCCTCGCAAGAGGCAGTACTCGTAAAAAAAATGGCACAAGCAGGGATTTAATCCAAGACCTTAAGCATTACAGTCCTACACAGTAACCATCACGCCCCAGGTATAACGCATAGTTTAATTATGTGATACAAAATTGCTGTAATAAGTTTTGATGCCCGATCGAAGAAATCTTTTAAAACTTAATTCTTACAATTTCGATTTTTGACTTTAACAATTTCCTAAGAAAAGTGTATTAATTTCAAAAAGGGGATCAAGGCACTCCAAACCTTTTTTGTAAAGACAATCTTCCTTAGGCCCTTACTGTCGTTTTAATTTTGTTATATTCTAAAAATTTTCTTATCAAAAGTAAGGTATTTAACGAAATTTAGAAAGCAAGTTCGTGTGACCAAGTTGTGGGATTTAATTTTGAAATTTCATAACTTTCTAGTATAAAAAGGTTTGAGTGGTATGGAACTTTTGTCAATTTCGTTTAGATCCGAGTTGTATCGTTTAGAAGTTTTCAAAATGAAATTCTCATATTATGTGTTAGTGGTTTCTGCTGTGGTCATTTTTCTTCTTTCTGGAAATTCCGATGGAAGAGTAACTTCAGACTTAAATGAAATAGCTGAGGTTGAAAAAATTGTGACCGATAGAAAATATCAGGATAAGCAGGAATCAATCATTTTGAAGAGTTTTGATAAGGATAGCAAAGCCGCTAAAGAAGCCCTTGAAGCTATTCGTTATGAACAATCAAGACTTCTAAATAATGGACTTTCTGAAGGAGGAATCGATCTAGTTTTAGATTCTATTCTTACTGCTGTAAGAATTGTTTCCACATCTGAGCGATTGGCATATGAGGCTTTTGATACTGCCTTGAATACAGCTGACAAAGATCCCAAAGGAGCAATCGTAGAATTAAAGAAATCATTGAAATCAATTGCCGATCTTGTATTGACTTTTGGTGTTCCAATGGAGGACATATTTGGTTCTGCATTAGTTCTTAGTGGAGGTTCCAATCAGGAAGAATTAAAGAGATGCATGAGTTATATGCAAAGTGCAGGCACTACTGTCTTGGACGCTTTGAAAGTAGCTGAAGAAATAGCGGCAATGGGTATAGAGGCTGGAGGAAGAGCTACATCGATAGGAATCAAGGCTGCTCGCGAAGCTGTTGCAACTGGAGGATCAGCATGCTTCAAGTATCATTATAAAGGTGCTAAGTATATTGTCGATGAAACATTGAATCGTACTTCAAAGGTTGATGTTTTAAACAAGGCCGATCGCCTAGCAGGTGTTGTAGAAAGTCTGACGACTCCAATTTCCACAAGTGATCCAGCTGCCTTGGCTGCAATAGAAACAATTAATGCCGATCTTAGATCACTCTTAAGTGATGTTTCAGTAACTCAACCTGCAAAAGATGCTGCTAAAGTTTTAACTCAGTCACTGATCTCCACCATCTTGGAAACAGCAGACGCTGTGGCAGTCGCTAAGAATTCTTTTAAAGAAGCTGGATTGATCGCCAATCAGGATGTACAAGCCGCAGTGAATGCTCTTCAAAAGGGCATCGAAGTAGCCAAAAATGAGATTGTACATGGTTGCTCAGTTGGATTTTTAGGTTTTGGAGCAGCTCGACAAATTACTGATGGTGCATTAAAAATCGACGGGCTCATTTCACCCATGCTTGAACTTATATTGGGAAGAATTTCAGCCTTTAATGATTTGAAACTTGCTCAGGAAGTAGCTTTGATGGGAATTCGAAGTGGTGCTGTTGATCAGGGAATTAATGGAGCTATTCAAATTTGTGAAGCGGCAGAGAATGTCTTGTTTAGTCAATTTATAGAAAGTGCAAGTATTGGATTGGGAATTTTCCGTAGAATGTAAGACCAATACAGTTAAGAAATAAAAGAGCCTTACGTTCACATAAATTATTTGTATACATATTTTTTCGAGTACTTTATAATCTGATTTATTTTGTATTTATATTTTTTTTAACACTTAAGCATTTTTCTTAATTAGAATAAGTTATGAACTTAAAGATTATCAACAAATGTGTATAATTTTTGTAGATATTTTAAAGAAACATGAAAGCTTTTTAATTCTGGCTATAATTCTTGCTTGATTACACAAATCAATTCTCGAGTTACTAAATGTTGTCCTTGCTTTCCAAAAGCTATCGGTACGTTTGAAAATGTCTGTGGTTAAAAATAATGGAAGGATACCCGACTTTTTACACGATTTTTAGGAAGATGAAGAGACATAAATTAAGGGTTCTTTGATTTTTTTTGCAGTTTCAGACAGACTTTCAAGGTAAATTGGAATCCTTTCAAAGATTTTCACTCTCTGAGACAACACATTGCATTAGTCTTATAAAATGGTAGGTATCTAGGTACTGACGATTGTTCTTTACTCATAAGAGCAGAGCGACGTCCATCGAAGAAACAAATATCTGCTTTGAGGTTCGAAGTAGATATATACGGGGACCGATGTTACAAGTTAGGTCAACCTTGCTTGGACGCAAAGATCAAAGTATAATTAACCAAGCTTCCAATTTGGAGCTGTATGTACCACCAGCGGTTTAGGAATGATGGTAAGGTTTTTGGATCGTTACTCCTTAACCGCAACTTGTAACAATCAAATTCGTTCAAGTTCCAATGTAACATATCCGCAAGGTCAGATCACAATTGGCTCTCAATAGCTCCGAACCATTTAAGTCTGAAGGGCGAGATGTCAAAATACCAGCCAAACTACAAAAAGACTCAGACATAATTGCACCGATCCTTACCGCAATTTTTAACAGCCTATATTTGGTCGATATTCCCTATTCATGGAAAGAAGTAAAAGCTGTTTTTATACCCAAAGCATGAGTCAACTCTAAAGGTCTACGACTGTCGTTACTCCTTCTTAGGACCTTAAAAAGATTGATTAATATCCATTTAAGGGCAAGTATTGATACAAGAATTGTGTCTACGTTTTAGCATGTATACTGTAAAGGCAAATCGGTGGAAACAGCCTTACACATTTTAGTACGCACCATCGAATACTCCCTCCACCATAGAAAGCTGACTACGGTTGCTTTCCTTGACACTGAAGGTGCTTTTAACAATGTGGACACATTTGCAATCACGCTTGGGGAATTAATTCATTTAATACTGACTAGCAGAATAATGACCTCTAAACTGAGCAACTTTTCTGCTAGGTGGTATTCTATTCCCTCTCTTCTGGAACCAGGTGGTAATTGACATCCTATACCTAGTCTTGATGCGCAAGGTTAAAGTGTGATTACTTTTGAGGATGACGTTTCTATAGAGGTTTCATGAAAGCATCTTAGCACCCTAAACGGAATCTTACAAAATGTCTTAGCCAAACTAATACTTTGGGCTGATCTATGTGGACGGGGGTCAAGATGCAAGTTTTACCAGTCGCCTTAAAGCTTTATCTAAGTATTTATAATCAATTTCAAACACAACAGCAATTCGACAGAAACTTTTAGATTTCTATACCTTCCACATCATTCTGGAAGGATAGGGCATTCCTGGAAGACGAGTGAGTCCACTTATACACGCTTTAACTCTTACTGGAGCGTAGGGCAGCAACAAGATCCTTCCACCTATCCCGATTCACCGCAACTGACCTCAGCTGTGACCACGATTGAATTCCTTAAAATGTAGCCTCCTTCAAAACTGATGACCTTCAAGTTGTCTTTGGTCTTCAAACGCTTCTATTACTATTGAATGGGATTCCATTCAACGGATTTTTTTGCTATATTGTCGCCCGGTTTCCTCAGTTCATGGCCTATCCACCCCCATCTCCGTTGCATGATTTCTACGTCCAAATTTTTCTGTCCGGTCCTATTCCCCAGCGCAACGTTAGAAATGGTTTGAGGCCATCGGAGCTCGGAATAGAGCTCAAACAACGGTTGATGAAAGCTTGTAGTCTGCTAGAGATGTTGGCAGAGCATTTTCATGTTTCAGAAGCATATAGCAGGACTGATTTGACGTTGGATTCGAAGAGTTTCAACTTGGTGCGTAGCGATATTTTTCTAGAGTTCCACACAGGCGAAAAGATTCCAAATGCACTACGGGCTTGTTTTTTCTACTGTTAATATCCAGGTCCGTTCCGCCATCGAGAGCTATAAACTTCGCAGATAATAAAACTGCTTGACCTCCTCTATGGTCCCCTGTCAACAATCGTCAATCGCCAACAAAAACAGAATTGGTGACAAGACATCTCCTTGTCTCACACCTTGAAGCACATCGAAGGAGTCGGAAAGCAACACAAAACACCTTGCATTGTTGTACGATTCTTAAATAACAGCGACAATTTTCTCAGGGATTCCTCGCGCAATAAGCGATCTCCAGATGCATTTACGATTGACCCGATGAAATGCCTTTTTAAAATCTACAAATATTTGATTGTTCGAGTATGATTCGCAAGGTGTTGATGTGGTCGACGCACGATCGACCACTGCGAAACCCCGCGTGGTGCCTATTGAGGGTAGTCGAGTTGTTGTGTAGGTAATAGTTGCCATTTATTTCGGAAAAGCGGACAGAACTGTGATACCGCGCCAGTTATCATAAATTTTGAGGTTTCCTTTCTTTGGTAACTTTACAAAAACTCCATCCTTCCAGTCCCTTGGGTAAGTTTCACTTGCCCAGACAGCCTGCACGAGTTTAAGCAAAATACGGGAATCTGCCTCAGGGTCTGCTTTTAGTAATTCTGCAGGAACACTATCAAGTCCATCTTTTATTCTTTAGATAGAAGATGTGCCGCATTACTTATCTCTGCACTTGTTGGGGGACTGGTGTCAATACCCCTAGAAGATCTGGGCATGTTGTTCAGTTGTGGATTCAATTCTGCATTGTCTCTAAGCAGATCACTAATAAGCATAACCGCAAACTGTGTAATAGGAAACCACGCCACCCGACTAGGAGTATTCTTAAATGACTTTTTCAGAAGCTGTATCTAAAAGAAAGAAGGGAAAACAGTTCTTCACCTTCTCTGTATCTACACTTCACATGCCCTGCATGTAAATGATCTCAGTCATATTATCATAATCAGTTTTTTACGTTTCGTAAGGGAATTAGGCTGGTTTAATTGAGTTTATTAGAAAGCTTAAGATTCACAATAGGACATTAAACTGGCCAAGTTCGTCTTACTCCATCATGGACAGTCACTTTAACCTAACCATACCCTAAGACTTCTGGATTTCAAAAGTCTGAACAGCGAATAGATGACTTTGTTGGATTGATATAGCAAAACACGTATCACAATTTTCCAAGGAATTTAGATGATTTGAATACCTTCAATTTTGTCTCTGTTACCGTATTTATAGTAGTCCGACCTTTTTCCGAGCAAAGTTTAAAATTCTGTCCCAACTGCTTCTTCAATATCATCTAGCTAGGCACAGCTAAGTGAGCGATTTATTTCTACAATTCCAGAAAAGAGGTTCAAGAGAAAGCAGGCCTGATAATTCCTTTGTCAGTTCAGTGTCCCCGTCCATTATAGACATTAATTATTTTAGCTACCTGACATTTGCATATACCAAGTCAATTTTCAAGGCTCCAAAGCCGATTATGACTTTTCATAGAGTTCTCCACTGGATATGGTATAATAAACCTAAGTTCGAGTAAATGTTTAACTATATATTTTCTCATCATCGCCTGCCTAAGGATTATCATTCAAGCAGTTTATGGTTTGCTAGCAAAGAATCTGCACTGATATTTTCGTAGTTCCAGGGTTTGGAGCTATAAGTCGTTCTAGAGTTCATTTCCCTTCTTACAAATTTCGAATATTAGCCCTTTTTTGTCGTACTTCTGGACAATTTTGATACGCGCATTATAATAAGCTTAGTGTGGAGCTGCTTCGTGATGATTAATCAGCTCTGAGCAATTATATACAAGACTTTTAGGAACTTGTAAAATTTTTGTGCTCCTAAGCTTTATCTATAGAAACTCGTCATCTAACTATCAGATTTCTACGATTACTCCCAATGATGGAGTCAGGAGTATACTTATATAATAATGGATTTTCTTGGTCATCAACGGTCGGTATATTAATGATAGGAATAACTCTTCGGGGGCAGTTCGCAGGCAGGCTTATGTGATAGGTCCTTACATTCTTAAAATTTGTCTATAAATTGAAGCTTGAACAACTTTTCCCTTGTTTAGAAAAACTAGTCTTAAATTATTTAGAACGGAAATTGTACATATTGTTTGCGTTGTTTCCGTTAGTTTTTCGTGCCCGTAAACAAATATACTTAAGCATCCATGAGCATGGATAGGTTTGTGACTAATAGGAAAAATACCATTACTTTGTTGACTTGTTGATTTTGGAACATATTTTTTGCACACTTGTGTAGCTAACATCAATCTTTCGATTCCTTTATTTACTCATGCCCAATGACATCATGTCAATATTTGTAAAGTCTTGATCGAGACTGTTGTTTCAACGTTTTTTTCTCAAACCTATTTTGAAATTAACACCTATAAAAGAGGTTATCATTTTGAAAAGATTTGTCAGATTTGTTCAGACAGTGTTATAATCTAGTACTGTTCTTTCTAGTTTGCTAAGAAATGAATTTTTCGAAAAACCTATTCGTGGCTGTTGTTGCCTGTGTCCTGTTTGTGTTTACCAAACAGACACATGGAAATTTAACAGAGTCCTTACTTGAGTCAAGTTTGGTTGAAAAAATCGTGACCGATCAAGCGTACCAGAACCAACAGCAAGCATTGATTATGTTGGGTAAGGATAGCGACAGCTTAGATGCCAAAAATGCAATTGCAGACATCCAAAAGATAGTCCAAAAATTCCCGGTCAGTGGAATATCACCAGCGGTAGTTAACACGGCAATGGAGGGAGTTATTGAATCAATTAGACTCATAAATGCTGTTGTTCATCAAGCCAATGTCGCACTTGATGCTGCATCGAATCTTCTTAAGGAGCAAAATGTCGAAGGAGCACTTGAGCTTATCAAAAAAGGATTTAAAGCTGATAGGGAATTGGTCTTTATTGCCGGAGTTCCAGTTCATGATGCACAAGGCAGTGCCTTAGCTTTAATTGGTGGCCTAGGACTACCAGGATTAAGGAACACCATCATTTCTATCCAAAGGGCAGGAAGTTCAATATTTGAAATCCTCGAGATTGCCGATGAATTAGCTACAGCGGGAATAAAGGCAGGCGGACGTGCTGCCGAAGAGGCACTTAAATCTACTCGCAACGTTTTGACAACGGGCTCAAAGGCTATATACTCTCACTTCAACGATGCTGCTACCCATGCTTTGAAAGGTATCCAATATGCTGTCTCAAAGTCAATCAACGAAGTCGATCTTGTGCCAGGAATTATTAAGAGTCTAAAATCGCCAGTTTCTACCGAAGAGTCAGCAGCTTTGGAATCAATTTCTAAGCTCAACAATAATTTAACATCGGTTTTGAGTGTTTTGACCAAGAAGCCTTTAATTGATGCAGCAAATGTAATTAAAGAAGGTATCAAATCAACAATTTTGGAAGCTTCCCTTTCCATTTCTGTTGCAAAGAACACATTCGTTGAAGCTGGAAATCTTGCACTAAAAGATCCTGAAGCTGCAGTTTCTGTTGTCCGCAAGGGAATCAAGGCAGCTGAAGACATAATGCTAAGTGGATCGGCTTTTGGATATTTGGCAGTGGGAGCAGCTGGACAAATGTGTGGCCAGAATGTAACCAATGAACTTATTCCTTCTGTTCTTGAAATTGAGTATGGTAGAGTAGCAGCTTATGAAGACTTGGCACTTGCTGAAAGGGTAAGTATTGTTGGAATTCGAAGTGGTGGTCCAGCTGCAACCCAAGCAATTTCGACAGCCCTTCAAATGTGTGATGCTGCTGCAATAACATTGTACCAGGACTACGCTAAGGCTGCAGAAAATAGTTTTGAAGCTTTAAGAGAATTAGGTACAAGTTTTTAAAAAAGATTTGAAATACAAATAAATGTGTCTAATTATTTCTTGTCTACAAATGTATTTATTCTTAGAATGAATTAAATCAACAATAAAAAAATCCTTTTTTTTCGTGTAATATTTGGTTATTTATTTTACATATGGCGTACAGTCCATTCCACAGTTTATCCAAGAGCAAGAACCCTTAATTTTCTTTCCAATCTTTCTTTGGGTCCAAACTAATAATTTTGAAAATAAAAATTCCAAATTCTGACTTATTCATTATGGCTGCAGAAAGAAAAGACTTAAAACATAGACATTTTATAAGTACGACAAAGTTCTATTACAATGAGCTTTTTCTAACACGCTGAAAGCTTTTCGAGTTCCAACAATAATGTGATTAAAAAGATTATTCAAAGCTGCTGCAACACTAACTTTAGCTGCTTTCAATCCTTGTTTGGCGGCTACACCACCAGCTTCCAATCCAAAAACTGCTACTTTCTCAGCAAGCATAACATCCACTAAAAGATGGACTCTACCTTCTACAACACTTTTAACAGCCGCCTTCAGTTCTTCTACGACTTTTTCACTACATATTTCACCAGCAACTCCAAGACTAAGAATTGCATCGGCTGATGCAGCTAAAATAGCGTTGTCTACAGCTAACATTCCACTATGGAATGCACTCACACTGATTTCAGGATTCCGTCCTAATAGAGTCTCTGCCCCATCAATAACTCTGTAAGCCAACACGATGGCATTGGCAACGTCAAAGATCGATGAAATAAATCCGTGATAGATTGATTTGATTGCTTTTACTATGTGCTCTTCGGTTAAAACATTCAGAAGCGTGCTAGAAGCAATAGTTAGTTCATTTAATGCAATTTGAGCTTCTGGAGTTTCATTGGTTATAAGACCATCTGATCTTTCGGTGAATCCTTGAACAAGAGATTTCCCAGCGGCAGCTTTGAGACCTTGAAAACAACTTTCTGCTGATTCAATCAACAATTTATATATTGCCTCTTCACCAGTATTAAATACTTCATGAGCAGCCAAAAGAGCGATATCAGAAGCATCTCCTCCAGCCTTGACTCCTAGATTGGCCACACGTTGTGCGCTGTTCGCTGTTCACTCCACAGTTATGAATCAATTTGAGTGCAGTTCTCAGGCTAGGTCTAGCCAATTCGCCTACTTTTGACAGAGCTGCACCTGGAGCAGTGTGTACAGGAATACTAGCCTCGAAAATATAATCAATAATACGTTGAACAGCCGCGTTGATTGTCCTAACTGCGCTTTCGGGGTGATTTAACGCCAATGTTTATGCCATGATAAAGGCATTATTTAGTGACTTTCTGCAAGATGCCAAGAGTTCAAATCCAATTTTGAAACCGTCTTCGCAAAGGATTGCTGCACTCTTATCACCTCCAGCAGCAATAACCATTCTTGATGATTCATTCAAGAAATTAAGAGCATCTGCAGCTGCTATTTCTCTGAGTTTTTCAGCAATCTGAATGCGTTCAATTGTCAAAGAATTGGAATTCTGGTTGGAAGGATCCGAAATAACTTTTCCTGCATCCGTCGTGCTTGAAGAAGTAAAAATGACAACAAGGCCCAAAATACCTAATTTATTTAAAAGCAACATTACAATGAACCGAGATACAAGTTGAAACAAATGACTGAAAACATTGACTGCCTGCAATCATATTTATACTTTATTCTAAGTCAATAGAAATCAGCTTAGACTGAATACGATTAAAGGAACATGGGGGGTTGTTATTGGATTTCAACTTCAACTCGAAATGTTTACACAAGTGCAATGTTATTGAAACTGAATTTGGTCGTCATTCCAGAAATAAATCTATCCTATCTGACTCTGCAGACGTTGTTCTACAATTTCTAGTTTATTTTTATCTAATAGATAACAAAGTTCTGAAGATTACATTAACACATGCTTTATTAATACAAAAACTTTCCATTTCAACAATCTCTTTGTATAATATTAAAAGATCTTCTGGCAGCATCAATGAAGTGGGTAAAGAGGCTGTTGGAAGCTGCCGAAACACTTTTCCTTGCCGCTTTGAGGCCCTGTTTTGCCGCTAAACCACCAAATTTTAATCCAAGAACTGCTACTTTCTCAGCAAGCATTACATCCGTAAAAAGTTGGACTCTTCCTTCCACAACACTTATAACAGCTGATTTCAGGCCATCTACGACTTCTTCGTTACATATCTCCCCTGCGGCTCCAAGGCTGAGAATTGCATCAGCTGATACGGCAAGAATGGCATTTTCCACAGCTATCATCCCCCTATGCAATGCATTAACTGCGATTTCAGGATTCTCTCCCAGTAGTTTCTCTGCACCATCGATTGCTCTATAAGCCTTTGAAATGGCAATAACATTATCGAATATTGACGAAAGGAAACCATGATAGATGGTTTTGATTGCTTTGATTGGACATCCTTCAGTTAAAACCTTCAGAGCTGTGCTATATGTAACGTTGAGTAAGTCCGTGGCAAATTGAGCCTCGGGAGTTTCATTGGTTATTAGACCATCTGATCTTTCGGTGAATCCTCGAACAGGAGCTTTACCAGCGGCGTAATTGAGACCTTCAAAAGACTTTTCAGCAGAATCTATCAGCATCTTGTATATTGCTTCCTCACCACTGTTGAATATCTCATGAGCTGCCAACAGAGATAGATCAGTCGCCTCTCCTCCAGCCTTAACTCCTAGCGTAGCCACACGTTGAGCACTGTCCAAGGTCTCTAAAAGAACCACTCCACAGTGTTGAAGAAGTTCGATTGCAGCTCTTAAACCAGGTCTAGCTAGTTCACCAACTTTTTCCAGAGCAGCACCATGTACAGTTTGAACAGGAACAGAAGCTGAGAAAATATAATCCATAATACGTTTGGCTGCCGCATTGATTTTTTCAACTGCAGCTCCGGGGTCTTTTGATGCTAAAGTGTGCGCAATGATAAAAGCATCGTTTAGAGTCTTCCTGCAAGATGCCAAGAGTTTGAATGCGCTCTTGAAACCTTCTTCGCAAAGAGTTGCAGCACTTTGATCACCTCCCGCTGCAAAAACCATCTTCGAAGATTCAGCAATCGTTTGAAGAGCTTCTGCAGCTACTTTTTCTCTAAGTTCATCAGTTATTTGAATTCGTTCGATTGCAAAAGATTTGTTAAGTTGTTTGGGAGAATACACAGCAATTTGTTCCGCATCGATTATACCGAAACAAGTATAAAAGACTACGAATCCGAAAAGTCCTAATTTGCTTGAAAACAACATCACAATGAGCCAAGAAAAAGAAATAAACGTTTGATAAAATGTTGCATGCCTTCAACCACTTTTATACTCTATTCTAAGTCAATAGAAGTCAAGTTAGACTGAATTTATGACAGCAACTCGATATGTTTATACAAGTGCAGAATTATTGTTTTGGGTATTTGGTTGTCTTTCTGCAAATAAACTAGCTGTACCTTCTGACGCTGTTCTATCCTTTCAATTTCATGTTGGGTCATTGAAAGAATGTTATTTAAAAGTTCAAAGAATAAAGAAACACAATTATTTTATTGTTACTTAAAAGTTATGTATTACAAAGTTCTATAAAATGCATTAAACGCTATTTGGGCACCATCAATGAAGTGAGTAAAGAGATTATTTGAAGCTGCTGCAATACTCTTACGTGCTGCTTTGAGACTCTGTCTTGCAGCTACACCACCAGCCCTCAGTCCAAGAATTGCTACTTTTTCAGCAAGGTCAACATCTGTAGAAAGCTGGTCTCTGCCTTCGACGACACTAACAACAGCCGGCCTGAGGCCGTCTACAATTTCTTCATTGCATATCTCACCGGCAGCTCCAAGTCCGAGAATTGCATCAGCTGAAACGGCTAAAATAACATTCTCCACAGCTATCATCCCTTTATGCAATGCATTGACTGCAATTTCAGGATTTGGTCCCAATAATTTCTCAGCGTCATCGATTGCTCTGTAAGCATGTACGACGGCATTAGCATTGTCAAATATTGACGAAAGGAAACTATGATAGATCACTTTGACTGCTTCAATTTGACGCTGGTCATCTAAAACCTTTAGAGCTTTGTTGAACATAATATTAAGTGAGTCCATGGCAAATTTAGCCTCGGGAGTTTCATTGGTTATGAGAGCATCCGATCTTTCGGGAAATCCTTTCAGAGGAGCTTTTCCAGCGGCAGATTTGAGAGCTTCAAAAGAAACCTCTGCTGAGTCTATCAGCAATTTATATATTGCCTCTTCAGCAGTATTGAATATCTCATGAGCAGCCAGCAGAGCGAGGTCAGAAGCGTCTCCTCCAGCCTTGACTCCCAGAATAGCCACACGTTGGGCACTATTTAAGGTTTCGAAGAGAACAACTCCGCAGCGATGAAGTAATTCCATAGCAGTTCTAAGGCCAGGTCTAGCTGATTCCCCAACTTTTGCCAAAGCCGCCCCATGAACAGTCTGCACAGGAACACTAGCCATGAATATATATTCAATAATTTTCTCAACTGCCGCACTGATTTTCTCCACTGCAGTTTCGGGGTCTTTGGCGGCCAATTTGTGAGCAATGATAAAGCCATCGTTTAGTGACTTTCTGCAAGATGCCAAGAGTTCGAATGCAATTTTGAAACCTTCTTCGCAAAGGATTGCAGCACTTTTATCACCTCCAGCAGCAATAACCATCTTTGCTGTTACATTTATGGACTGAAGGGCTTCCAAAGCTGCTATTTCTCTGAGTTCGTCGGTTATCTGAATGCGTTCAATTGCTATAGGCTTAGGTTTAAGATTTGGAGAACCAAGAACAATTTGTCCAGCACTGATTGTACTCAAATAAGTACAAAGGACAACAAAGCCAAAACTAACTAATTTATTTGAAAGCAACATCGCGACTGACTGAAAACATAGATTGACTACAACCACTTTTATACTGTAACTTAAGTCAATATCAGTGAGTTCATATTGAATTACGAAGATGATTGATAGAATATTTGGAGTTTCATTTCAATTTTATAAAAAGAAATGTTTATACAAGTGCCGGATATTGGTTTTAGTGTTTTTGACTGTCACTTAGGTAAGAACAAACATTTCATACTATCTGACCCTGCAGACGTTGTCGTGTTGTCAAAAACTACTGTTATTCGAAACGCTAAGGGAGTTCATATATTGTGTCAGTTTTGGGACTCATTTTAAAAATAGGCTCTTACTGACAATGCCGAAAGCTTTTAATTGTAATTGTCTATCATTTTAAAATAATATTTACTCATTTCTTTACCTTACTATCATATCTAGCGTGCTTCTGGTAAAGGTTGAGGGCCGTGCTCGAAGGATTGGAATAAAAAGAAAGTGCATTGATATTACTCCATTAATTTAAGCTTAATTTTATACGTTTTGGTTTTGGTACAGTCATCTTATCAATTAGCAAAATATAAACATCTTTCTATTACATATTGTTCGTAGGCGCTTTGTTCTCAAGTAAATCAAAATATGTATTTCCTTTTCCCTGTAACAATAAAATGTATTATCAAGAACTTTGGTTATTGTTTCTTAGCTAACTTATTTCGTTTAAATAACATACATTTTTATCTACAGCCTGAGACTTTTAACAATTTTACATAAATGAAGAATTCTTATTTCAAGTAAGATTTGTAAACTGTATTCATTCAAAAAAATGAAAACAATTATTCACATACAATTTTGTTCTAAAATTGTATCTAGATAAGTACAACAGGTGGTTGAAGTACGCAGCAGTAAATTCATATATTTGCTTAACAGTTATGTTACCTACGAAGCAAGTAAATACAATTTTAAGTATTTATTTTAAACTAGGTGAGCCGACAGACGTTGTTCTACAACTTATATTAAATTAATGAAAAAATAAATTGGGTGTCGCAACAGTCCGTCGAGAACTAGGGCATAGTGACTTACAACTCTCAACCATGTGTGCGAGTACTGTTGTCAGAGATGGAGGGGACCTTCAGTTTAAAGCCGAATCCAAACGGCTAATTTGAGAAAGGACTTTTCATGACCAGAATTACTCTTGGATATTTTGTCAATTCCTCGCAAGAGACAGGGATCGAGCCCAAGACCTCTGGCGTGGCAGTCCCACGCACTTTTTTGTTTGAACTTGTATTAATTCATTCTTAATGCTTGACAAAAATACATAAAACTAGCTCAAATATCCATAACATACAACTAACTTACTGGTCACATACGGAAACTCTTATATAAACTATAACACTCAATACTAAAGCATTTCGGCCCAAAGATCTATTGTACTTTAATTCAATTTTATTTATTTTTGTATTTATAAGAAAATTTGAAGAAAGAAGAAACCAAGGCTTGAAACCCCATCCCTACTACTCACTATCGTCATAGCCGATTGAAGCCACCAAAACTGGTTCTATTGTTTCACCCTATCAGTTCGGTCCCGTTCGGACACAGCCCTACTGAACAGAAAGAGCTCTGCTCCGCCTTGTGTCATGTCGTCTCGATTGTGTCATGGAGTCGCCTATCCACGTTTCGTCGTCGTCTGACGTGGTAGATAAGCGGAATTACCAATCTATCCTGTATCAGAACGCATCTGTATAAAAAGAGGAATACTTCTGGTGGAATGAAACGCTCAAGCGTGCACTCTCAAAATACTCGTCGTTCGGATAGAACGCCTCGAAAATTAAATTTTCGTTCGAAGAAAAAGCTCTGTGACTTCGAACGAGTCGTATCACTTAATTGTCAATTCTTTGTATATGTATATGTATATGTATATGTATTGTATAGGACCTCGTTAGAATAGATATGCACATAAGAAGATTCGGCTGTTCGATATATGCCGGTACAGCGTCGTAAACACTGCCGCTCGAACACCCGAAACTTCTCCATCTGGGAAGGGGCAACGTTGAACCACACAGGACAACCATAAACGATCATCAGCCGTATGAGGGCCATGTAGCAAATTACCTTCACTCTGGGGTCAAGCCAACTGCTAAAAAACAGACATTTCGTCAGAGCGAAAGCTCCTCTGGCCCTGGTCAGAGCAGCATTTACCAGTTACCGAGGTACTTCACTACACTTTTGCTCGTTAATCGCTGCCCGTGAAGATCAACGATGACCATCTTGCTCCAATTCTTGCACGTATCCCTCGTGGCCCTAGCCAACGGAGTCCCAAACAGAATTGTCTCTGACTTCTGGACATTTATTTTCAGTTTCTAGTCGTCGCAATATCACTGAAACTTGTCGAAATCACGGTGCAAGAGAATTCTAATAACCTCAACCTTTCGAGCCGTTCTGTACGCAATTAGATCGTCGGCGTACGCAATTGCCTTTGTAAGACTACCTATCAGATCGCTGGTGTAAATGCTGAAGAGAATCGGCGATTTCGAAGCTCTCTGTTGAAGACCATTTTTAATTGAGAATGTTGTGGTAGAAGTTACATTGCCACTTTTGACAACAAACTTTCTATAGTTTAGCATATCATAAAGTATATACAACAATGGATGGCTTTTGCCAAGCCTGCTCAGTTTTAGGTAAAGACCCTCTAACCATACGGTGTCAAAGGCCTTTTCCAAATCAACCAGAACAGCACCTGTATATTAATAATTTGATTTATTCCATTGGATATCAGAAACGAATTTAGACGCAGCATGAATTGTGTCATGCCCTGCCTTGAACCCGAAATGTTTTTCCAGCATTATTTTGTTGTCCGCAGCCCACATAGGCAGAGCCCTATTATTGACCTTCTCGAAAACTTTGCTGAGGATTGGAATAAGACTTATCGACCGAAGATTTGACGGGTTGGAGTAGTCCTTTTCCTTTTTTCGGGAGAGGATGAACCACATCGATCTTCCTTCCAATGAACTGAATAATATGAATTATTCAGTGCATTATTGAAGAGGGTGGTGTAAATGTCAATTGCCTCCATCGCTAAATGTCACCTGCTGACTTTTTGTTTTTTATTGAGTTGAAGATGAGCTGAGGCTCAACCTTGGTCACTAACAAGTTACTTGGTCCCGTTTGCTCGGCGATTATGGCATTTGATAAGGAAGCGTTATTGAATCGCATGAAACCGAGGTTGTCAGATCGCCATTGTGTCATATCATCTCGAAGGTAAAAGTGATTAAGTGTTGCTCTGTTTTCCAGGTCGTGGTTGGGGCGAATGCTAACATTTACCTTGTATACTTGCTGAAAAGCAGCTCCCACCGCCTCCACTTTTTCCTTCAGATCTTCAATTATGTAAAAGTCATTGTCAAAGATGGCTTCCTCTGGATCTATTTGCGCTGTCATGAGAACGTCTCTGTTCTCTTCAGTTCTTTGGAGTTTAAGATACGGAAGGTCATTATCGTTTTTTTTCCTGAATATCTTGTTTATTTTGGGGAACATACTAGGGTCACTCGAATTAACTGACCGGATCTTTCGGTCCCAATACTTGTTAATTGATAACCTGTAGTTCTTAATCAACAGATTGACATTTTTTATTGACGACTTCAGTGTCCTAACCTCCAAGTCGTGTGGGTCTGTAAGTAGTCTGTACAAGTTTTTGAGTCTTGTCAGAAAGCCACTCTTGTGCCTACGTAGTGCCTCAATTGTCGCGTTTCTGTAAGCGTCCATTTGATCCCGTTCTTTGTACTTTGGAATTGTCCGTTCCATCGTTCGTTTTATTGTTTCGTCCATCTGTTGTAAATGTTGGTCAATTTCTGTATTTGTCAGGTTTCTGTTGTTTGGTGGGGCTATGTCACTCGAACGAAGTTCTCTCGCTAAGGCGTTGGTGAAACGAGGCCAACGCATCTTACTGTAATTGTAAGAGTGCGTTGCAACGTATTCTTCCAATTCCACGCGTTAGTTCGGAATCTGAATTACAGCAGCCAGTCCGCAGTGATCACTGTCGTACTCGACTGTCTGTAAGGAGTTCCAAGGGTGATTATTCACTTTGTCTGTTACTGTCAGTCTGGTGTCGTACAGCAAAAGATCCAGAAAGGAACCGCTTCTTGGATACGATGGCTTTTCAGTAGCCAGCAGGTCGACGCCATATTCAACGCTGTAAAGATTCATCAAATAAAAAAGATGGTTACCTCTGGGATTATTATGTTGATTTCCTCAATCTTCATGTTTTGCGTTCAAATCACCGGCCAAGATGAAATAATTTTCTTCCAAGCTCAGTTTAAGTTCCCTAAAAACAATCTCGAGTTCTGAAGCAAAGTAAGTAATCTGCGGAGGAGCTCCAGCCGCAATCATATACATCCGCTTGCCTTAAGTGAGAGAGATACATACAACGCAAACTTCTAGCTTATTGAGCTTTCGCAATTTATTGTTGTACACGACTTTATAGGTAATTAATGCCTTTTCGTATAAAGAGAGCGACACCGCCCCCTTGAGTTTAGTCGGGCCGGTCATTTCTTACGTAGCTAGCGTATTTAAAGATCTAGACATTCAAAAATCCGTTGGCTCAGATAATTTCTCCGCTATTGTTCTAAAGAGGTTTTTCAACACTGGAAAAATCACTGCGTAAGTTTTTTCTATCTGTCCTATTCTACAGGTCTATTTTCGAGTGGATGGGAAACAGCATTCTTTCAGCCTGTCGTTAAAAGAAGGCGAATCGTCCTAGCACTCTAACTATATTCTAATTGCATTTACTTCTCCTCTTTCCAAGGAAATGTTTAGGAAACATTTTGAAGAATGAAAAATGACTGGCAGTATGGCTTTCGTAGTAATCTCGTGGTTTATTCAGAGGTCTCCATCAAGATTTCTTATCGAAATACGTGGTGTTCATGATACTCTTCTTTGTTGGTTTAGAAATTACTTTTACTTACTTTCTTTATATTATTAATTGATCTTTTGTCTGATACTTCTAACCCAGTATAACAACCTCATAAAAAATTCTGTCCAATGGAGAATCAAAAACCATGTAGAATTTAATGCTTTGAAAACTCAATGCTGCCTAAGGTCCAAAAGCGCAACCCTCCCCCAATGCCACTATCCATGGGTTGTACTTGCATCGAGGAGATTGAAAGGCTTTCAGTTCTGGATATGTGCATCATAAACCACTTGTTATGGAGTGATCACAAATTTAACATTGCCAAAACTGCTGCTTAGTGTGTAGGTTTTCTTCGCTGATGCAAGAAGTTTTTAACAACGTCTGATTTGGATGTAATGTATAAAGCATATTATATTCATCCGAAATTTGAGTATAATTCCCATATTAGGTGAGGTGATTTAATTATCCACTTAAGTCCCTTGAAAAGAATTTAAAAGAGAGCTCTAAAACTGATAGGTGACCGTTGTCTTACTGAATTTTTTGTATCTCAACCGTATTATCCGTTCATCAGTTTACCAATAAGTATAATTTCGAACGCACTGCAAAGTACAGAGATTAAATTTTAAGTTGCACTACACGAATGTGGAATGCTTTACCCGACTCCCTGATGTCCCACTCATAACAATGTGCATCGGCACTTTAACATTTCTGATATGATAACTAATTCAGGCTCATCGATTTTGCTGTGCGGTGAAATGTCATGGTCATCATCGTGTGGTCTAAGTCAGAGTCGTCTAAGTTGAATCTGAGTGGAACTCGCTTCGTCTTCGCGTCGTTAGACATTCTGAAGAACGCCTTAAGTTTGATGTTTATGTGATCGAAGTTCGTTTACCTCTTGGTAAGACTTCCACTTATGCTTCTAAACCTTTTAACATCCTCGATAACGTTCTTCTCATACTCCTGTTTTTTCTTTCCTAGAAGTCGGTGATACCCTCCAAATTTTTCGATTCTCTTTTAAAATAAAGTAAGCTGGGTTAGTGAACTTTAACTCTTTCCTAAAGTATTTGTATTCATAGAGCTTGAGTTAAACTGTCTGCTAAAAATATATGATTCTTAACTTTCAATTTTCAAGACCAGCCAAATGCTACCAAATGTGCAGAAATTACATTTTGAATCTCTTTTAATTTACTCCTAATTAACATTAAATAAAAACAAACAAAAAAAGCATTTCCCTCCATAAACAAAATATGTCGACTTAAGTACTTTTTGTGCATTAAAATATTCTGTATTATGGCCGCCAACATAATCCCTACTAATTGCAATTAATTAAAAGACTTCCCATTCAATTTGTTTTACGAATCCGAAAAAAATAACAAATCTCACCAGCCAAGCCCGACGAAGCCAGCCAGCCAGCACGCATCACAAAGCACAGCCTCAAACCAAAGAAGGGTCATCTCTAATTAAATTTGCTAAACACTTGCATCAAATATTAACAAGCAGAGTACGAGGCTACGAGTATATCTCGCCGAGTTAGTCTTTTCAATTGATACTTCCCTTCAATCAAGCAAAAGACCTCTTGTACGTATTATAATCTTAATGATAACTTCCGCTAATTTGAGACAATGACAGTTCTATGAGTGGTGGTGTTTCTGATGTTTACTCTGGCAGGTCCAGTGTGTTCGCTTATAAACGTCATTCCTATTATTATGATAATGATTGTTATCACTGAGGCAACGACGACGTCTTAAATCATAGTTCCACAGCCAAGAGACTATTGTAACGACTTAATTCCCCAAAGAAGCAGTGACATCAAAGCAATCTCAGGTTAGATAGACTTCCAAAATCCGAAAATACAACAAAGTGTCAAGTTTTCTCTCACCAACATCTCAAACTTAAGTCAACATCAACTTCAACTGAACTGATGATGCTGATGTTGTCTCCCCAGATTTCTTGTAAGGGCTTCATAGTTTTTAATAACAAAACAATCGAGTTAACCGAGTTTATCTTAGCCTTTTTTCTTTTTAGCTCGAACTACTTTATAACGAAGACGACGGACGAACGACCGGGAACAAATCGTTTGGCTCGTAAACCGAACGCGTCGACCATGCATTGAAATGACAATTCGTAGAGCGAGAGTGATGATGGCTCCTAAGCACGCTATAGGAATAGGAAGACTAAACTTGGCTTCCTTTAAGTTTTTTTGTTTTCCTATTGGAAACTTAACGAAGTAGAAAGCTATACCTAATACTCTGGCGCTAACTAGCTAGGTAGTAGCTTAACACATTTCCCACCTCACTCTTCTACATTATGACTACCTATACCAAAAGAAAATTGAAGCTTGTAATATGTTTATAGGAATTTCACAAGTTGGTATTTTCACGATAAATATCAATTTAAAGTGCCTCGATATGTGATCTGTATTTCAACAATTTTAATTCAACCTTTGTAATGGATTTAACTAAGGGCTTTAACTAAAGTTGAAAGATTTTAATCTTAAACCACGATTAACCCTTAGTTAATCTAGCCTTTTTTCAGATTTCAGATTGCAGCTGTATTTGACCTTCTTTCACTTCTGACATATGGAAGTTCTCTTAGTTTGTTGGTTAGAAATATTAGTAAAAAAAAACATTTTTAACATTTGTCGAATAGAAGAATGAAGAATTACGTTTTTGACATCTGGTAAAATTTTGGAAAAAATGGAATTGACATTTTTTTATAAAAAATAAAAACCTAAAAAAACAACCAAATATCTTCTCAAAAATTTGAGATATTGCCTTCCAATTATTTTATTTTATCAAAAATATTATTTTCGATATAAAGAACAATTTTGAGAACAGTCCAATTGACAGGTTTTTACAAAAAAAAATAAAAACCTAAACAAAACATTACCAAAAGTTGGTAAAAATTGATTTTTGGGTCATGTAACTTTTCAAAAAATTGAGATTATGGCTTCGAATTAATTATATTTTATTAGAAATATTATTTATAACATTCGGTTTAATTTTGAGAAAAATCGAATAGACATTTTTTTTTACAAAAAAAAACAAAAACCTTAAAGAAAACAATGCTATAAATTGGTAACCATTTTCTTTCAACTAAAATATCTTTTCAAAAAAAAATATTGGCTTTAAACTAATTTTATCTCACACAAAATATTATTTTCGACACACAATACATTTTTTTTTATAAAAATCCAACAGTCTACAAAAAAAGTAGATTGGTTTTCGACAAAAAATCTCGTTAACAAAAACAGATTTTGAATCAAACTATTTCAGCATATGCAAAATATTGTTGTTAATTTTAAAATTTTTATAGAATAATTCAACTGGCAACTTTTTTGACAAAAAATGGAAACCTACAACCTTTTAACCAAGACTAAGCGACAGACGGAATGGGAAGTTATTAGTGTGAATCGCATCCCTGCCTCTTTTTTAACTACACTCAGGAAGTTATTGTGATCTGTATGAGTTGACGATCTGGAAATTTTGACATTCATTGACGTTTTAGATTTTAATATTTTGGGCTGACAAAATTTTCCAGCTAATTCATATTCACGTCTTTTTAAAGTTCTGTCGACTTTGTGCAAGAAAAGCTACTTTTCAACAGCTTGAGCTTGGATCATTCGAAGAATATCAAATATCAAACTACTGGTAAAAACGTTTCTCTATAATTCATCCTAAGAACCTAACTTGCCTTAAATCTACGAAGCTTATCATGTTCGTCCATCTTAAATGTTAACGCCTATCTAAAGCCTATTTGTAACCTTCAGGAAGCTCTACTAAATCCCGTGTGCTGTTGGACATAGCATTCTGGTATTCTTCATCGAATGCGTTCCTCCAAATCAAAGACTCAGGAAGCAATAAAGCTTCTGACATGGTTTGGGTATTATGTCAATATTACTTCTTGTTTCAATTCTATTCAATACACAGAACGAAAAAATTCATCCTATTGACTATTTTGGTAGTCAATATGACTATTTGGTAGTCAATTTTCAACCGATAACAGCGATAGTCAATAGAAAAATTTTCGGTTGTTAACTTTGGGATCCGACATATTTTTACAATTTGGTAGTCAATATGACAACTGCAGTAGTCAATATTACAACTTTCGTTGAAATAAATTGAAACTACGGTGGTCGTATTGACAACTGCAGTAGTCAATATAACAACTGCGGTAGTCAATATGACAACTGTGGTAGTCAATACGACAACTGCGGTTGTCTACTTTTGACTATCCAGTATTTTCAAAAATAGGGTTGTCATATCGACTATGTCAATGCGACAATTTGGCCAAACATCAGGTTGGCTATCGACGATTGTTAATATGACAACTTTTTTTTTGTCTGTGTACATTAAACTGTTTTCTTGGTCTTCCTGGTTTAAAAGTTCTAATAATCTTCGGCCTTCCTTTATACGTCGTCGTCGGAGTTTTTCTGATTATCATCTTACCCGCTTGTATTCGACCGCATTCTTGATTTTGCTCTTAATTTTTGTTGCTCTTCTGGTTCCTCTTGGTTGTCTAATATTGCCTTAGCAATATGGTCATTATGTAGTACCCGTGGCATGATGGTTAGTGCGATGGACTGTCATGCGAGAGGTCTTGGGCTAGATCCCTGCCTATGCCACCTAAAGTTTATTTCACGGGTACTGACTCTTGCGAGGAATTGACAAATTCTATAAGAGTAATTCTAATGAAAAGTTCTTTCTCAAATTTGTTGTTCGGATTGGGCTTAAAGCCGTAGGTCCCTTCCATTCCAGAGTTATCAGTCACTAGGCCCTAGTTCTCAAACGGAATGTTGCGCCATTCAATTCATTTTTAATATCGTTATTATGCATTTGTAACTTCCGCCAATCGTTTTCATTTTTCCCTTTCAGCAAAAATGTCCCCGAACTACTCAAATAATTTGCCATTCCTTCAGTTTCAATAAAGGAGACATCTTTTTGTTTAATTAACCCATTTATTGAATCTATCAAATATTTGATATACTTTTGAAGTTCCTGAGTAACCTTAGTAGGAAGAATTTTCGAAAAAGTTTGCCCTTAGTAAGTTAGTTAATGTACTAGTGCTTCTTCAGGTGTGACATTTACAAGAATTCTTGTTGGATATCGATGATGTGGTAAACTGATGCATTCACAGCATTCTATTAGCTTTTTCAGCAACTCCATTTTGCT
This sequence comes from Eupeodes corollae, assembly GCF_945859685.1. NCBI lineage: Eukaryota > Metazoa > Arthropoda > Insecta > Diptera > Syrphidae > Eupeodes > Eupeodes corollae. The sequence continues at coordinate 53,756,848 of NC_079147.1, forward strand.
GGGGACTGTAGATAACAAAAAATTTGAGCCCTATACCACATGTTTCAAAATACTTAATTAAACTTTGGCTACGGTACTCATTACCGTTATCACTTCTTAAAGTTTATATGAAATATGTCTAATGTCGTGCTCAACCTAGAACTCAGGGAGAACTTGGAATAAAAAGCTGGACCCGGTATTAAGAAAATTAGATATCGACTATGAACGAGCGAATGTTGTGTTTATGTGACAAATAATTGTTGCAGTGTATGTCGATGATTTTATTTTTGCTGCCAAAAACGAGGAAAAGAGATTAAGGCCAACGTGGTAATGGTCACTTACAACAGTTCCTAGGTTTTGAAATCAGCCAGTTTAGATGTTGAGATGAATATTGTAATCGAACAGAGAGCAACACCAGTATATAATAGGGTAGTTAACATATTTGCCAATTTCAACACGGCCAAACATCATTCATTCGGTACGTTAATTGGTTCGTTTCAATTCGGACAAACATGAAAAACACTTTACAACAGTCAAATATTTCGTTAGGTACTTGAACTGTACTTAATAAAAATTGTGTTATTTTCCTATAGAGAAACAACTTGAAGCATTTGTTGATGCCGAATGGAGTGGAGACATTTTATAAAAAACGGTTTTCGACTAAAATTTTCTTGAATAAAAATAGATATTAAAATTATACTTATTTTATCCCATGAAAAACTTTAGCTAATGTTCTAGAAAAATTAATTTTGCAAAACACGAAAACTTACAAAAACAACAAAAAAAGTAACCAAAAATGGTTTTTAGCTGAAGTATTATAAGAAGAAGGACTTCAAGTTTTTATACCAATCAAAATATTTGTATTAAAATTTTGTTAAAGTTTAAGAAAAATCGACAGACGGGAAGCTATCAGTGTGGATCACATCTTTTATTTCGTTGAGTCCTGTTTAACACTCAGGTTCCGTACTATGGAATAAGAACACTTTGGAAGAATACAACTAAGCGGAATCTTGATTACCCCCCCTCCAATTTTTGCTAGTTTTCAATGAATGTCATTAAAAAACGAACATTTCTATTTCTTTCCCAAAATTGTTTTCAAGTAGTTTATTGTATTATTTACGGGTTTTGCAGCACTGCAAAAACTTAAAAATTGATAAGGTTCCTCGACACTCTTCTTGTGCATCTTATACTGAGACAGCTTATTAAATAGGATCTGAACTTACACTGAGATACCAACTTTAAGTTCCTAAAAACAAAATTGCTGAAGAAATCCTCCCATAAAAATAAGCCAACAAGACTCCTGTCTTATTTGCAAGCACTATTAAACAGAGACACATAACTCCTGTGGCGGGCGGCCGTCGGTAGAGCGAAGCCGAGGCCGATGCCATACTCTAAAAGAGGTAAGTGTTGTTGTAAGAAACAACAACAATAACAACAACAAAACTACACAAAAAAATCAAATCGAGGTTTTTAACCCCAAGACGGGGTATTAATTTCACTGAAAGTGAAAGCGGCTTCCCGGTGGTGGTGATGATTCGACGGCGAGGCAAGGCGATGGCATGAATAGGCTATGGCTATGGCTGGCTAGCAACAATAATAACAAACAATAAAAATGGAAAATAAGACAAGATAAGCCGGCAAGAAGTGGATCTTTATACAAAACTTACCTACATCATATACCTAGTTCGACTTCGAATGCCAGGCTTGACACGCGAGTCGCAAATACCAACATCCTCTTCTCTAAAAGTCGTTGTCGTCTGTGGCACGGAAATGAAATTTATTATCATTTTGATTGCTTAGAGAAGGGGGGCGGTAGGTATATATACTCTCGTATAGATTGAGGTTTTGAATTTGAAATGGAATGGAAGTGACTTCGTTAAAGTCGTCTCCGTCGCGTCGCGTCGTCCGCGTTGTCGTCATTGGCATCAGGTTCGTATAAACACGCTGCCGTATCTCGTATTTGTAGTCTTTTCTGCATCATTTCGATGCACATCAAGGAAGAACCTCAATTTCATTGGCATAGGTTGAGTTGAAGCAGAGAAGACCACAAATTGATGCAGTGTGAGATACATTAAGTTAACTTCCCATTAAAATAATTGTTTTTATGCACTTAGATTGTTAAATTATTCGAATTGAAACTCATGCAATGCCACACGATGGTCTTTATAATAAAAATAAGACATATTATACAAGCTTCTTAGTTTCTACCGACATTTGTGTTTTAATGTACGGATCGGGTATAGGTAAACATTATATAGAAGTCAAGATTAAGACATGATAGAATAAGAACTTGAAGTTATTTTAGGAAACTTTGTTTTAAGAAATTATAAATGTATATGAAAAATTCTTTATTATTTTGTTCATTAAGCCATACGCTTTAAGGCACTAAACACCCAACCATTTATGGGAACTAATTGTATGTATTTCGATATAAACATTATTAAAAAATAAACGGAAAATATCAACCTACACAATTAAAATGTACTTTTCTAATGGCCTTAATTTAAATCCGACAAAAAAATCGTTTTATCATCTGAGGTTTTTGAGATATTGTAGTTTTCCGAAGGAAAAAAAAATTGTCTAAAGCTTTACAATCAACCAATTTCTTTCGTGTTTTGTAAAAAAATGTCAGTTGATTTTTTTTTAAATGTTATCTATATGTGGCAACAATATTTTACCTTACTTACTTAAGGTGGCGCTACAGTCCGGGGCCGACCTGGGCCTCAACCAACATGCGTCTCCAGCGCACTTAACAACGTCGTTGTTAAGTGTCCTTTTTTGATGACAGCATATACTTGGTCTTGCCCTCATTGACCACAAAACCCATCTTCTTCGATTCCGCAGCAATGCTCAAAAACGCTCCACTGACATCACGCTTTGATCTTTCAAATATGTCAATATCATCTGCTCATCTGAGTAATTGGATGGACCTTTGGAAGATTGCGCCTCTTGTGTTGACGATTGAGTTTTGCACACTTCTTTCCAGAACGATGTTGAAGAAGTCGCATGACATCAAATGCATCGGTGGGATCTTTTCCGACCTTGATAGAGCAACGTGCATTCTACATCGTCATTCTGCACAAACGGATAAGTTTGACAGGGATGCTAAATATAGACATTGCTCTGAAGAGCTCTGCCCTATGGATGCTGTCATCCGCGGTTTTAAAATCGATAAAGAGGTGGTGGATATCGATTTGGAGCTAATGGTTTTTTTTTCCAAGATAAGCCTTAGTGTGAATATTTCGTCGATAGTGGACTTTTCTGGTCTGAAGCCACACTGATAAGGAATTATCAGGTTGTTGCCGAACGACTTCAGAAGTTCACATAATACGGCAGAGAGGAGTTTAGATATAGCTATCTTCACTTCCTCAAGGTCAGGTAGTCGGAATTGTTGATCTGCCTCGCCTAGGTTGAGTAGGTTCTATCACCCTTACAGCGGAATTCGGTGCGTCATCGCCATTATAGAATTTGGAGAAGTTGTCTTTTCATATTCTCAATATGGACTGCGGTTTTACTGCGATGTTAACCTTATCGTCCTTACAGGCTTCGTTGCTGGTAGCCTTGGTAGGTTTTTGTTACCTTTTGATTTACGCACCTCATTCCTGTTGTGACATCTCTGGCTTCTCATGCCCTTTTTTTCCATTTAAAAAGCCGATGTTCTCCGTCCTCTTTTGCTCGTAGAGCTTGTGAGCAGCTTTGGTCCTTTTTTTAGTGAGGTTACTAGACACTCGATCGGAAAAGGACATGGCAGTCTCTTGGGATTGTAGTCATCTAACGTCGAATCTGCTCACAGTACTTCCTTGTCTTGGCTTGAATCCGATTCGTAGCCATACCTTGTCTACAATAAGGTAGTGGTCCGAGTCAATGTTGGCCCCTCGGAATGTTCGAACATCCTGTATCGATCGCAATGTCGTCAATCTGGTTGAAAGTTGATTGATCAGGAGATTTCCATATCCCCTTGTAGATGTTGAGATGTGTGAACTGCGTACTAGCTACCAGAACGTCTCAACTGTGAAATTCTGATTCCGTTGCCGGAGGTTGTGTCGTGCAGACTGTATCTCCCGATTGTGCCACCAAAAATGTCTTCTCTTCCTAGGTTGGCGTTAAAATGTCATAGCCAGGGGGAATTGGCATGATGCGCTCGCTCACACTGTTCAAACTCAAGACTTTTTACAAATTTACAACCAAATAGACGCTGTCTTTGTTCTCGGAAGCAATCGCCGTAGTATACATCGAAGTCTTTTATTTTGCGTTTGCCCAGTCCATCCCTTCGCACTTCTTGGATGACGGAAATATCTGCCTTGCCGTTTAGGGCTTCCAGTAATTGTTCGTGGTCTGTTAAGGGACCTAATATTAAACGTACAGATCCGAAGATCGTTTTTCTTACTTCTTTTGCGTGGGTTGTCAACAGTGAATCCATCCGTATCCGAGCCTTGTTGGTGCTTCTCAACTAAGGTATTTTTTACGTGGTTTGGACGTGGGAGCCGGATAAACCGCTCTTCATAGGCCTGGGGTCCGAATATGGCGTAGTAGCCCTATAAGGTGTTCAAAAAGTAATTTAACGTAACTGGAACTGTAGACGCCATCGTTGATTCCATCTCGGAATTCGTCCGCTGCCGTCTGGATAAGGAGAGGTACCTTAGTTAAAACACCTCTCCCTCCTCTCTCGTTTGCTGCCCAACAACTTTCCACTGGGGTTAGAACCCAATCTCACGTTGAGGTAATAGGCACGCGATGTTGACCGCGGGGAGGTGAGAGTAGGAGTTGATAGACAGAGGTTGGTTTTGGGAAAAATCTGTGAATGCTTGTGTCCTCTTGAATGCACATGTCTACCATTTAAATATCGCAACAATATTTTGCCTTTGAAAAAATAAGTTTGATTTCGTTTGGTTCGGCTCAACGTAAATTCTCCATGGCCATTCTGAAAAAAACAGACAATGTTTATTTCTTCTAAGTCGGGAGAACGGGATTGCTGGCTTTGTTCGACTATGAATGGATCTACCTGCCTGACAGCGGAATTCGGACTGTCATCGACGTTATAAAGTCTGCAGAAATTGCCCTTCCATACCCTCAGCATTGACTACAGTTGCACTATGAGGTTTACGTACTTGTGAATTTCGTTTTCACTGCTCATAAAACTTTCAAACTTCATTCATGCTCTCTCTGTTTCCTTCTGAGATGTCGTTGTTCTACTCTCCTCTTCTGCTCATAGAGCTCGTGGGCAGATCTTGACCTTGTTTGGCTGCATTTGCCTGCCGACATTCCTCATAAAACCAGGGGTTTCTCGTTGGTTGCTTCTTGGCAATGTTGCCACGGGTTCTTGACTTGATACATTATGTTACAAGTCAAGACTTGTGACAAATAGGAAAAGGATTAGGCTATCCCTTACGATTTTAGTTGTTTGACATTTCTCTTCTCTCAGCATTTTCCCGTTTAGCCTTGGGTCTGGAAACACAAAGTCCTACCATGGTTACATGAAAGTAGTGCTTAAAGTCGATGTACGATTCTCGGGAAGTTCGGAAATGATGCTAGAAGCGTTACTAGCGTCGATTGCAATATGTGTTAATCTGGTTGACGATAAATAGATCGGGAGAACTACAAATTCCTTTGCGGATGTTGAGGTGTGGAAAACGTGTGTTGGCTACCATGATGTTTCTGAATCTGTTGTCTGAAATGTTGTCGGGCAGGTTTATTTTCCCGATTACTCTACCAAAAATGTCTTGTTTTCTTAGGTTAACATTCAAATGGCCCAGGACAATTTTAATATTGCAGCTAGGACACTTGGAAATATGCTTTGTCCAAGAGCTCGAAGAACATATTCTTGGTGTTGTCATCCTTCTCTTATTTGGGGCCATGTGCGCATATTAGGATAATGATAATTTAGAATTTAGCCTTGATGCGGATAGCTGATGATTTGTTGCCTAAGTCTGGCTCCATTGACAAAGCCGCATCCAAATAAGCGTTGTTGATTTTCACGCTAGGAGGCACTATTATATATCGCAACTTGTCATCCTCTTTTGCCCGGCCTATTCAAGGCTTGTTGGTGCTTCGGAACAATGATTTCTTTACGTGGCCAGGAAGCCACCGTGATGCACGAACTTTAACTTTAAGGACCAGGTCCAAGTCCTTCTTTTAAATCCAAGGGCAAGATCTGGTATAACCGCTCTATATTGGCCAAGTCAAGGCCGACTATTTCGTAGAAGCCTTATTAAGTTTTCATTAAGAAGTTCAACCTAACTGGAACTGTGGACGCGACCGTTGATTCCATCACGGGAATTCCTGCCCTACCGTCTGGAAACACTTAGTGGAAGCACTGCTCCCCATCTATCGTTTCGTTGGGGTTGGAACCCAATCACCAGTTGGAGTACTTGGCACCCGAAGTTCACCGCGGGGAGGTGAGTGTAGGAGTTAACAGAAAGATACCGGTGTTTGGGAAAAAAACCTTTGGAATCTTGTGCCTTCTTGAATGCATATTTTTCCATTTGAACATCAAAACTTCATATAGATACAAATAAAAAGAATTTTCGGAAACTTAAGTAATATAATAAACTCATTTACAAAGTTTATCTAGAAGACCAGGATTTGTGTTTTCCTAAATCTTCTTATGATTTAGCGTTGTGTTGCTCGTAAGCATTTAAAACACTGTTTTCGGATAAATTTCAGTGTATTTTTAAAAAACCTGATGTGATAGAAGAATTATAAAGCAAGATTTGAATTCAAGGCAAAACAATCCTTTAAAAAGTCTTATCACCAAAAAACCATGAAACCAATAAATAAAGGAAAAAGTTTTAAAAGATTAAATTACAAGATCGAGTGACCACGCAAATTTCCTTTGAAAATGTCGATTTCTGTTAAGGTCTTCTTGAAAATATAAGCCATTTGCATCAATATCTAACAATTCCTGCTTTAATAAATTATATATCGTAGCTTGGTAGTGCAATCAATTCAATCCCAAATAGTGAAGAATCCAGCCTAAAAACACATTAAGAATAAAAACCATTCTTGGCTTTTCTAGCCAAATACGACAGTTTAATAATTTGTTTCAACAGCTGAAATTTGTCCACCATAGCTTACAATTGTCCGATTCTTCAGTATTTCGAGTACTCTGGTTTTTCGAATTCTAACCGCAAATGTTCATGTTATATCGTTCCATTTTTAGAAATGTTCGTAGTTATTTCTTGACAAATTCAGAGGATGAGACTTTCAAAAGTACCAGTTGCCCAAATAGTACGCTATTCAAAATGGAACCTCTTATTGGAAAACAATATATATTAATTAACTTTTTCTATTAGGTTATTAGCTGTGACAAGTAAAACAATTTTCGTGACATCTTTTCATGCTTCTTTTCGATAACTTCATCTAATTTCTACAAAGTTATCAAAGATGAAATAAATTACATTTTTCAAGGCTAATTAGTTGATACTTGTCTTGAAACTTCTTATCATACATTTTTACTGTGTTTGGATTTCTTTTGTTTGTTGCTTAGCTAATTTTTTGACATTGAATGAATTTTCTAACCTAGATTATTTTATTCTATAAACATAAAATGTTAGACCTTTGGTGGTAAGAGCCATAAAATGATGTTTCACTCAATAACCTGGCATTTGAAAAATAAACAGACCTCCTTTAACTATAAGCTTGTGTATTTGCTTTGAAGCCTAATATTTATGAAATTCAAACAACAACTGATATTCATCTCACCTTTTAAGTTTAAAGTAAACACATCTGTTTGCGAAACTTTAGTTCTTATGACTTGTATCAAGCTATAAAAGCATTTGATTTGTTCAGTATTCCTCTTAGTATCTTCATAAGCTGGTTTGATTATGAACTTTTCGGTGTGTTTTCTCCTGGTCGCTTCAGCGGTCTTGGTTGTTCTATCCCAACAATCGAGTGCTGACGAAATTCCGGATTCAATAAATAAATTAGTAAAACAAGGATTAGAGACTATCAAGAACGGTTTCGACAGGGAAAATAATCGAGAAAGCGAAACTATCGAAGTTATACAAAGGAGTTCACAGGAAAATCGAAATAATAAGGTTTATCTGGATGCCACAAATAAACTTCAAAACGGATACACCGAAGGCACAAAACTTGTAGGAGTGTCAGAAGGAACTATATTAGATTATATTGAAGCTGCCGAAAGAACAGCATCTGTGAGCCCAGAAGCTGCTAAAATATTGGTGCAACAAGGTATTGAGGCTTCCCTAGTTGAGCTCTTCGGTTCTGCTATTCCAGTTTTGGTGTCAATTGGAGCAGCTGTGGCTCTTTCGGATGAGTCAGCGAGAGAAGGTCTCGGAAACGCAAGTAAGAATATTCAAGAAGTTGGTTATGCAGTGCAGGAAGCCTTTATTTTCGCTCAAAGTCTACTCGAACAAGGAATTACTGGTGATATAACGAGTAAGCCAGCTCAGTTGCTAATCGAAGCTATTCGTCTTATTGTCGAAAGTAGCTTTGCAAGTGCGTATAAAAACATTCAACAATCCATTCAAATAGCTGATCAAGCACTCAGAAATGCTCAAAATGAACCCAAGTCGACAACAACACAGGTACAAATAAAAAGTGGAAATTGTTCTGTAGCTGAAAGAGATCCTGAGGCATCAGAAGCCCTAAGGGCTATTAATCGAGCTGCCAATAATGCCCTAGAGCGAGGAGCCAAACCAGAACTGGTTGAGAAATTTAGACAAGTTCTAAAATGTTCACTTGGTGATTTTGTGGTTATAGTAGCTGTAGGTGAACAAAATGTTCATGATGTTAGATACAATGGAGACACTCATCCTATAGACGCCAAGCTCGATTTCGAAAGACATGCTGAAGTTGGTAAAATGGGAATTGTTGATTTTAGTGCAAGAATTTATTCGTATCTTGGTGAAATAGCACTTAAGTCCGGAAATGAAAATAATCCGGTCATAGGTGCTTTTATTACGGGTTTTGAAGCAGGCAAATCTAAAATTTATGAAGCAATTCGAGCAGGTTCAAATTTTGTTGTTTTCGGGCTGAGGTATCACGGGGATTCTTTGGAGTTAGCTATTGAGGCTGCCGAAGAGAGTGGATATTTTGGAAAGAGTGCATTTATTCAAGCATTAGCAGACGTTTCAGTGCCTGTGTTTAATGCACTTTAAATTTTGTCAAACTGAACATAATATTGCATCTGCGCAGTGTCTCCGTTAGTCCACAGGAATGTATAGAAACCTACTTTGCTGCATGTTGTTAATATTTTTAATGTTTTCTTGTTTAAATAAATCGATAACCAATGTTATATTTTAAATTGTACATTATTTTATATCTATTAATTAAATCGGCTTTGGTTATATTTTGGCTTAAGTTTTTGAAACGTTGTTGGTTGATTGTAAATTGTGGTTTAAATTAGTCTACATTCTTGAAGTGCGGCTGAAAAAAGGAATCTCCATACTTGGCTGCGCGTGCGAAATTGAGCTTAAGGGTAAAAGTAAAAGCTAGCATTACGGTGTGTTTTCTATCAGTGCAGTTTTTTACCGACATGTGTTTTCGTTTTCCTGCTTGAATTTTTTGAAAACATTTTGTGAATAGAACAGAAGAAAAACGATTAGACCAAGTTCAGAATGTGACAAAGGATTTGAATTAATTTAATTCATGAAATTTAAATTTACAATAAAACAGGAATAATGTTTGTCAAAATCCAGGGACAAGGAGATATTACTTACCTACCATAAAATATTTAAAACTTTAACAAATTTTGAGTATAAGGAAAATAGAGACGAATTTATTTTTTTAATGAAGGAAATGTTTTTAAACAAACTTAATATACAATACACTTAAACAAGGTGGACAATTATGCCTTATTATTCAAAAGTTATAGAAATCTACAAGTGAAACCTTTTTTACAAGATTTGTACAATCAAACCTTTACATGGTCTTATGAGATTCAATTTTTAATTTAATGAGACCTTGACGAGCTGATTTTCTGCATAGACTTCCTGAGGCTTCCGTGACAGTTTTCACTGACCTCTCAACTGCTTCTGTATGGCAAAGCAAACGTAAAAAAGTCATGGTATTATCTTCCCTCAAGCTCTAAGTGTTGCACGGTCTTCGTCTGAAATATGTTTCAAGATTGGTGGTTCTGTTACATGACTCTGCCAGGTAATAAGGTCGTAATAAACTTCAGCATTCATATTTATAACTTGAACCTGGAACAGCCTCAGGTTTTTTTGTATTTTGACCTTGAACTTTTAGAATACGACAAAAAGCCAATTTTCTAATGTGTTTTTAAGAGTCTGTTAATATTGCTAACAGAAGATTTTCTGGAAGATGCCATAAATGTCTTCCTGCATTTTTGCAACTTGCGTGGCTTTTATTATCAATCCAAGATGGAGCCTAAACTATGACAACATGAGTTGCCAAACAAACAATATTATCAGAAGGATCTGATGTAGCAACGTATAGACGTGAGCCATCTGGTATGTAACATTTTTCCATGCGACTTGTTAGATAAGTCTATTAAGCATTTACCAGATAAAATGGCCGATACTATTTTGAACAAATACAGTTGGTCAGAATTGAGATCCTTTGTGTCGATCCGTGGCGATCTGCTTAGAGAGAGCAAGCACCTTGAACGTTTTAAATCCAGTGTTGGCCAGATGTTTTTTGTGGCTTGACACGTGGTGATGTTGTTCCATCTGGTGCCTGCCCTCCTTACAGCGTCTTGCATTAGCAGCAGTTTAAAAGTAGCGATTGGTATGCCAGTCTTGCCATACGTGGTAGGATGGGCTGTACTGTACCGTTCCTGGCGGGTTCATCAGCCTTACAGTTACCTGGAATGTCCCTATGGCCAGCACCCAGCAAAGGTGAATATAAAACTGTTGTGCCCTTCATTTGTTCTTGAACCGTCTGTAAAAAATGGATTGACTCATCTTCCAGGAATTTCCTATCCTCCCAGCAAGATCTGGGAGGTATAGAAATCTCGAAATTTCTGTCGAATTGCAGTTGGGGGATGGATTCTAAACACCTAAGAATTACGGAGTGGACAATGTTGTTGTTAGTCCACTGTGACGAAGCTTTGAGGCGAATAGCAGAGCTTGCAGCTATTTGTTTGCCTAATATGTAAAGAGGTGTTAGGTAGAGTAAGGTGTCCAGTGCCGCAGATGGGGTCGTGCGAAGCGATCCGCTTATACAGAGGCTAGATGAACATTGGACTTTACTTAATTTATCCCGGTTTATTCCTTTTTCTAAAGCAGTTCACCATATTGCCACACCATACATTAATATCGGTCTTATTACCGATGTATATAGCCAATCCGTGATTCTGGGTTGTATGCCCAATTTATTACCAATAGCATTTTTGCAAGAAAAGAGAGTTACAGTAGCTTTTCTGACTATTTCCTGTACAAGACCCAGGCATTTTTCCTCGTCTGAAAATAAGACTAAATCGGTTTTGTGTGGGTTAAAACCCAGTCCACACCGATTAACCCAAAGTATCTATTAGTCTGTCTAAGACATTTTGTAAGAGTTCTTTTAAGGTGTTAAGATGCTTTCCTGACACTGCTATAGCAACGTCGTCCGCATTAGCTATCACCCTGAAGCCCTCCGCCTCAAGACTAGTTAGGATTACATTCACCACTAGGTTCCAAAGAAGAGGGGATAGAACAGCACCTTGGTGTTTCCCTATACTAACGTATCGTCTGCCAGAAGAGTTGCCCAGTTTTGAGTTGATTATTCTACTAGTCAGCATTAAATGAATCAACTTCCGAAGCGAACTCTCTACATTTAGAGATGTTAGTGCAGATGTGTCCACGTTGTTAAAGGAACCTTTGATGTCAAGGAAAGCAACCATAGTGAAATCTTTATGATGGAGGTAATATTCGACGGTGTGTAACGCTGTTTTCACCGATTTACTTTGACAATAGGCATGTTGAGACGAAGACAGAAGTCTTGTATCAATACTTGCCTCTTTCCAAGGTCTTAAGAGGGAATGATGATAGATTTACAGGTCGTAAAAAGCATATTATCAATTGTAGAGGTCTGTTCAATGTTTTTTTCTACTAATCTATTTAAATTACACCGCCATAAATGCCAACATTGACTTTACTTCCATCACATCCTATAGCCATCAACTGATCCAGGGGTCGGTTAAGAAGAAATGAATGATTGCTATTTCTATATACTTAGTTCTTCCATCCGCTGGAGTGACATATCCGAAATATTTGCTATCGGGTTCTTTAATTAACGAAGTATGTTCCTTAACAATGATTTCTATATAGTTTTGTCCGCCTTTTTTCTTGTCGGCCATTGTTTTGTCTCTACGACCATCATATAGCGAACGTATTTAGTGAACTCTTTGTTTCTCAAAGATGTTTTTCGAGCTTTCTTTCTTTCTCTTAGCAACTTATTTTTGTGAATAATAGGCATGTTCGTTTCTTGCAAAACAACCGAGGCTATAGCTGAAGCATTGCAAGTTTGAGACTACGCAGAGAAGCTTATAGAAACAGAAGAATCTTTTTCTGATTTTTTATTTTTGCTGGTGGATCGTCTTCACTTTCACTGGACGAGGACGTATTGCACGCAAAAGATGAAGAGTTATTGAAGAAAGAAGCACTAACAGGAACGACTTCTATACCGGCTTGAGAGTTATTTTTTTCTAACCTATCCCGTTTAAGTCTCCTTTCTCGACGGTTTTGATTTTTCTTTGTTGTTGCCAAGTCTGTGTTTCCAATTATCATTTTTCTTACAGTTCTTTGATTGGTTAGAAAATTTTGCTCACACGATGGGATTTTCTTTTCCATAGGGCAAATACAATTGGTAAAATTTGAGCACTTACATGAAGAAATATCAAACAAAGTCTTGCTAGAAGCGAGGAAGTCTTCTAAATGCTTTTTGCGTTTTTAGAATGTGATTTCAAAATATTTTTCAATGTAGGGTGATAAGCTTTAACCATTGTTTCACTCTTACATGCGATATAATTAGAAGTGATGTTTTTTTCATATAGAAGCTATTTTTACGGTAACAACATTAGCAACTTTTTGAAAATTTGGTTCTTTTTTGTATAATTTTATTTACTTTCATTTCTTACCGCGTCCACTCGTAGCACTTTAAAAGATCTTCATAAGTTGGAAGCGCTAGTGCCTTATCTTTTAAATCATTTGTATCACCAAGTATTGGACATTTCCAAGTATTTCGAGTACGATGCATTTTAACAATCACAGATCCACGAGCTTGTGAAACAATGCGTTGGATATTGAGCTCAAAGTAAGCTGATGGTCATTCCAGTTGAATTGTTTGATAGGGTTATTGCAATTGAATAAATCGACAGAACATTGTTCGTAGAACAACAAAAGTCAATAAAGATGTGTTGGAGCAATGTTAATATTTCCATTACATTGAAGTTTTTGAACAAGGTTATCCATTTGCGGTTTCGAAAGCTAAAGTAAATAAAACATTAAAAAGTTTGAACGTTGACATTATGTGTGAAACACTACATTATTTAAATGACCTGCACGCGAATCGCTCCAAGCATCAATTTTTTGAGGTAATTTTCGAACACTTTTTATATATAAAAATATTTTTTTATATAAGAAATATTTAATTCTGGTAAAGCATTCCACATACGTGTAGTGCGACTAAAGAACGAATCTCTGTACTTTACAGTATGTCCGCAATTGCGCTCAAGGGTAAACTGATGAACATTCCTAGAAGAACGGATATTACGGTTGAATTGTTTGTGGGGACGAATTCAACTGGCTATTTCATTAAAGCATTGCTTCGATAAAATAATGGCAGGAATAAACCTTTACGACGGTGCTCGAGAGATACAAAAGTTTCAGATAGACAACGGTCACCTATAATTTTGTAGCTCTCTTTTGAATTCTGTCTAGGAGACTCAAGTAGATTATAGGATCACCTGCCCAGATATACGAGTTTCTGACGAATAGAGGCTTTATAGATTATAGCAAGATCCGAATGGGTAAAAACTTCTTGCACCTTCGGAGCATTCAAGTAGTTTGTTGTGCACATACTAAGGACTGACAGCTGTTCAGTCTCCTCGATGCAAGTACCACTCATGCATAGTGGCATTGGGGGAGGGTTACGCTTTTGTGACAGTAGACAGCATTGAGTTTTCGAAGCATTAAATTCTACACGGTTTTTGAATCCCCATTGGACAATGCTGTCAAGATCAGAATTTAATGAGCTTATCATACGCTGCCGTTGGTAGTCCACATCCGGAGAACAAGGATGAGAATCTAAAAACGAATATGAAAAGCAGAGGGTACTGTGATCAGCGAAACAATTAAGTGGGTTAGAAGTTTCAGACAAAAGATCATTTATAAAAATAAAGAAAAGTATGGGAGACAAAACGGAGCCCTGGGGCACACCAGCATTTTGTGGATATCAGATTTGAACCCGTCCAATACCACTTGATTTGAAAGGTCCAAAAGGTAATTTCTAACCCAAAATAGAAGGGATTCATCAATACCAAATGTACGCATTTTTGATAAGAGAGCTTGGTGCCAAACTCTTTAAAATGCCTCAAGTGCAATAATCTTACTTTCTCCAAAACGATGTAAAGACTCATTTCACTATTCGGTAAGATAAACTATGAGTGGACCTATTGCAACGAAAGCCATGCTGCCGGTCAATAAGAAGCTTCCGTTCATCAAGATATTTGTTAAGCTGAAAATTGATCAGCGTTTTATGACCTTGGAAAGAAGGGACGTAAGTGCAATGGGACGATAGTCAGATGGTGAGAAGGATTCGCCTTTTTTAAGGACAGTATGCAGTTTTCCATCCACTGGGGAAGTGACCTGTAGAATAGGACAGATGGAAGAGCTTACGCAGTGGTTCTGCCAGCGTTGAAGAACACCTATTCAAAACAATAGCGGGGATACTATTCGGGCCAGCGGATTTGTGAATGTCAAGATTTTTAAGTACTCTAGTAACTGAACGAGTGCGAGAGAAGATTCGTCCCATAAGATCGTTTACGCTTTCAAGTACAGGCGGAGTCATGTCACTCATTGGTAGCATCGAATAAACAGCAAACTGTGCTGCAAGCAAATCGGCTTTATCAATCGAGCTAACGTAGGGAGTGTCATTGGAAACTAGCGTAGGAACTGACGATGACGTAAATGACCAGAAATTTTTACTAAAATTGGGACATTGTAGTATTTTTTGCCGTAATTTCTGATCATGCAAAAATGTAATGCGTCGTATATATTCGTTACAGGTCTTTGTAGCTTGTTTGAACTTATTCCATTTTTCCTCAGGGGTTGGCTTTGTAATTCCGGAAACTTACATTTTGGTCCTAATAACCTCTTTACAGCTTGAATCAAACTATTAGTTTTCTGATAGATGTTACCCCATTGGGGATACAATTTCTCATTCCACTAAGAATGAAGTCTGTTATCATATCTGCACTGGAATCCACGTCACTATCGAGGAAGCGTAGTGTACAGTTAAAGTTCTTGAAGAATTCATTGACACCGTCCCAGTTGGCTTTCTCATATTGCTGAATGGTTCTCGTAGGTGTTTTAACTTTACCTATAGGAGATAATATACTGACAGTATATTTATTAGGATCAGAAGTAAGAAAGAAGTCTAGAGTGTTGGCGGATTGACCTGCAACGTCAGGAATCCGAGTTGGCTCGTCAAGTAACTGAGTCAGGTGGCTTACCTTAGAAAAAATCTAAACATACTTTCCTTCGGATAGTGTCTGACCAAAATAGCGCAGCCAAGAAGAATGGTGTACATTGAAATTGATCTCACTTTGCGGAAAATGGGATACAATTTTCTGGATAGAGTCGGACAGCGCATTGAATTTGTTAGATGTCGATGCTATCCAGACTAGGGCTACGATAAATAAACACTTGAGCGAATAAAACCATATTCGCTCGAGTTACGTGGCATGTGGCATCGTCTTAGTAGGTACAAAATTCGACAATGCTGTCTAAATAGGAATTCAATCAGCTTATCATACGCTGCCTTTCAAGCTCCACACACGAATGACAAGCGTGTAAATCCAGGAAAGAATATACAAAACTTAGGGTTATATCATCAAGGAAATAGTTCAGACAAAAGATCGTGTATGAATATAAAAAAAAGAGTCGGAGACAAAACTGTGCCCTGAAGAACTCCACTCTTATAGAACTGGTGTTAAGAAATGAAAAACATTCCAGTGAAGATTTTCCAATCTAATAAACGTATTTGTTAATCCAAAAGCAGAGAAGTTTATTGGTGACCTGAGGTAACATTTCATGAAGAAAGCTGTCAGATATGTATTTTTGGAGGCCTTGGTGTCACTGTTATGCTATAGAACTTGACTTAAAACCACTTGCAAAAGATTGACAAAAATCTAGGCTTCCATCTATTCCGGCCATACAAACATTTTCCGCTAAATAACTTATGAGTTACTGGCCACTAAATTTAATTAATGTACATATCTCCAAACCCTGTCAAGGCCCTTAACCAAACCAAAACATAATATGGCTGATGTTACCAAATTTCAATGCCTCCAGGAACAAAATTTCCAACTATTCTAAATTCTAAGTATCTTTTCATCATTTGGGACCTAGAATTACTTAAAAGTTCATAGTACTCAATATATTCGAACACGTATGAAATGGATGTGCCACCACCCAATCACTTAAAATTCAAATTAAATTTGCATTCAATATCTCAAACAAATATCTTTTTCAATTCTCTCCAACAACGCAGCGTTCACAAATGACATCACAATAGAAAAAGAAATAGCCATCAATCGCAAGCTACAAATTACCACCCATACTTCTGATGTTTTATTAAGCTTTGTCTCTTTTTTTAAGACTTCTTGTGGCTTGAAAAAAAAAATGAAGAAGACGAAGAAGTTCAAAGACCTTAAAGTTCCACGTGCTGACCCCATTCGTGTTCGTTGTTAAGTCGGTTCGATGGTTGGTTACTTCTTGGTATGGTTTGATGTGGGGAAGCTCTCAAAACAGGCAGCGAACCAAAGCTGGTTATGTAAGTTCTGTGCATATCTTTATTCAATTTCCGTATCTTTTTGGGTGGTGTAAGAAATGGGTTTGAAGACTTAATTTGATTACGAATTCCAGGTGAATCATTGGGGACTTGATTCCTCATTTCTCACAACAAAAACCTTTATTCACCAAAAAACAAGTTCATTTGAAGCCATACACAAACAAAAATAAATACAAAATGATCGTGCACTTTATCACGAATTTCAAAGCTGGATTGATAACTTTATAAGCGTTTGTTTGATAAAAATTGTTCTCTTATGTAAGAGATAATCCTCTCTTATAGCATTATCAATGATATTAACCCACGTGGTCAGCTTCAGCCTATCTCTACTCGAAACCTTTTAAAGAAGACTCTTATCATTGTGCAACTGAGGTAAGTGAACTCCCCGGTGAGAGCTAGATTTATGGACTATCAGATAAGTTCCGTTCTCTTCCAAGCTTGCCTCACGAGTGAGTACTCTCTTCGAAGAGTCGTCTCTCTTTCTCTCACGACACTTTATTTCTCTTTTTTGATCAGATCAGTGCAGTGGGCTGTGGACTTTGGGAGAGAGGAAAAGGAGAAACTTTCAAGACCAAGAGCAACATGGAGATATAGAGAACTTATTTGCAAAGCTTAAGAGCACTTGGGAGGTGTGTATAAATGTAAAATGTAATCTGTGGGGATATAAACAGAACTGAAAAAAAAATCACATCGCGCCGGGTTCATTCAACCTCGCCCCAGTGAACTTAGTTGAGGTTATTTTTACACATTTATACTTCTTGTTTGGTGTTGTTGTTGTTGTTGTTGTTGTTGTTGCTGCTGGCCTATGCTGTATTGTATACGAGCGAAACATAAGTCATGCTCTGTATGGGTGCATGCCAGGTTTATTTCTTAGGTTGACTGCTGTAGCTGTTCTGTTAATGCCAACCGCCGGCCGCGCCGCCGCTGCCCCTGACAGCGCCAGCGCCTGACTACCGCACCATCATCGACATCGACATCGGCATCGGCAACGTCATCGGGGACGGGGATCCTCGCCTCGCCTCGCTTTGCCTGCCACCCATTTCCACCACCATGGTTCCATCTTAAAGACTTTTCTGCCCGATCCGATCCGATCCGATGCATGGGTAGGTAAGGTAAGGTAGGTATAGGTACGGGTATAGTGTAGAAGTAGATGGTGGTTATGTTCGAGCATTTGTTTATAGTGGGATTCGTTGATTTCTTTTTAGTTGTTGTTGTTTTGTATCTTTTGAAGCGCAAATGGATGGATTAAGATCTGAGCGGCAGCGGTTAAGCCTCAAGTACGAGTTTAGGTACTCAGAGCTTAAGTTGGAGTGTCTTTTTGGAATTGATTTTTATTTTATTTTTATAAGTACGTATATTTTATTTTGGTGTGTCTTTCGATGACAAACCGCAGGGGATTTCGATGGCTTATTCTGATGGTGTTAAGTTTTGTTTGGATTATTTTAAAAGTATGTCTATAGCCAGGTATCTATAGGTAGTCGTACTTATGCATGCATATTTTTATTTTCGTGTTGAGTTGTTATTCGTTGGTAGGTTTGATGAATCCGGAAGAATTTCAAACGTGTCAATTATATGTTAAGTCAAAAAAAATAAAAAAGCAAATGCGAAAAAAGGAGTGATTTGAAAATTGTAGTTGTGCATATTAATCGTTTTGATTCACGAAGACTAATGAAGAAAAAAAATAAAAATATTTCCTTGACTGTGCATCAGGTTGCATAAATTCTTACAATTTTTAGTACCATTTGAAAAAAATATATCGCGAATGATATGAACATTTTATAATGGTTGCATTTGTGTTTAAAATAATTCAAAAGTGCTCTAAATGTTAACAGGAGAGGTGTTTTAAGTAGGTTTGACAGAAAATTAGGAACATTTCTCGAAGCTTGTATCAGATTGAAAAAAAAGTGGCAGAAAAGATTTTGGCTTACCTTAATTTTTACAAAAATTTTAATTGTACTTTTTAAAGTTTACAGAGAAAGAGTTTTAAGCAGAATGAGAAAACCCATCTTTATTAAATAGAGACTGAAATATAACCCACTCTGATAATTTCCGATCCGTGCCTGTCTGTCAATTTTTCAAAAACTTTAACAAAATATCAATAATATTATTTTAAGTGATACACATATTTTGAAGTCAATATCTTTCCTTTAAGCCAATATCTTCGATTTTTTAAAGCTATTTGCGTCAAAAATCTATTTCTACCAAATTTTATTAGCTCTTTCAAGATTTTAATTTTTTCTTTCAAACGTTTCTACGATTTTTATCAACATTTTACCAAAAAAGTATTCTTTGTTGCTTAAAATTATTCCGGAGGTTAAAATAATTTTCGATTCGAAAAATATTTAAGGTGACAAACATTTTTGTTCATTTTTTTGATTTACAAAATAAAAAGCGTTTATTATTTAGCGTTTATTTATTATTTATCATTCAAGAGGACACAAGCGTCCACAGGTTTTTCTTAAAACCCACCTCTGTCTATCAACTTCTACTCTCACCTCCCAGCGGTGATCATCTTGTGCCTAGTATCTCAACTGGAGATTGGGTTCCAACCCCATTGTAAACTTGTTAGCACCAGCAAATGAGAGAGGGGGGGAGAGGTGTTTCCACTAAAGCACCTCTTCTTATCCAGACGGCAGCGGACGAATTCTCGAGATGGAATCAACGGTGGCGTCTACAGTTCTAGTGAGGTTGAACTACTTAATGAACACCTAATAGGGCTTGTTCGACATATTCGGAGCTCAGGCCTGTAAGGAGCGGTTTATCCGGGTCCCAATCCTTATAGTTATACTAAGGATCTGGCCCTTCAGGTGGGGGTTGTTCGGTCGAAGTGCCTTCCTGACCATGTAAAAAATACATTAGTTGCGAAGCACCAACATGCCTCATATAAGGACGGATTCACTGTTGACATCTACAAGGGGACATGGAAATCTCCTGATCAATTAACTATAAACCAGATTGACTACATTGCGATCGACACACAACACTTCTCCAGTAAACAGGATATCCGAACATTCCGAGAGGCCAACATTGACTCGGACCACTCCCTCGTGGTAGCCAAGGTACGGCTACGTATATCACGATGCAAGCCAAAACAAGGAAGTACTGTGAGAAGGTTCGACAATCGAGAGACTGCCATGTCCTTTTCCGATCGAGTCTCTATGCTGCCTGATTTAATCATTGAAAACCAGTGGCAACATTGCCTTGCAGCCATCAGAAGTGCCGCAAAACCCCTGCTTTGACGACGAATGACGGCAAGATGCAAAAAACGGCGCCTCACAAAAGGAGCACAGCTGCTTGCGAGCTCTACGAGCAGAAGGGGAGAGAGGAAAACCGGCTTCTTAGATGGAAAAAAAGAGAAGCGCGCGATCCAGGAGATAGAGGGATATCACAACAGGAATGAGGTTCGTAAGTTTTACCAAAAGGTAAAAAAAACCTCTCAAGGTTACCAGCCACGAACCGAAGCCTGTAAGGACGATCAGGGAAACATCGTAGTGGAACCGCAGTCGATGCTGAGAATTTGGAAAGATCACTTCTCCAAATTATATAACGGCGATGACAAACCAAATTCCGCTGTAAGGGAGATAGAAAAACTCAACCTCGGCGACGAAGATCAACAATACCGCCTATCCGACCTTGAAGAAGTGAAGATAGCTATATCTTAACTTAAGTCAAACAAAGCTGCTGGGCCTGACGGAATCGCTGCCGAACTATTCAAAGTAGCAGGCGATGACTTGGTAGGGAGCATCCATAAACTCATCTGCAAAATATGGTCGGAAGAAAGCATGCCCCATGAGTGAAATCTCAGCATAGTGTGCCCGATACATAAGAAATTAGACCCTCTAAACTGTGCCAACTACAGAGGCATCAGTCTCCTTAACATTGCATATAAGATCCCCTCTGCCGTATTATGTGAACGTCTGAAGCCTTTCGTCAACAAACTGATAGGTTTTTATCAGTGTGGCTTTTCACACACATTCACACTACGGCAAATCTTGGAATAAACCCAAGAACTTCATCGACGCATTTGATGTGAAAAATGGTTTTAGACAAGGCGATGCACTGTCATGCGACTTCTTCAATATCGTTTTGGAAAGAATTGTGCAAAACTGAACCTCCAAGACTAGAGGCACAATCTTCCAAAGATCCATCCAATTACTAGGATACGCAGATGATATTGACATAATTGGAAGATCAAAGCGTGATGTCAGTGGATAGTATCCGTGGCATGATGGTTAGAGCGTTGGACTGTCATGCCAGAGGTCATGGGTTCGATCCCTGCCTATGACATCTAAAGTTTTTTTCACGGATACTCGCATCTTGCGAGAAATTGACAAATTCTCCAAGAGTAATTCTTGGCATGGAAAGTGCTTTCTTAAACTAGCCGTTCGGATTCGGCTTAAAGCTGTAGGTCCCCTTTATTCCTGACAACAGTACTCGCACTTTGCCTATCGACACAAACTGGACCATAGATCGTACCCAGAACCTTCCTCATCGATTATGTGATAGGGAAAGAGTCCATGCTTCTGTATTATACAGAAAGACTGGGATGATTAAAGTTTTGTACAGTGCCTCTTTAAAACTTCGGGTGATTGCAACTCTATATCATCAACAAAATGGATTTGACGTGGCTGATCGCTAGCGGAATCGCTGACTTCATTACCATTAAGCAGCTGGTTATAATGATCTTTCCAGTTAACCTACCATCATGTTAAGAGAAGTTCGAGGTTTGGCTGAATGTGTTCCCAATTAACCATATTTTTCACTTTCAAAAACAGTTTTAGACCATCAGCATATAATAAGTATTCACAATATTTGATGTCGTTAATAAAAATTAAGAAAAGTAGTGGACTAAAGTGTCTACCTTGGGTTACGCCAGACGTGCACTGACTTTTTTTTGAACACGTTTTACCATTTTAACTTGCTGTGTTCTATCTGATAGAAAATAAGTACTTTTCCAAGACATATCAGAATAAAAAACAAACCTTAAGTTTCTCTAGTTTGGTGGAAATCCGTGTAGGACTGCTTTTAAATAATTTAGGAATTGCAGAAAGTTTACAAATACTTTCACAATTTTTCTTCCGTATTATGTTAAGTTTCGCATTATACTTCCGTCTCTGTAGCATCTGGGTGTTCTTATTGGTTAACGAAGGCTCCAAAACGCAAATTTACCTCGTACTAAGAGATAATTCTTCGACAAAAAATCTTTTTCCATAATCTGCTCACATCATGGTCATCCAGGAAATACGATGGGATGGACCTGGCAAAAAGAGGATGAAAAACTGCGACCTTTCCTATGTTGACTGCTACCGAGAAAACTAACAGCGCTTATTTGGATGCGGCTTCATCATTGGAGCCAGATTAAGGCAAGAAGTCTTGAGCTATAGGTTCATCGATGAGCGCCTCATGACCCAGAACGCGTTTTCCATACCTCAACGTCCACAAATGAACTTGAAGTTCTCCAGATCAATCTACCGTCAACCAGATTGACCATATTGCGATCAACACCAGACATGCTTACAACATCAAAGATGTCCGAACTTTCCAAAGAGCTAACATCGACTCGGACCACTACCTCGTTGTAGCCAGGGTTGTACTTCGGGTTTACAGACCCAAGGCAAAACAGGAAGATGCTGGGAGACTGTACAACGTCGAACGGCTACAATCGCAAGATATCGCCAAATCGACCGCGTTACAAGTAACCTCTCTGGAAGTTCTCTGCCGTCAAGATGCAACCAGAGAAGCCGCCTCTGATATGCTGGGTTTCAAAAAACTACCAACGAGGAACCCCTGGTTTGATGAGAAACGTCAGCAGGCAAATGCAGCCAAACAACAGGCACGCAAAGCGGCGCTGCATAAAAGGACGAGAGCTGCTCAGTAACTTTATGAACAGAAGAGGCAATAGAAACACGGACTTCTTAGAAGGAAAAAGAGAGCGCATGAGAAGCGGACGGTCAAAGATGTTAAGAGGTTTAAAAGCAGAAATGAAGTTCGTACGTTTTATGAACAGGTGAAACGAAATTCACAGGTACATAAACTTAGAACCAAAGTCTGCAAAGACTGAAATGAAAACTGGCAAAATCCCAAGAACACCAAATTGACACCCACCTTCTTTTCGTGGATTTCAAGGCCGCATATGACAGAATCTACAGGAACGAGCTGTGTAGATAGCCATGGCTAGTTTTGGCATGCCTGCCAAACTCGTCTGTTTGTGCAGGATGACCTTGGAGAATTCACGCTGCTCCATAAAGGTTGGAAACAAGTTTCAGACAAGTTGATGCACTGTCATACGATTTTTTAACATCGTGCTTGAAAGAATAGTGCGAAGCTCACTCGTCAACACTAGAGGCACTATCTTTAAAAAGTTTGTCCAATACTAACATACGCTGATGACATTGACACATTTGGAAGAACTCAGCGTGATGTCAATGGGGCTTTTGTGAGTATTGAGGCAGAGGCGGTAAAAATGGGCCTAACGGTTAATGAGGGCAAAACAAAGTACCTACATGTTACCATTAAGAAAAGTCCTACAACACCGACGTCTCGATTAAAACGTCACAATCGACAGACGTAACTTTAAGGTGTTAAGAATTTTGTCTAAATTGGTACCGCTATAAACACAGAAAACAACATCAAAGCTTAGATGAAACTAAGAATTACTCTTTCTAACCGCTCTTTTTACGGGCTAAGAAAGCAATCGAGTATAATTAATCCCTCTCTCGGACGACCAAAGTGTCGCTATATAAAACTTTTGTCATCCCCTTCCTGCTTTCCCGTTGCGCGCTCAAGTCGAAAGTGACCTTACCCAACTTGGAGTACCCAATTGGAGACATCTAGCTATGGAACGAGCTAGATGAAGAAGTTTATTGGGTATCGCCACCTTACGTAAGTAAGTAAGATGAATGATCCTCTATTCAGTTCCACTATTGAATGCATTTTTACCGCTTACGTTTTTTTATTAAGCACTGTTCTTTTAAGTTCTCATAGGATGTTATTGTAATCATTCCGATTTGTCGAATTGAAAATTTGGAAATTTCTCGAGCGACGTTTCAATTTTTTTAGAGTTATTGGTGTGGGTGATTGCTTACGAACATTTTTTACGTTCGGGATACCTTCTTATTTCGGCCACATCTCAAGAACCGGCAGAGATTTCGACGTCATTAATTTCGTCTTACAGAAAATAACATCCAAAAATCTAGTAACTCTGAAAAGATTAGTTTATTTTTTCAACCGAAAATAATCCTTCTTTCTAACCGCAAAAACATCAAACAAGTTGAAAATATAATAAAAGACATTGCGATTTGACAACTTACTTTCGGCTTATCCAAAGTAACTCAACTAATGATCTTCAAGAACCTGCATTACAATCACCTGTGGTGTGCCAAACAAAAAAAAATACAAAAAAACCTCCACAAAATTCACAAAACTTTAAAATAAACAATTACAAATCTTTTTGGTCAATATACCCACAAAAAAAAGGACACCATGAAAAGGATTATAGTTTTCCCATAAAAGGAAAACAAACAAATAGTACATGTCAAAGCCTTTGAACAGTGGCAGGTAGCACATATTTTTGTTTGCAATTCTCCTCACATCCTTCATTGATTTGAGTCTTTTGTTTATTGAACAATATGCAAAGTTAATCCTTAAATTAATGGACTGATGTCCTTTTGAATGTAAATAAAGGTAACTACCAGCTATGGTTATCCATACAAAAATAAATGACCACATGGAATGCAAAACGAATGAACCAACTGAACGAACATTAAGGGCGTTATTGTGTCTAATGGTCAGGTTGGATTTTCCCCTTTGATAATAATTTTCATTCTCGCAAGGAGTAATGTTTCACACCTTTTGTGAGATTTTTTTCTTCCAAGATCTTCAAAAAATAAAACGAAAGATTTGTTCCTTATCGTTGTATCGTTTCATTTCGCTTCCAAAGGATCAAGTTATCACTCAAAGAGGGAGGATATAAACGCATGTTTGTTCCATCTGTTGACAAGATCCTTTTTTGTAATTCACCTGGAAACTGATTATATATCATTTATATCAATTTCGTTTTTTTTTACTGAAAAAAATCAAAAGGAAACATAAATCTAATCCTTTTTTACGATCAGTCATACAAAAAGAAATGAAAAGGAGTTTTCCCGCATGTGCTACCAAAACGTATGTGTCGCAAGCCTTGCTCCTAAATGGGGACAAATAAAGGTGATAAAAGGATTCAAGCGCGTGCTAAGCACGTGTAATTTAGTTTTAAAAATGAAATCAAATTTCACAAAATACAAAAAAATCCTTTATTACATCCTTTCAATCTGTCCAAATGTTGTTTTTCTTTATTCGGTAAAAAGTTACAGGAGTGAAAAAGGAAAAAACAATGTCAACAGGAAAACTGACAGCGTGGCGCTAAATATGTTTACACATTGAGGAACAGCAGTCATCAAGGTAAGAGTGATTTTAAAGGGATTTCTATTTATTTTGTGAATGATCCTTGAAGACGATTTTTTTTTTGTTTCAGTCAATTCATTTAAATTTTGTTTAAACTGTCCACATTTACATATTGACTTAAGTAGCGGACCATACTCCGTTACCTTTGTCTATCTGTTGTGGTTTTTCATCTTTGTTTGAATAAAAACTTCCTTCATTTCCCCAAGGACTTCACAATCTGTCAGGAAACCAAAAGGTATCCTAACAGACATCAAATAGCGATAGAAAAGAAAAACTATTAATTAATTTCCGAATCTATTGAATTTGGGGGATTCGCTCCCTATTTTTCCCTAATTTTGTTTCCGCATCAATATGAAATCCAACTGCTGTGGTTTTTGTGATTCGTGGTGGCGTAAAATGATGCGCCATCAGGACGAGATGTGATGATGCAACGCACACTTAAATTGAGAGTGAATTACAATAAAGGAGGGATATAGAGCTACCTTACTTACCTAATGAAATCAAAAGGAATCAGCATCTTTCTTGAAATGGAAAGGTGAGCGCGTATACGCAAATGCTGCTGAACAAACAGAATAAAATATATTGTGAAAAGAGAAATTTTAACGGTGTGGCTCGGCGGAACGTCTTTTTCCTTAGGGGAGAATCGAGGCCAACTTCAATAGGAACTTCTAGGAAGTATATTAGCATAGCAGTTAATATATTATGTTGTGATAGAGGATATCCCCACTTAAGTAAAGACCTTACATCTGCTTCAAACTATTAACATTTTCGAGAAAGTAGTCAATTTTTTGTATTTGGCTTTTGTTACTGCAAATTTCTATACTATTTTAATTTATTATGTAAAATTTACCAATTCTCTCCAAAAAAGAGTTAAAATACTTTTCAATAAAGTTGAAGTTCATGTTTTACTTTAAACTTAATAAATATTGACTCTCTGAAAAATGAAGAAATTCTTTAATTTTATTTTATTATTAACTTTAATTTTTAATTCAATCAATCAAAAAAATTCAAATATCGTTCTGGAATTCCATAAGTTAGTTAACTAGGCTATATCTTTTATGAAGGCAACATTGAAGTACTTTAAGTTCCGAGCAATATTTCGGTCACAAAAGTTTGCAAAACTTATTCCGTTTTTTGATTATTGTGTTTAAAACCATGTGAACTTTAAAAATATAATGCTACTATATTTATGTCTGTTATCGGTGATTTTGAGTTAGGTTAGGTTTAAGTATATCTGTCCATGATGAAGTAGGACACACTTAGGCCAGCTTAATGTCCCGTTATATTAAAACATGAATCTTGTGGCTTTCTTCTTAACTCAATAAAAACAGTTTGAGCCTCTTAGGAAACGTGAAATACTGATTATGTTAATATGATTAAGATTGTTTAGACCGTTTTCGGATTCTTTTAAGTAAGTCTTAAGTTTTTGATATAGAACTGTTTCCTCCTACTTCTCAGCTTTATAAGCTGTATAGACGAGGAAGAGGAGGAAACAGTTCTTCACCTACTCTGTACATGCCCTGATCTAACTCAAAAACACCAAAATTAACTAGGAGTTAACGGTCTAAATCATATCAGAATAATCAGCCTCTCAAGTTTCGTAAGAGACTCAAACTGGTTACATTGAGCCTTCATTCATGTGGTATCACAATGGGCCATTAAATTGGCCTAAGTGTGTCTGATGTCATCATGGATAGACACTTTAACCTAACCTGAGAAATCGCCTAGCCGTGTGACGTACTTTCCATTGATTATAGAGCTTATATGCGATCTGCTTAGAGATAGCAAACACCTTGAGAGCTTCAAATCTAGTGTAGGTAAGATATGTTTCATTACCTGACAAGTGATGATGTTATTTCAGCTGATGTTTGCCTTCTTCATTGCGTCTTGCATAAGCAATAGTTTACATGTAGTGATTGGTATACAAGCATTAGGCAAAAGTGGTAGAATGGGCTGTAGTGTACTATTTCTGGCAAATTCATCCACCATTACATTTCCTTAAAGGTCTCTAGAAAAAAGTGAATGTTAAACTGTTCTGCCATCTCCATTATATGTATATGATCGACAGTTGTAGTAATGGACTGTTAAAAAGTTTGCAGAGTACAGACTTGATATGGACAAGACTTCTTTTATCGCCGAAAGTTCCGCCTGGAACACGCTGCAATTATTGGGAAGGCGGAATGAGGGACTTAATTGTAATAGTTCAGAGTACACATCTACACCAACACCTTCATTTCCTTTTGATCCATCTATGTAAAACTAGGTTGACTCGTCTGCCAGGAATGCAATATCCTCCCAAAATGATCTGGAAGGTATAGAAATCTGGAAGTTTCTGTCGAACCGTAATTGGGGGTTGTTGTAATCTGTTTGCTTTGGAATACTGTTGTTAACTAAGTGCTATAAAGTTTGCAGTAGAGCTTGCAGCTATTTGTTTGCTAAGTATATTCAGAGCTGTTAAGTAGAGTATGGTATTCAGTGCCGCAGGGGTCGAAAATAACCAATACCCTTGGCAACCAGACCAGTTAGGATTTCAATTACCATCTGGTTGCAGAGGAAAGGTAATAGAACTCCACCTTACAGTATCCCTCTGCTAACGTGTTGTCTTGCAGAAGAGTTTCCCAGTTTATATACAGATGTTAAATAAATTCCTCAAGGATTGCTGCAATTATGTCTGAAGCTTTTTTAAGTTCTGCTGTTATTATTGCATCTAGTTCAGCAGTTCGAAGGTGGTGATTTAAGAGAGAACTAAAATATTTTGTCCGATAGTATTGTTATTAGGTAGCATTTTATAACATTGTTCATCAAATTCCAATTTGAATATGGCTTAGTAAAAATAAGTTATAAACCGTTTTAGAAAAAGTTATTTGCCAACTTTTTAATAAAAATTAGAATCTACAAAAAGTACTAAGCAGAATTTGTAAAAACTGATATTTAATTTGCATATTTCCAGAATATTTAAAGATTTGAATTTAAATTTTTTAAGATAATATTCTTAGAAAAATTCAATCGGTATTTTTTTGGTAAAAAATAAAAACTTTTAAAAATATTTTCAAAATTGATTTTAGACTGAAAGTGTCGCAAACAGAGACAGATATTGAAATTTAACTTAATTTATAATTTGTAATATATTGTTGCTAATTTTTTCCCTTGGGAGAAATTTTGTTTGTTTGTTCGAAGGATTTCAAGAATTTTCTCTTTCTGAGCACAATCTTGTCGATGATCAAATGATCAAGTTGATGCTTTAGATGTTCTAGAACTGAGATTTAAACACAAATTTCAAGAATATAAATGTCCCAAAAAATTGCAAAAGTGAAACTTTTGTTAAACTAATTCTTTATTGAAATATTCAGAGAAATTATGTACTTAAATACTCCTATTACCTTAAATTCAAGAACCAAACATTTTTCTTTCTACAATTATTAGTTTAATTAAAATATTTTCCAGCATCAGCTCTAATCTACGAGTAAGCAGACTGATAACGATGGTAAAAAGAAGCTGGGATGCAACCCACACTGATAACTTCCCATCCCGTTAGGTCGATTTGTCTTTCTTAAAAGTTTGTAGGTTTTCGTGTTGCTTTAAAAAAGTTGTCAGTTGAATTATTCTTAAAAATTTTAAAATAACCAACAATATTTTTCATACAAAGAAATAGAAATTTGTACAAATCGGTTGAATGCAATTAATTTGAGAGATTCAAGAACCAAACATCAATTTTTACTTAATTTGAGTAATTTGGAGGCGATAATCTCAAAGCTTTGAAAAGATATTTGAGTTAAAAATAATTTTTTAACAACTTTTATTAATTTTTTTTTACGTTTTTATTTTTTGTAAACAAAACTATGAATTCGAATTTTTCAAATTTGTTCGAATGTTTAAAACAATATTTTTTATAAGTGAACAATATTTGGAAGCCATAATCTTAAAGTTTTGAAAATATATTTCAGTCGAAAATCAATTTTTAGCAAAATTGTTTTGGAGATGAAATTTTTTTTCCAGATTTTTTGATTTACAAAAAAAACCTTTTAATGGATTTTTTTCAAAAAATATACTTCTTTGATATCACGTTAAAATATATTATATAAAATTTAATTCAAGTCTCTAGCGTTATTGGTTCGTGAGATATTTAGGGTTAACCAAAATGTTTACTTTTTCTTAAACTGCCATGTAAAAAAAAAACAACAAACGCAATTTTCTTGAGAGCCCTTTCTGCATATTTCTGCATTTTTATCAGTATAACAAAATTTACTTGAAGTCGATACCCCTTCTGGTTCTTGGGATATGGAGGACGAAAAAAACGTACGGACGTACCGATATCTTTCTAAAAATCTTTTATTTTGATTCTAGGGCCCTTGAAACTTCGACGGAAGTTAATAATAGACTCCTGAAAATTGAGATCGAAGGAAATATTGTCAGCCTCCTTGAAAGACAATTTTTAAGCGGTGAGTATAATAACACCTCCGTTACTTAAAGTGTGGATCCGCCCTTGTAAGAAATGGACTTCGACTTAAGTATTATGAAAACAAAGAAAAGTATTGTCTTCAAAGTTTTGTATCTGACACAAAATATTGTTATTCATACATTTTTAAAGATTGAGAAAATCGACAAACGGACACGGGTTGGGAAGTTATTAGTGTGGGTCGCATCCCAGCCTCTTTTATTTTCTTTAAAATGAACACCATGATGTGATTTACAGATCAATCAACCATAACTCAAAGAAATAGTTAAATATACCGTGAACAGAAATTATTGAAAAGAAAAAATCAAAAACAAGTTAAAAAAAATAAAGAAATGGATGTAAAATAAACGCCAGGGAATAAAACCTTTCCCTAAAGTCAAACATATCATAGCAAACAACGTACGAGTGACCTAAATTTAGGTCAATACCAGGAAGCGAAGATGCACACAAAATGCACATTAAAATGAAAGAAAAAATTAAAAGAAGAAAACTGAAAAAACAGCAAAGTTACCTATGTTTGCGCAGTTTTATAATATGCAGAATAGCGATTGACTCACGCTTAGTGCGCTAACACTCCTGTTAGAGTCTTATTCTTCCATCTATATACCCTCATCATTCCCCTGGGAACCCATGCGACGACCATCATGATGCACCCAATGCTCATTACCATCGTCAACATGATCATTATCGTCATCGTCGTCGTTTGGACTCTTAGGTTCTTGGTACGTGTTGGTACCATAATCATCAATGTAGTCTTTCGAGTCGTCGTAGTAAAACCACACCACACCAAACCAAGCTGGAACCAGTCCACCTCCTCCTTCAAGACACTCTCAAGTGACTTTGGCTTTGGGGTTTAGCTGAAGAGTTGACTTTAGTTTAGCTTTGGGTCTCGAACTATGGGAATGGGAACGGGAATGCAACTGAGAATGGGAATGCATCTTAAGTTGCATGCGCTCTTTGTATATGCGCATAACGTTGCCCCTTTGAATTTTGTTCTTGCGAGAATGTCCACCAATGCAGATGATATAGCGGCTTTATGCCATACATCATCCCCTTTCCCATCAGCGGCAGCAGGGGTATGGGCGAAAGAGATTGATCCAAGCTTATTCCCGCACTGTCATTTCGGGGGCACCATGCCTTGAAAATAAACGAAGAAAATACACAAAATTCTATCCAAACCCAAAACATTTCCTCATTGGTATTCCATAACTGATGGTCGAATGCATTTCTGCACTACGTTTCCCACCTTCTTCTTCTGTGGCTTCGAGTTCTTCGTCTTCAAATTTATTGTCTTCCCTTGTTCTTTGGTATAACGTTGTTGGTATATCAAATGACTTTGCCATGGCCTAGATTCTTAAGTTCTTAACTGTCCATAAAACGTTAAGAAACATTTATAACGTCCGACCCTCGAATCTCAAATGAGTCATAATAAGCTTAAGCCTAAAGCTATGCGAGAAGGTATCACTGTTGTAGGTGATGATGAGGTGCTGAGTATTCGAAACTGATTCGCACAATTTGTTCTTTACGACTTCTTTGACTTTGTTGGTTGTTATGGTTTGGCTGTTGATTTTTTCCATTAGACTGTGGTGGAATGAGTGTTCTTAAGAGCTATATAATATTATACTAACGGTACTTATACGCGTGCTTGAGATATCTGGAAGTATTCATCTGACCTAGATTGGAAGATCCAACTTAACTTGTTAAAAATTTTATTTATTCATTTTGTGGTTGAGATATTTACACTATTACTTAAGATCGCTAACATCACATTGGTTTTAACTGTGGGAGTTTTTGACAGTTTTGTGTTTCAGCTTGTATCAAAGAAAGTGGTGTTTTTAGAAAGAATAGAAATGAGAGTATTACAGTTACAGAAACTAACATTTTCGTTACATTTTAAGAGCCCTACAAATGTCTTTGATAGAATTCTTTAGAAATTAAGGCTAAATATTCAGAATTCAACTTGGTTTTCATAAACCCGTAAAAATCACAAAATTTTGAAATACATACAAGTTTGGTTATTAAACTTTGAAGCTGATAAATAAACAAAAACAAAACGGTTTTGTCACATCAAATAAGAATCTACAAAGTCTTGATTTATCCGAATGAATTGTTATCTTATTGCGAAAGAATTTCCAATTATTCAAATAGACAAGAAACTCTTAAATCGATATCTCAAGTATTGCGCCGACAGCATTTTATTTGCAAGTCTTATTTCAAGGTCTATAAGCCACGCACCGGCACCATACATCTTCTTCGAACATTGCACTTTGAAAACCTCAACAAAACATGTGAATCGGTTATAAATAAAATCTTTAAGTTTTAAAAATTAGACTTTTATTATGAAAATAGGTTCAAAACTTATAACAGTTATAATGGACAAAATAACTGTAGAACGACAATATTCTAATCTTTGAAGCTTACAACTAACAAGTTACCAATTTAGATCGGATTTCCGACTAGAATTTTAATGTGACTTAGAATTCAAGTCGAACAACAATTTGATAATATAACCTGTATAAATTTTGAAGAAGTTATTTTTATTATTTGTTCCAAAAACAAAACAAATTTTATTAAAAATTCAAATTAAATCACCGACTTGCACGTTGGGTTGCACGGTTCTAAGGGATTTGTATTCATTGCTTTAGAGAGGCAAATAGTTTTAAGATACGAAAACGTACGCAATTCGTAATCCATCCAAATTTAATCAGAATAATTTGCACTGATTTGATTCTCATCGGATGTCTGTCGAAGGTGGGCGATGGCGAAGTCAATGTAGACAGCTGACACGAAATCACCAATTGATTGCACAAAAACGTTTTTCTTGTATGTACTTAAGAGCTCAGGGCATCGATCTGCCACTGGATGTTGATTTATTCCATGGACTCGATAAAACAATGAAATATACAAATATATTACATCAAATAAAATAAGGTGTTAATAGTTATATCTTGATTTTCGAATCGAAATATTTAAACATTAATGGAATGGTTCCTACGGTAGTTTAAGTTATTCTACGGATAAAATTAGTAGCGTTGTTGTGATTTGTTGAGTCTTTTCAACTATTAATCATTGGTCTTTAATTCTGAATACCAAAATTATAGGAACAAACAGAGTTGCCCAAGCATTCCACAATTTCGTTGTGCGGTTTAAGAAAAAATCTCTATACGTGACAGTTCGTCCGAAATTGAGCTCGAGGGTAAACTGATGTGCATTGCCCGAAGTGCTAGTGTTACGGCTGAATTGTTTGAAGGGTGCAATGCAACTGGCTCATTCGATAGAATAATGTTTGTAAAAACATCAGTAAAACAACGAAAGTCATAAAACAATGCTGCAGTGTTCGAGCTATTTAAATGTTTAGGCTGTATTTCTATCGCCTATCATTATCAAAGCAATTTTTTTGATTTTATCCAAGAGATTTTAAATAGTTTTTGGAGCAACAGCCCAGGTATCCGAATTATATTCAAGCTTTGGACGATTGAAGGCTATCTAAATTACAATCAGATCAAAAGAGGTGAACATTTTCTTGAACCGTTGGAGGAATCCTAAACACCTAGCAGAAGTTTTGGCAATGTCGAACATGGTATCATTCGATAAGAGGTGATCTGTGATACACATACCAAGTACTGAAAGGTGATTAGTTTCCAGAATGCAACTAAAACTCATGGATAGAGGTATTGGGGATGAATTTCGCTTTAACGACAGGAAGCAGCACTTAGTTTTTGGAGCATTAAAATCTACACGGTTAATAATCGGAATGTAATGAGCTTGTCATATGCTGCCGTTAAAGTTCCACATTCCATAAGGACAAGGAAGGGAAATTAATATGAAAAGCTGATGGTACTGTCGTCGGCGAAACCGTTTAATGGTTAAGAAGTGGCAGAAAAGAAATTGTTTATAAATATAAAGAAGAAAGTCGGGGACAAAGCAGAGCACATGAGAAACCACCAGCTATTTTATGAATTTCAGACTTAAAACCATTCAATAAAATTTGTATTAAATGGTTAGAAAGGTAATTGCTAATCTAGCGAAGAAGAAATTCATCGATTCGATAAGAGAGCTTGTTGCCAAACTCTATCGAATGTTTGGAAATATCAAGTCCAATAACCTTAATTTCTCCAAAACGATGTATGTATATGGTGACAAGCTCCATGCGATCAGTAGTCGATCTATTGCTACGAAAGCCATAATGCCGGTTATTATGAAGCTTACGTTCTTCAAGATATTTCTTCAGCTGAAAACTGATCATTGTTTCCTTGAACTTGGAAAGAGGATTCGCCTTTTTAAGAGACAGGCTAGACATATGCTGTTTTCCACACAGTCGAAATGAGACCTGTAGAATAGGACAGATGGAAAAGCTTTCGCAGTAGTTACGCAGCATCAAAGAAGACCTTTTCAAAACAATGCGGTTGATACTATCCGGGCCAGCAGGTTTATGTATGTCAAGGTATTTCAGTACTTTAACAACTGTATTATTATGCTCTCAAGAGCAACATAATCATTTTGTCTGAAACTTGCCTAAACAATACATTTTTGGATACGGAACTCTTCGATTCGAATAATAAAGTGTTCAGAAGTGATAGACGCTGCTTAAATGACATCAGCACTGTAGGAGGTGGACTTTTGCTTGGCTGAGACAGGACTGGTAAACATTATAGCCAGATATATGCTTCTGAGCTCTCCTAACAACGTTTATGAAAACTTAATTAATTGCACAGACTAAATAAACGATCAAATTGAGCCACAAGACGAGTTACTAGTCTTAGGAGATTTCATTCTTCTGAACTTGATCTGGAATTAATAGACGCATGATAACTATCTATCTCCTATTTACATGTCCTCTACCAACGAATTCTTGACAAACGACGGTCTTTTCTCAAGTGGACTAAGCCAACTTATTCAATTTTTCCTGAAATTTGGAAGAGTTCGTTCATAACACCGATATATAAAACGGGAAGTAGAAATGAAATAAAAAATGATCGTCCCATTGCAAAACTGTCCGTCGTCCCATTATTTGTAAAGTCATATCGTTTAATTGTAAGTCTAAAATTTGTGACAGTCAACATGGTTTTGTTCAAAATAAGTCAACAGTTACTAACCTCTTTCGTTTTAGTTCATTTTGTTTAGATTCGTTTGAACAACGGAAACAAGTTCACTGTGTCTTCACAGACTTCACTAAAGTCTTTGACAAATTGTACCATAAAACATTAACTTCCAAACTTAAATCCCAAGACTTTAAAGATACATTTTTTAGTTGGGTTTCCTCGTACTTATATAATAGATCGTACAGCGTAGTTTTTAGGAATAAGCTGGCATCATAGTTTTATACCAACGCTGGCGTACCACAAGGTAGCCACTTAGGCGCTTTACTGTTTTTTTGTACGTTAACGTTAACTTACCTTCTATTATAAAACACTCAACTGTTTTAATTTACGCTGATGACATTAAAATTTTCAAACGTATCGACTCATTTGACGGTGTTTTATAAATAAGCTTTTACTAAACATAGACAAATTTAAATCAATGTGTTTTAAAAGCAAACAAAATGTTTTGATTTCAATTATCAATTACAATCTTCTTATTTGACTTAAATCTCTACTTTCTCTGACCTATGGCTATTTGTTAAAAAAGCAAATAAGACACTCGGATTTATAAAACGGTTTTGACATGGTTTTCACGACCCTTATATTCTTTAACTTCTTTATATATCATTTGTAAGACCAGTATTGGAATATGGCTGCATAATATGGGCTTTCTTTTATTCAATTCATATAAACACAATAGAAGGAGTTCAAAGAAGATTCATGTGCTTCTTCCCATGGTCCAATAGGCTCGAACTTCCACCCTACAATCATAGGCTCACGCTCATAAATCTTCCATCGCTTTCTAAACACAGAGTACATTTAGCTGCGCTTTATCAATGGGTCAGTCATATCACCATCAACTTTGGAACATTTAAACTTTATTTATAGTCGTTTAAGTATTAGAAGACAAGTTCCTTTACGTCAAGCAGATCGAACTATTGTAAAAACACTCCCCTCAATCAATTGACTTCAGTTTTCAACAAGTATTACTTTTTGGTATATTCCGTAAGCGATGATTTTAAAAGTAAAACATTTAAAGTAAATTTTTCAATACCTTTAGTTTAGCGTTTTTTTGCAAATTGCTGAAAGCATTGTAAATCTAAGAATGAATGTAATATCAGTCTTAAGTTCTAACGTTAGTTTGTTTAACGAATTCAATAAATAAATAATTAAATAAATGTCAAAATCAATTTCAGAATTCTAAAAAACTTAATTTTGTAAATATA
The DNA here is from genome assembly GCF_945859685.1 of Eupeodes corollae. NCBI lineage: Eukaryota > Metazoa > Arthropoda > Insecta > Diptera > Syrphidae > Eupeodes > Eupeodes corollae. Next base: position 53,793,009 of record NC_079147.1, read on the forward strand.
AACATAATAAAAAATGGTTAATTATTTTTGAAAGCAGAAATATTGAATATTGAACTCTCTTTTTTTCTATTCACAGATTTGTGATGATAATTTTGGTTTTGTTTAGAAAATGATTTAATGTTCGTTGTTAATTAATTTTACTTTGATTCATTTGTAAAAAAATGTGTGATAATGCTGAAACTTAGATGTTGGCATATATCATGTTTTACAACTCAACTTGAAGTTTCTGATAATGAACACTGTTTTAGCCAACTAAAACTCTTGATAGGTATCTCAGTCTGTACAAAATTCAAGATAAAAACTCACATAATCGGAATTAAAACAATTACATTCATGGATCTGCTTTAAAATTCGTGATTATTAAAAGCATTTCCATTAGAAAATTCCTTATATCTATATATTTCTAAAGAACCGTGTCATCTTAAAATAACCTCTTCCAACCAAGGAAGAACTGATAATGCTTGATGATCAATTCCTATTTGCAAGGATCCGATGTACGAAATAGTAAATAACAAATAACAAACGACCACAGGTATAAGGATTTGCTTAAAAACTCCATTATAATCATCATCGTCAAACATCCAGCGCATACCCTTGAACCAATAAGCATCGTCTTCGTCGTTGTCGACGTATATAGAATAGTCCAAGTCCAGCCTTGCGTTCTACCTGGGGCAATTGAACGATACCTGCATATTAAAATGTTAACCTATTATCACGGATATAGGTTAACAAAAGAAACTCCAAAGATATACCCACCCTCTTCTACGGCGGCGGTGAGGAGTAGCACGGCTCTAACAGACAGAGGCACATCAGAGGGCCTATATTCGAACTTCTGTATAAGTATCTATCTATTTTTATAGAAAACCAACTATATTATGTACTCTATCTATGTATGTATCTTACCTACACTCAATGCACTGCTGAGTCAAGTCGAGTCGAGCTCAAGCCAGGCCGGTATAGACCAGCTGTTGAGGTATTAGAAAATATAGGGATTCACTCATAAATACCTTCACATACACCTTTCCTATATTCGCAGAAACAAAGAACAAGAACAACGTGTTAAGAGTTTTTTTTGTATCTTCTATCTTTCTTTCTTTCTCTCTTATCAAAGATATTTTCTTTATTATTTTGTTTCTGTTTTCCAGGTGAAAATTGAGATACATCCACAAATGCCATTACACCAAGAGCGAATTAATGAAAGAGATCATCATCATTTTTATATAAAGAGATATTCACACCTGCTTAAGGCTGCGGGTGAGTATTCTCTTAAGCATAAACTCCGATCATATGTTCAACCAATACTTGGAAACTCCAATTTTGTTGTTGTTTTTTCTCTTTTCTTCGAATTGAATTCACACCAATACCACAATAGACTGGTTTAGCATTTAAGGTCTTGACTTAACGAAGATCAATTCATAAGATCGACAACGTTCGACAGATCAACATCTAAAGTTGTAGACCTACTCACAAAAAAGTTTTATATTTCGGAATAAAAATTTGTTTTCCAAAATAAAAAATTTCACTTTAATTAAAAAGAAAATTATCTATAAAAATTAAAGATCCATTTGAAAAAGAAATAAAATCAGTGATCGTGATAAAAGAAAAGATATTTTGAACAATCTTAAGAATTTCTAACAATTTCATCACCTAAAAACTAAGTGACTGTGAAAAACTTTAATTTTGGTTTAGTGAATTAACCAAGAGACATTTTTCTAATTACAAAGAAAATTAAACCTTAAAAAAGTGTTTTTATATTTTGTAAATTACTAACTAAAACAAAAAATATATCAAAATGGCTTTCAATCTTGATCCAACTGGCCAATACTAGAGGCTTTCATCCAAACAATCCAACAATCAGCTGACGTTGCGAGATAAGAAAACTCATACAAAATAAAATATCAACAAGATCACTTGTATCTTCAAGAAGACTTCAGGAAAGCCGTTTGCCCTCCAGCACTTTGTAATTTTGTAATATTTTGAATTTTTGTTTTAAATCTTGTAAAAATGGCTCTTACTTTGGACCCCACTGGTCAGTACTAGAACTTTATAGAAATATCGTTTTACTTTAGATACTTTATCTAAATCTTAAAGAAAATTTATTAAATTTCATTTTATCGTTCAAAATTGTTTAAAAAATATTAAAAATGGCTAAAGTTTTGGATCCCACTGGAACCTATTAATTTTTCACTTTATTTTCAAATATTTTTGGTTAAGCCAAAAAAAAATTTTTAAATTAAATTTTTCAATTTGTTTCTAACAAAAAAAGAACACATATCAAAATGAATATCCTCGATCCTACCGGCACTTATCGTCGTCCTAACAACACCAGGACAACAACAAATAACAACACAAAAAGAACAAACACAAATTCACATCTTGATCCAACTGGACAATATTGAATTTTTTGAATATTTCTCAATTTATTTGTTGTTTTTAAAAAAATGTGAAAATTTTTTGAAACAAAAATCTATTTGAAATACAAATTTTTTAAATTGTTTAAAAAACAATGAACTGGACTTTTTCGAGAACATACTGGCAGTGTGTTCGTCGTGGCCGAGAGGAGACTTCAAGCTGTCGCCATCGAAGAAAGCTGAAGTAAAACATTTGCTTAGATATTGTTTATTTTTTTTAATGCATAAAACTATTTAAATATAATGTATTTTTCCTTTTCTTATAAATAAATACAAAATTTATTAATTTGCCTAATTTCACTATTTCAACAAAAAAAAATATATTCATTATCAAATATTCATGCATATAAACAATTTACATTTTTTATTTATAAATTTGTATTCTGTAAAAAAAGATTTTAAATTATTCAAGAATTTGTTCTCTTTTGTTTTGTAAAATTGTTTATAAACACATCAAATTTGTTTTTATATAAATCTTTTATATCATGAAAAAAAAACAACAAACCATCAACAAAAGCTGCCTTATAAAAATAATAATAATAATAATTTAAGAAAATAAAACAAAAGTATTAAGTTAAGTGTCATATTAGAAAGTCACCTATTGAAAATTTTTACATTTATATTATTTTTTATATAAATCAATAAATGTTATTTAAATACAAAAAAAATTTAATATATTATTGATACATATATATGCGCGCAACTATATGTATTATGAACTATTATTTTTTATGATTTTATTTTATCTTAATTTTTTTATATAAATTATAAAGATATTATATTCAATTTATTTATAGAAAAATCATACAAAATTAAAGAATGAATTTTATTTAAAAAAAAAACTTATTTGAATTTTCATTTATGTTGATACTGGGTTGAAATGTAGGTACACATATTCAGAAGCTGAAAAGTAAGTATTTATTAGAGATATTCTGGTAACCATAAATCTTTTTAATATGGAAAAAGATGTGAATTGTTGCAAGTAGTCGAAAACTTCAAAAACAACCTAAGGACAAATTTTGAAATACGACTTCTTTGGGGATTCTTCCATCATTCGATACAAATTGTTTTCAAATTTTTAAAAGCTGATCGTGATGTTTCTTTCAAGAATAACATTTCACTGCAACCTTAGGAAAGACAAATTGCTTCTTTAATAGTCATCTTAAATCTATCACATGAAGAGTGTTTTGTAGATATTAATTAATTAATTTAAAGAATAAATGTTTGCTCTTTATAATTAGGAAGAAACTGAAAAATTATATATACGTACTTACTTACTTAAGGTGGCGCTACAGTCCTGTGTGAACTAGGGCCTCACCCAACAAACTTATCCATCTAGCTCGGTCCCTAGGTAGATGTCTCCAGTGTCGAGCTAAAAGTTGGGTGAGGTCATCTTCCCCTTGAGCGCGCCACCTGATACGCGGTATTCCTCTACTGCGCTGTCCTGTGGGTGCGGATTCGAAGACTTTCCGAGCCGGAGCACTGGTTTCCATGCGCTCTACGTGACCTAGCCATCTTAGTCGTTGGACTTTTACTCTTCTGGCTAAGTCTACGTCGCTGTACAGCCCGTACAGTTCGTCGTTCCATCTTCTCCTCCACTCCCCTTCGATGCATACGGGACCGTAGATCACACGAAGAACTTTTCTCTCGAAGCGACACAAGGTGCTTTCATCCGCTTTTGGTGCTTCTGCACCATATAGCAGAACGGGTATGATAAGGGTCTTATATAGCAACACTTTGGTCCCTCAAGAGAGGACTTTACCACTCAATTGCTTTCTTAGTCAAAAGAAACAGCGGTTAGCAAGAGTTATCCTGCGTTTGATCTCTGCGCTGGTTTTGTTTTCTGCGTTTACAGCGGAGCCTAGGTAGACAAAGTCCTTAACTACCTCAAAGTAACGTCTGTTGATATTGACGTTTTGGCCAAGACGTCGGTGTTGTATGTCCTTTCTTGACAACAGCATGTACTTCGTTTTGCCCTAGTTAACCATTAAACCCATTTTTGCCGCCTCTGCCTCAATACTCCCATAAGCCCAATTGACATCACGATGAGTTCTTCCGATTATGTCAATGTCATCAGCATATGCTAGTAATTAGACAGACTTTTGAAAGATAGTGCCTCTAGTGTTGACGTGTGAGCTTTGCTCTATTCTTTCAGGCACGATGTTAAAGAAATCACATGACAGCGTATCACCTTGTTTAAAACCTTTTTTGACATCGAAAGGTTCTGTTAAGTTGTTTCCAACCTTTATGGAGCAGCGTGAATTCTCCTTGGTCATCCTGCACAAACGGATTAGTTTGGCAGGGATGCCAAAACTAGACATGGCTCTATACAGCTCGTCCCTGTAGATGCTGTCATATGCGGCCTTGAAATCGATGAAAAGATGGTGGATGTCGATTTATTGTTCTTGGGTTTTTTCCAGGATCTGCCGTAATGTGAATATTTGATCGACTGTGTACTTTCCTGGCCATTCGCTCGAGCGGCTTTATTTGATTTCAGCTTAGATATGGCAATCTTTACATCGTCTAATTCGGGAGGATGGGATTGTTGGCTTTCGTCGTCTATATTAAATGGATCATCCGCCTGACAGCAGAATTCAGTTCACCGTCATCGCCGGTATACAGCCTGCAGAAGTGGTCCTTCCATATCCTCAGCATTGACTGCGGGTCCACTTTTATGTTTCCATTTTTATCTTTGCAGCCTTCGGTTCTAGGCTTATGTACCTTTGAATTTTGTTTTACCTGTTACTTCTCCCACAATCTCCCTGTTTTGCCTTGGGTCTACAACGAGGTAGTGGTCCGAGTCGATGTTAGCTCCTAGAAAAGTTCGTACATCCATGATCCTGGAAGCGTGTCTAGCGTCGTCGATCGCAATATAGTCAATCTGGTTGACGGTAGATTGATCTGAAGGACCCCAAGTTTATTTGTGGATGTTGAGGTGTGAAAAAGGCGTAATGGCTATCATGACTTTTCGTCCCGCAGTAAAATCTTTGAGACTGAATCCGGTGTGAGAATTGTTGTGGTACAGGCTGTTTTTCCCTATTATTCCACCAACGATGTCTTCCCTTTCTAGATTGGCATTAAAATCGCCCAGAACAATTTTAATATCGTAGCTAGGACACTGCTCATACGTTTGTTTAAGAGCTCGAAGAATATATATTTGGTGTTGTTATCCTTCTGATCCGTGAAGGCGTGCGCTCATATCAGGTTGATGTTGCCGAATTAAGCCTTGATGCGGATGGTCATGAGGCACTCGTCGATGCACCTATAGCTCAAGACTTCTTGCATATGTCTGGCTCCAATGACAAAGCCGCATCCGAATAAGCGGTATTGGTTTTCTCGGTAGCAGTCACCACAATAAGTATCTAAGTTATCGCATTGCCTGGATGGCGGTGTTCTTCTTCTGCACGTGGTCTGCTAAAGGACGGCACAACCCACAACCTGAATGGCCAGATCCTTAGCATAATTTCAAGGACGTGGAGCCGGATAAACCGCTATTTATAGTGTTGGGCTCCAAATAAGTCGTAGAAGTCACTAAGTAGTTCAACCTTACTGGAGCTGTAGGCGCCATCGTTGATTCCAACTCGGGAATTCCTCCGCTGACATCTGGATAAGGAAAGGTGCCTTAGTGACAAAATTCCAATTAACGGTTTTTTGTAAAAACCAACCAAATTTAGTTGACATTTATGTTCGGTTCTTGATATCTCTCAAATTATTTTCATTCATCCAATTTGTATGACTGCGTATTTTGACTAAAAACCTATTAAACAAAATCAGATTTTTAAATTAGACTATTTCTTGATATTGTTGGTAGTTTTAAAGTTTTTAAGAATAATTCAACTGACAACTTTTTTAACCCAACACGAAAACCTACAAAATTTTAATCAAAGCAAATCGACAGACGGTATGTTAAGCTACGCAACCCAGTGTCTTTTTCGCGTTTAATTTTGAAACCGCAAAATGGATAACCCTGTATAAGAAGAAAAGTTTCTTAAGACCAAAGTAATTATTCCATATTCATGACTCGTGTTTAACTCTTCGAATCTAATCCTTCAATTACTTTAACTTTTTGTGTATCATCCAAGATCATACATTATTTAAAAGAAGATTTTATTAATACATTCTGGAAAACTCTTTATAGTTCAACTACTACGTGCCTTCCTCAGGTTCTATAGTTGATACTGTAAGGTATCATTAGGTTGGGAATATGAGTTATAACATTGATAAGACATTGGGCTTAGTTCCATTCAAAACTAGAAGTCTGGAAAAATACAATTAATGTATCAACTACATATCTAAAAAAATTGAATCGGCTGATGAATTGCTTGATAAAATTGCTTTCCCGGTTTGATTTATAGGGATTTTTCTTAAAAATTAATATTTTTCAACACCCAATAAAATTCGAAAAATGTCAAAGTCTGATTAGTTTTAGGACTACTAAAAAAATCACAACAAATTTTATTTTAAATCATATCTGTCAAAACAATTGTTCATGGTTTTTAAAAACATATTTCCTAATTCCTCTTACAAAATTCTTATATTATTTATATTTATACTTGTCCAAGTCTCATATTGTTAGCCTTCGCCATTTTATCATGTAGGTTGCAACTTGCTCCCGCTTTTAATTTTACATTAAAACCTAATATCCGTATTTACATGCATATACCTATATTTTTTTCAAGTGGTTTTCACAATTAAAAATCAGTTTATTTTATATATTTATTTTATCGCCTCGTTTTAAGCTTTTCATTTAAATTAAACGAGCTTTAAGAAAATATCAATTCTCAAAGCCACAACATTTTGACATTGAGACAATACCACCTATTAGATCCAGATCTTAGCCTAGGTATAAGTATCTAGATTCTATAAAGTGTAGATATCCAACAAAACAAAACCACACTCGGACATCAACATGAAACATTCAATGAATCTATAAACGATCATTTTCATGATCCATTAGGGACACCACCACCGAACGACAATATATTGACGACTCTGCCACTGAAATCCAATGCTATATTTCCCACCTCGGACGCAACTTCATACCTAAACTACACTAGGTATACCCTACCTATATTCGCATGCATGTTGTAGGTATAGAAAAGATATGATATTTGTGTCCACCAGGGCTGATATCATCTATTCTCTTGCATTCTCATCAAAAATGTTACTCTTCTGCCTCCTATTGCCACCAACCGCATTTTCGTTCTTGTTGGTTGGTAACTTGGTATAGTTGGTCTTCGTCTTTGTCGTTGTCGTCGTAGTTTTCTCGTTCTTCTAATTCGTCGTTGTTGTCGACATCGTTGTTGTTGTCGTCGTCGTTGTCGTAGTTGTAGTCGTCAGCGTCACCAACCAGGTGACAAATGACTTAAGTGACAACCTCACACCACAACGCGCACAACAAAAGCCGTCCACAAATATAATCCAAGCCAAACAGCCAACAGGCAACAGCGAACTGAAGAGGCACAGGCACACCACATTAAAACGTATCACCTTTTGAGTTGAGCTGCTTTCAGCTTTTCAACGCGGGGCGCGTAACAGCTTAGAATCAGATTCAGAACTTATAGCTTAAGCCAGAAAACAGAACCTAACTCACCAAAGTCTCGCCAGACGATGCATGCTGACGGAAATTTGTCGTCATCACCATGAACGCGATTCTCCAGCAATTCTGCACTCCAATCAGCTAAATCGTACACAAGTTGTCTTAACGAGTTGCCCTCCCTTTGGGACCCCTCCAACAGCCCCCTTACTCTACTAATCTATACAACAGATGAACCAACCTCTCAAGAAGGTCTCCTCTGTCATTTTTCCCTGGACTGGTTATAATCATAGATGAAGCAGCAATAGAAAACTTCAACAGCACCAACAACAACAACAACATTTAGTTCCCACAATATAAAATCCAATGCATGCGGAAGTAAAAGTTCAATGCTCGTTTCTGCTCCACAAGTGATTAGGTCAATAATAGCACAAAATGGCAATGGCAACATCAACAACTTAGCAGTAGATACTTTTCACAGATGCACTTACCTGAAACTGCAATGGTGTATGCGCAGCGCACTTACTGGTATTAGTTCAGTCTCCGTCTCAGAAACAGAATCACCCGTTCTAGATAGAGCTGCATTAGCACTGAACTGCACAGCACAGCTCAGGCACATTGCACAGCTGGTGGAGTTGAGTCTGGTCTGATTCTGAACTGGGTTCCATAGTCTCTAGACTCTGGTCTAGCAAAGCATCTCTCTTCTGGTTCTCGTTGTTGGTTGTGGGCATGAAACGACAAAGACGCGGACGACCAGCGATAGCAGCGTGGTTGCAGCGACAACTATAGGTAGAACGATTAGGAATGAATCGTATTCAAGAGATTTGAATAATGTATCTGTATCCCCATTGAGAGCCGGCAATGGATACGACCGGCGCGCGGTGCAGTGAGCTCTAGGCGACGACTACGACGACAACGACAACAACGTCGAGGATAAGGACGCAATTATATGCATATATACATATATCTTATTCTATGGATTTAGTAAAAGTTCGTCTGTGTTTGCTCATAGCTCGAGGTGCCATAAGGTGGAGTGCTATAGAACACCAGACGCCAGGGCTGCAGCGGCGGGGACAAATTTTTCAATTGCATGTCACATTTTTGTCACTAATTTGCGCAATCGGTGAGAAAGTTCACAAATCGTAATTCGGATTGTAAATCGCGTACATATGGTAGGTACTTAGGTACGAGTACTTAAATCCGCAGGCAAAGTCCAAAGGAGTATAATTTTTTTAAAGTAGAGTGCAATGAGCTCGGCTTTGGTTATAATAAGCAAAGGTGCGGTAGAAGATATTTGTAATTACTATAAGTCTTCTAAATGCATGCAATTAATTTTATATTACTTTGAATGAGCTTAAAAGTTGGAACCAAATTGTTGACACGTTTCTAAAATATTCCAAATTCTAAGGCATACAAAATGATTGAGTTTAAAAAAGTATTATTAAACCTTTTAACAATCAATATGTAGAAATGCCAGATTACAATGTATTGAGATTGAAGTATCATTCAAAACAGGCAACAAAATCTAGTTTCGAAGAACCTAACCTTTAGTGCCCTTAATATTTTTAGTTAAATTCTGAAAAATGCTTATCATCAGAATTGAAATGATTTCAAAATTAACTATCAGAAGGATAAGCCATCACACATTATCTGGAAACCCTAAGATTTGAACTATCAGAAAAAGATTTAAAGTGAGGTTATTCACAACACTTCAAGTATTTTAGTAAACTTAAATCATTTTAGTGCAAATACAGGACTTAAAACGGAAATTTATTTAGATCGTTTCAATTTTTCCTGCTTTCATCTGATTAGCAAGTTAACGACATAAACATGATTCTTAGGTCTCATGTCACACTAGAATTTTTAAAAAATGATTTTTAGGAGATTTTAAAAAGTTAATTTCCCCATTTATTTTGTAGTTAATCTGAAAAACAATCCTAAAAAAGCTAGTTTCTGCCTCTGGGGTGAAGTCTTAAAGGTCTTCAAGAATGTCTTGAATGAAAAAATTGAATTATTCTGATCTATGAATGAACAATGTTTTAAATAAAGATTGATATAAAATAAGCAAATAAATTGCGAACCAATTTAGGAAAATCAGTTTTCCTTACACATTTACATTTACATATAGAGTCACCCCAAACGATGAGAATCAACAAGAACAAACATTTTAATTATTATGAAATTCGTTGCGAAATTATGAAAAACTCATCAAACGAGTTAAGTAAGTATCAAAAGGTTCTGTTATTTAAACATTTTTATTATTTTAAATTTTATTTTATTTTGAAATATCCTGATGACAAATATAACTGAAGATTATTTTGGGAAAAAAACCCGTTTCATTACAAAAGATGCAACTAAATAAGGAACAAATTTGTCCTAAAAATAAACTTAAAATTTTATTTTTAATCTTGTTTTCATGTCGACTGCACTTTTGGTAAATAAATTAAATATTCCTGACGCATTATTGTCCTGATGATATGCTTCCGAATACACCATTACCACAATCGTGGCTGCTACCGCTCTACCACCACCATTACCGCTCGCCCTTCATACTCAATTTCAAACCCAAAGCAATCACATTATCGTAACTTGCTTATATGACATAATCTTATTTATTTTTATAATATAAAACCATTCTACTTGACAGACGGCTCGATCAACAGCCCCAACGCCCAACATCACCGATCGGGAGGTGGCGATCGCTCGACACGACGCGACGACGTCGATCGCTTTGTGGATCTTCTCTTTCGTTTCGCAAAATGATTCTCTTCCAAAGAGCATTTTATACAATATTTTAGCTGTGTTCCTTTTGCTTGCTTCTTGGTTAATGTGTTTTGTTTAATATTTTGTTTTATTTATATTTTTTACATGTGGGTCTCTTCACTGATGTGTATGGTAGTTCTCCACCTCACCACAAGTTGCTTCTTCAGCTTGTTTGTAATAAAAATGTAATAATTACGAGAAACTGGGGCTTCGTGTATCTATACAACCAGTAGATACGTATGTGCATACATATATCTATGGGTGCTACATACCTACTGCTCACATAGTCCGATGCATGTAAACACTGATTTATTGTAGTTAGCAAGTAGGTATACGCTGGGCGTAAGTTCTTCCGCGTTTTTCTGATATTACACTGTTTACATGAGTGCGCTTGCGAGGAGACTTTGTGGCTAAGTTGGAGTCTTCTTTCAATGTATGATCGTATACGATCGCGGTGATCGGGGTGGTGGAGGGGGGGTCATGTGGAGGGTATTTTGATGATTGTTTAGAGAGCTGATATATTAAAAGGTTCTGTTGGGTGTATAAAGGTATTTGCAAGCTTCATTTTAAATGAAAAAAATATAACATAAATACGAATGATATGACATTTATTTCTGTTGTCTGTTTTTTTTTTTTTGAAAACAGATTGTTGTAGTTTAATTTTTTAAACAAAGGCAATGCCGATAATTTTTTAAGGCTTTGTCAAATTAAATGTTTATCAATGATTGTTTGTAAGTTAGTTACAATTAAGTGCAAAGAAAGCATTTTTTTGGCGTACGAGTATGAGCTGTTGTCTTAGGCTATGTGATATTTTGTGAAAACTTAAAGGTGGTCATCAAGGTCTAGACACTTTTTTTGCATGCAACTTCAACGGCCTTAAAGGTTGGTTCTGGTGAGAAAGTGCTTGCTCAGTAAAATTAATTCTTGAACTCCAATTAAAGTACATAGTAGGTCTTAAAAGACTTATTTATCCAACGTAGCAAAGTCTTAATAGATGAATGAATTGTATTGCATGTTTTATTATTGCTAAAGCAGCCACTAAACATTAAGATAAATTATTTTAATGCATTAGTTGAAGATAATTCAATTTTGATAAAATAATATTCATCACTACCTTGATATTTTTTTCTTAATTTTAAGATATCTAAATCTTTGAATAAGCATACAAAACTAATGAAGTTGAATCTATAGACTTATTAGAATTTAGAGATATTCTTGGAGAGAGAACATGAATTTCGAGTAAGAGTTGAGAGAAATAGTTATGGAAATAGTTATCTGGGAATCTTTATTTCTTCTAACTCAAGAATAAAATAAACTGGCATTTGAACGATTATATAGATTATCAAAGTCAGCAGATAAAAATCTTGAATCACCTACGTGGAAATCTGATAACTTGCGGAAGAAAACCGGTAGTGATGTATAAAAAGTACATAAATGATGAAAAATCAGGACCTATTGCAGAAAAATAAACCTCATTTTAAATGACAATACCTGCTTCTGAGTTAGTACCATTTTTTACGAATTCAGCTTAAAATTTTAAATAAAAGTTGAACTCATCGTTCTTTCGCAATCGTATAGCACAAGAAAGCCATATTTATTTTACGGGAATTTATTACATTTTTAAAGAACTTCAAAGTCCTTTTTTTTTTGTAGAAAACAATCAATGTTTTGGATGAAGAATATATAGGTAATTGTTATCTTCTGTTATGTACAGGTTGAGGTTTTCAGCAAAAGCCGAAAAACAAGTAACTCGAATCTGTGAACATCCATTGGGCATTTTTTTCAATAATAAGAATAAGACGTCACTGAAAATGTCGTTCATAATATTGTCATTCTTCTATTTTTTCTGAATGTATTTATTCGTTCAATACTAATCATTGCAGAAACATTTTTGGGAAAATATTTAAGTTTTTGAAATTGTAATGTACTCGTATATATGTATGTATGTATAAAAATAATACAAATTTATATTAGCAGATTATTTTCCCGTGTGCATGTATAAATAAAAATAAAACTCCCGTCTTCTAGGCAGTTTTGGTCTAAATCATTTGAAAGCTTTTATATGCATCTATTTTTAAAAATTAAGAAATTGTATCTTGTTGATCGATAAAACTATTCAAACTTGTTTCTCTCTATTTCTTTGTCTTACTTAACACCAGTATTTAAGTCAGGATCTAGCTTTGCCAAAGTTATTTGAAAAAATATTCTTTGATAACCTGTCTCTTCAAACAAAAGACATTGTTTCAGTATACCGACATGGTTTTATATCAGGAAGATCTACGGTAACTAATCTATTGTCAATGAGTTGTTATACAACCAGGTTCTTTTGGTTTTCACTCTAAACTTTTCAATTGGTTAAAATCTAATTTAACTCGAAGGGTTCAAATTGTTGAAATTGATGATCATTTTTCAGAACCGATCTTAGTGCCATCTGCTGTCCCTCAGGGCAGCCATTTGGGACTACTATTATTATTTTTATTTCTCAATGATATTCCTGACATATTCAAAAATTCATCATGTCTCCTATTTCCGGTTGGTCTTAAACTATATCGCACCACTAAATCCATTCAAGATTGTACATTGTTAAATAGATTGGCTGATTGGTGTGACAAAAACTGTCTACACTTGAATGTCTCTTAGTGTCAAGTTATGTCCTGTGTCCGTATCCGTTCACCTATATACTTCAATTACACTATTAACGATTCAGAACTAGAACAGGTGGTTCCGAAAAAAAGATATAGGAGTTGTACACGATACAAAACTTTCCTCTTTACCGCACATATATGACATAATCAATAAATATAATCAAATGCTAGAGTTCATTAAGAGAAACACTCAAGAATTTAATAACCCATACACGCTTAGGTCCCATTTTATTTATCTTAACTGAAGTCAAACAAAGCTGCTGGAGCTGACGGCATCGCTGCCGAACTATTTAAAGCAGCAGGCGATGACTTGGTAGTGAGCATGCACAAACTCATCTTCAAAATATAGTCAAAAGAAAACATGTCCTTTAAGTGGAATCTCAGCATAGTTTGCCCGATGCCTAGAAAATGATATCCTCTATATTGCCCCAACTACAGAGGCATCCGTCTCCTTAACATAACATATAAAATCCTCTCTGCCGTATTATGTGAACGTCTGAAGTCGTTCGTCAACAACCTAATAGGTCCTTATCAGTGTGGAACCCCAGGAACTTCAAATCGATACCCACCATCTCTTTATAGATTTTAAAGCCGCTTATGACAACTTCCATAGGGAAGAGCTCTACAGAGCCATATCTAGTTTTAACATCCCTGTCAAACTTATCCGTTTGTGCAGAATGGCGATGGAGTATGCACGCTGCTCTTTCAAGGTCGGAAAAGTTCTCACCGATTCATTTGATGTCAAAAAAGGTTTTAGACAAGGTGGTGCACTGTCATGCGATTTCTTCAATATCGTTCTGGAAAGAATGGTGCAAAACTCAACCGTCAACACTAGAGGCACAATCTTCCAAAGGTCCTTCTAACTACTCGGATACGCAGATGATATTGACATAATTGGAAGACCAAAGCGTGATGTCAGTGGAGCGTTTTTGAGCATTGCGACCGGAGCTAAGAAGGTGTGTTAAGTGGTCAATGAGGGCAAGATCAAGTAAATGCTGTCATCAAAAAAGGACACTGAAACCCGACGTCTTGGACAAAACGTCACAATGGATAGCTATAACTTTGAGGTAGTTAAGGATTTTGTCTATCTAGGCACTGCTATTAACACAGACAACGATACCAGCGCTGAAATCAAACGAAGAATAACTCTTGCAAATCGCTGCTTCTTTGGACTTAGAAGGTAATTGAGAAGTAAAGTCCTCTCTCAAGCATCTAAAATCACCATTAATAAGACACTATCATCCCGGTTCTCGTTTATGGCGCTGAGGCCTGGACCCTGTCAAAGAAAGATGAGAGCGTCTAGGATGCTTCGATAGAAAAAACCTTCGGGTGATTTGTGGTCCCATACGCCTAGATGGAAAATGGAAGAGAAGATATAACGACGAACTGTACGGGATGTACAGCGACACTGACCTAGTTAACAGAATTTAAGTCCAAAGGCTAAGATGGCTGGGTCATGTAGAGCGAATGGACATCAACGCTCCAGGCCGAAAGGTCTTCGAATCCAATCCCGAGGGACGGAAGACCGTGACTGAGGTGGTGCACTCAGGTGGGTGAAGACCTCAACCAACTTGGCGTGCGAAACTGGAGACTGCTAGCTAGGGATCGAGCTGGCTGGAAACGCATGTTGGTTGAGGCCTAGGTCTGGCCCGGACTGTAGCGCCACCTTAAGTAAGTAAGTAAGTAAGATCGGTGTTTGAGTTTTGCAGTACGGTTTGGAAACCAACTTATAAAAACTCGTGTGGGTGAATCGAAAAAGTACAAAGAAAATTTAAAATATATACATTTTTTAAATTAAATTGGAGGATTGATACTTCACCTTATGAAACCAAGTGCCAGTTATTTGCAGTACAAAGCCTGGACAGTCGTCGAACATACTCTGGAATGAAGTATATCAGGGACATAGTCTCTTACCATATTTAATATCCTCCATTACTTTCTTCAACATGTATACGCGTTCTTAGAAGAATTCTCGTGATTCTATGGGCGTAATGAACCAATCTCTCGTTGCATCAGGGACGCTCATTTGGTTTGCAACTGATTAGTATTTTTTAGAAGTTGCAATAGAGATAATTTTAAGGTATATGTATCTAACTTATTAAATCTACCTTAATTTAAATAATGAAATTTTATAATTATTTATATGTAATATAAAATGAAAATTTTATTTAATTACCAGTTAGGTTGTTAAGAACAAATGTTTTAGTCTGTAAGGGAAGATGTTATCTGATTGATTAAAGAAATAAATAAATAAAAAATATCTTTATGGATCGTTCCTCAGGCTCCTTTTTTAATGTTTTGTAATGTATTCTTCAGACTGATTAGCATCTTGTAAAAGCACCGCTGATTTTTGGAAACTAGCTGAGGAGCTGAATAGAAAACGTTTTACTATCCCCACAAAACTGTTTTCAAATGAAATGCTTTTTATTTCAATAATCTTGTAAATCCTGTAATAATACCGACAAATTGGCAATTCGCATCACCTGGCTTCGAAGTCGAATCGAATCGACTCTCTGGACTGTGCATTTGCATTTAGCGAGCTGGAAGAAACGCTGAAAATGCTTAAAGATGGAAATGCAGCCGGATCGAATGGTGTTCTAGTGGAATTTTAAAAATATGGGACTGTCATGCTCAAAAGGCACCTTATAAAACTTTTTAATACAGTTTTGGAGGGAGAGCTGTCGCCAGATGAATTTCGAGATGCTATTATATTTCCAATCCACAGAAAAGGATCGTTATTTGATGCAGCTTAATACAGAGGGATTTTCTATTTAAATTCATCTTACAGATATTTACAACGATGATGCATAAGCGTCTTGTTAGTTGGATTGAGACCTGGAACTTTCTGAGGGAGTTCCAAGCTGGATTTGGCCCAGGATATTCAGCAATAGATAATGTTTTAGCAGAGAATTTCTTGAAACAAAGGAAAAAGCTGTATGCATTTTGTTTCGATTTTAATGCAGTAATGATACAATCGATAGAGGTGCACTGATTTATAAGCTGTATAGTCTTGGGATATCACTGAAGTTTGGTGGTGTTCTTAAGCACCTATATACAGGAACAAGGGCGGCTGAATGGACAGGTGAAGAACTCTCAGACTGGTTTGAAACCTCATCGAGAGTGAGACAAGGTTGTATATTAAGCCCTACTTTGTTTGCATTATTTATTGATGACCTTTTAGACTACTTGCTGGGTGAAGTGGATTTCACAGGGATGCGGATTAAGGCAGTTCGGTTTGCAGATGATATAGTCATGTTTGCGCAATCACCGGAAACTCTGCAGCTCATGATTTACAGAGTTTACCAGTATTGTCAGCTATGGAATTTAATAGGAAATATAGATGAATTCAAGGTTATGGTTGTTAAAAGTTGTGGTGGACGTAATGTATCAAATGAAAAATGGAGCCATAATCGCGAAAATATTGAATGCGTGCGAGAATACAAATACCTTGGCATTACTGTTACAAATAACTTAAATATGGATAAACACTTGAAGGAGAAATTGGTTAAGGTGAAAACTGCTATGAATATGACCTGGAAACAAAGCTTCATGAATAAGTGTATAGCGCATAGTAGTAGTAGCTGAGAGCATACTTTTATATGGATCGCAGGTATGGGGATGTAAAAAGTACATTTCAGTTGAAAAACTCCTAACGCACTTTATGAAAAGAATATTTCATTTGCCGAAAAATACGCCAAACTACGTAATAATGCTGGAAACGAGTCTCTCTCCTTTATTTTTAAAAACATTGAAGTTCTTGCTTAACGTTTATAAAATGAATGATTCACGGGTCGTGAAAAAACTTGCCATAAAAGCCATACAAGATCAAAGCAGTTGGTATTAAGAGTGGCAAGATCTTGCTGAAGAATGTCAAATTAATTTTAAAGGTTGATGAGAAATGTAAAGCTCAATAAATAGCTGATGCTTCTAATTCCTTGTACAAAAAAACTTAATCTTGCAGAAAACAACTATTTTAAGGATTCCAATAATGTCCCTGTGATTTCTATGATGGTCAGACTACGTATATTGAACTAAAAGATTTAAATTTCATTCCACACAGACCTGATTTACCTCTAGAGTGTGCAACCTACCAGCAAGAGAGGATATTGTCCACTTCTTGGGAAAAACCCCATTGTCAGAAAAATCAGAAGAAAATGTATTCAGAAAAGACTTTCTATTGGAAGATCATGTGATAAGTTAATTGAATGAAATGAATCTTGTCAGTCTTTACGAATTTTGCTAAACTGCGCTTAGATACAGAAGTGCTATAATGAATGCAAATTTTCGATTGTGTTTCTATTCACTGTTTTTTAAATTATTTGCAACCTATCATGATTATAGTTTAAAAATTATAAATACCTTTTTTAATATTTAAAAGTAACTATATTGAGGGCTTTTTACATTCATTGTGTTTTGTTGTCGGCAAAATTTTACTTTAATTCAATCAAATCTGTTTCTAAATATCTATGTTTTCTTCAAATAAAATAAACTTTATTAAAGTTTTACTCTGAAACTGTAGAATAGCTTTTAAGTTCAATTTGTCACGAAAACAACTTTACCAAAACAGCTATCCATAAAAAGTCTTCTTCAGCGACCAGCCTTCATTACAATTCTGTTAAAAAAAAAACTTTGTTAATTTATAGATTTTTGTATTTTTACGTTTTAAAGAATAACATAAACCAAATATTTTAGTCTTTTTTTAGAAGAATTCTAAACAAAAGAAAATTGAAACCCAAGTTTAGAAAAAAGGTTACGTATACGCCCCATCGTTCTATATGAGAAATCATAAGAGTATGTAGTTTAATTATTCTGATAATCATCACTCAAGAATGTATCATATTTATGTTTTTATTTTTCTGTAACCGAATATGAGAATAAAATTTCTCCTTTCAACCTTTCTATTCGTACTACGCCGCCGCCGCGCTACGCCGAAAAGTACAAGAAATATGTGTGAATATTTCTTAAAGTAAAGGTCATTTACCTGACCAAGTTAACAGTTGACTTTGAGTTAAAGAAAAAAAAATATAAAAAAAGAAAAGAAAACAACAAAAATGAACAACTTTTCACTGTCTTAAGCCAAAATGTAGGTCAAGTCACTTTATACACTTTGACAAACGAACACACAGCGCTCTACTGCTGCTAAAATGATATTGTTGTTGTTGCTGCTGCTGGTGCTGCTGCTGCAAACCCAAGCCGCCACGGCTTCAACTTCTACTTTCACTTAGAAAGTTCTCCATCGCCACCATACCAACTACCTACTCTGATGAACATCTGCGGAGGTGCGAGGTGCCTCAAACAAACAACAAACAAGAAACTTGAACCACAACAATGCTCTTGTGATTTTCTTTTATATATTTTTTACTTTGATTTTTGATCTTAAACACTTAAAGTAAATAAAAACAAAAAAGACCTATTTATCTACCTTTTTGCTAAATTTTGAACTTAGAAAACTGCAGAAAAAGAAACAATAACCAAAGCCGCTTTATGGTAGGTAACCCAAGTTGAGTGGGCATAGGAAAAAATAAAAGACACAAATTTCGGAGGAGAAATTTTGTTTTCCATCTCAATGGTAATTCCTTTTACTTTCAAATGCGCGCAGAAGTGAATGATTTTGAATTGCTGCTGGCCTGGCCAATATCCCCTCCTCATTGCCCCCCCTGTGTGTAATTGGCCATTATCTGGGGAATAAGTCTGGCAATTTACACGGCATACAGTTTAAAGCGGAATTTTCAAATTGACACAAGACGCGGCCGGATGGGAGCTGTCACTTTGACAGTGACAGTTGAATGGATAGATTTGGTTACAGCACCCAAACTAATGTTGTTGTTTTTCTTGTGCTGTTGCGTTCACTTTCTATGGACATTGGCAGTGGACGGCCTTAATATTGGCACCAACATCAACAACTAATGCTTCGCTCAACTACTGACAACAAATTCAGGGGAAGTGCGCAGTCATTCGACTAACGGTAGGTCGGTGGTAAGACACGCAGCTTGGCGATGTTGGTGTTGGCAAAGCGTTTATGACGACGATAATAATAACAACATGATAGCGCAATGGGTGAAATTTCTCATTCATATACTTATAGTTTATTTTGTTGACCCAAAACTGGTCCTAGTCGTGATGCTGAGACTATTTTGTGGTTGTTGTTGTTATTTTATTGATAAAATAACTGTTAGCTATGCTTTTATGCTTTTTTTGTTTTGCTAAAATTGGCAAACGAAACTGGCGCGGCATTTCTAAGGCGCACGAGTTTATAGTGAGAAAGTGAAATCTTGAGAAACTCGCGAGCTATGATTCATTTGGGTGATTCGAGTGATTCATTGTGCTTGGTGTCAATGGCCATTAGATGAGGATAGTTTGCGATTGGAAATTTTCACAGTTTTATATGCATTTTGGCTGCAATGTGATGCAAAATATATTGTTTTTTTAGCTATTAAGATGAATTTAGGACTTTTGTGATGTTTTTTAGGATTCCAGAACTTAAGTTAACCTCCTTTGCATTTGACTAAGTAGAAGAAGAAATAAGCGGAATTTTTAGATCATCTGCTTCCCGTATTAGAAGTGCCAAGCAGCTGCAACCCTGAAATAAATGGTTTGAATCGGAAAGTATGAGGCTCAGAAAAAAATCTTCCGCTTTTCTTAAGTTATTTAGAAGATTTAATTTAGATCACCCTAAGTCTGAATATCTGGAAGCTAACAAAATATACAAACAGGTCAGCGAGGCTAAAAAGTTAAATTACACACTTAATTTAGCGACCAGGTTAGAAAGGTATAAGAATTCAAAGAATTTTTGGTACAATGTACGGGATTTGGGTGAAAAAAATCGTATGTCTTCAAGTGGACTACAAGCTGAAGTTCTGTCATCCCATTTCCGATCATTGTTGATATGTCAAGATGACTTGCACTCGTTTCATTACGCTTGCCCAGACATTCGATAATTTGCTTGATTCTGTTATAGTCCTTGATGAACTGGAATTTGCTCTTTTTAACATGAAAAACAATAAGTTCCCAGGAATTGATGGCATTCCTGTTGAATTTCTAAAAAACTCATCCTTAGAATACAAGCAATATCTTGTTTCTTTTTACAAGAACTTGTACGATTGCGCTTGCGTTCCCACAAGCTTTAATAAAGCTCTTATATAGGTTCCATGTTTAAGAACGGTGATGCTAGCTTACCTGAGAATTACAGAGGTATTTCAATACTTAATTCCATTAGTATCTAGCTAGAATCCTATACGAAAGACTCATCAATTAGGAAGAATCAAACAATCGCTTAAGTATGTTTCAAGCTGGTTTTTGTGAAGGCTTTTCAACGAGTATTGCTAACAAATGTATCCAAAAGAAAAAGAAGACGTATGCTGGCTTTATCGACATAAAAGCTGCATTTGATACCGTCAATCGACAAACAAAAAATGCTCGTATATCTATAAAATTTCTAAATATCTACGAAAAAATTGTATGTAAAACTTATGGTACAGTTTGGGATGGGGCCGAGGTTTCAAACGACTGCAGGTGTTCCCTAAGGATGTATCCTCATCCCAATCTTGTTTGCCCTCTACATTGATGATATTTCAGATAATTTATCCGGTGGAGTTTGTTTTTCTAATATTCGTAAAAAAGTACTTCTTTACGCGGGTGATTTGGTTATGCTAGCGGATAAGCCATCGTCTCTCCAGTTACAAATCAATAGAGTCCAAACGTACTGCAATATCTAGGACCTTAAAATAAACTCAGAAAAAACAAGGATAATGGTATTTGAGGCACTGAGTTGTAGAAGGTTGCGAGAAGAAAGGTCGTTCCTTGACAACCAACCTATTGAAATAGTATAGGAATTCAAATATCTAGGAGTGTTGATGTCTGCTAACGGTATCTCCAATAAACTTGTTCAGCGTAAAAGTAAAGAAGCTAAAGAAGCTATCAACATAATGTGGCCAACTTTCTTCTCAAACAAAAACATAGTCTTATTATCTAAATACCGAGTTTTCCAAGCAACCAGTATAACTCTTGCTTGTCTTACGGTATTCAAGTTTTTGGCCACACCTATTTTAAATAATTTGGGTTGATACAACGCCTCTTTTTCAAAAGATTATTTCGGTTACCCAATTCGACTTAAACCTATGCAATTTATGTTGAGTCTGGAATTGGGCCGATTTTCTAAAAAGATTAATAGTAAATAGCACCAACCATCATGTCACGGGTACTACTTTGCGAGCAGAAGTATCACCATTTAAGGACTCAACTTGCCCGATTGCATAATGTTTCTCTTGAACTGAATGAGTTTGACAAAGATAACTGGCAAGATTTCTTTTCGAATGTTATCGCAAAGTTGATGAAATTTATATCTTCAATATCTAAATAAGCATCATCATAGTCAACAAGAGAAATCTAAGCCACCTCTTAAATACTAATGCGACAAATTATTTCAATAATAAACTTTCTGCGAGAGCTATTGGTAAAATTTTCAGAGGAAGGGTTAAAATATTGAACTTGAATTATATTCCGCATCAGTCAGATCTACCTCTCCTTTGCAATTATTGTAACAGAAGTGAGCGTGACGATATTTACTATTTGTATTAGTATTTTATTTATTTCAAAAATAGCTTACAAGGTAGGACATGAGTCTTATAAAGTGTTGCAAGCCTTTACATTAATTTTTAGAATTTGAATACAAATTATATAACTAAGACTTCTATTTACATATTTATATAAAAAAGAGGAAATTTAACATCAATTATTTGCCAAGTAGTTGAAAAGTAAAAATTTAAATCTACTTATGCTTCTTATTCTTCTCATAGCGATAGGCAGAGAGCTCCAAAGGCGTACAATATGAATACAAAATTGACGCTCAGTGTTTAGAAAATTATCGGGGTGATACTAAAGCAAAGGACCTTCTTAACTGAGGGAAATTCAGCTTACCGTATAGATAATCAGGTTGTTGTGTTTGAATGAAATCATGCAGGTAACTCAGAGAGCGAAAGTTTATTAAACTGTCTGGCTACAACCAGAAATCCGTACCGCAAAAATGGATATGATTGTGATCATAGGGACGTAGATTTCACACCCATACAGCACAATTGATAGTATAAGGGCCTTAGCAACTAGCAGTTTAGTTTTGATCGGGATGAAATTTCATGACTTGAAGAAGGCGCAGACTTCCATTGACTTTACCAATAGCACTATTAAGGTGGTCATCCCAAGTGATAGTGCGATTGAATACTACTCTTAGGTTTTTAGCAGTGCCAACATATTCAATGCTTTCGTCGTCAAGTTTCAATAGGTTTAAACCCGATAGATCACAGTTTTTGCGATAGATGGTGAGGGATGTAGATTTGACATTGTTAAGGCGGAGATCGTTCTTTTTTGACCACTGAGAAATGCGGAGCAGATGAATTAAATAATGCTTAACAACTTGTGGTAATTCATTTATGCAAAGTGAAAAGAGGATTGGTCCAAGGATTGATCCTTCAGGCACTCCACTCAAAATATTGAGAAATGTGGACGAGTATCCATTGCCCACCACGCATAGTTGCCTTCCGCTGAGATACGAAAGAATAAGCTTACAGAACTCTTAAGAAAACCCAAAGATAATTAGCAGCTTTTTACAAAGAATTGAGTGGTTTACAATATCAAAAGCTTTTGAATAATCTAACAGTGTTAGCAACGTAACATGATAACTGTCCATAGCTATTCTTATTTCATCAGTTACAAAAAGTAATGCAGATTTGGAGCTGCGTTTAGGTTGAAAAACCAGACTGACAGGTACTTAACAGGTTGTTGATTGTAAGATATTTTTGGATCTGCCCGAGAATAGTTTTTTCAAACACTTTCGAAAGAAACGGAACAATGGCAATCGGCCGAAATTCTGTAACCGTACCTGTTTCCTTTTTGGGTATGGGAATAATCTTAGCCTTCTTCTATTCTAAAAGAAACTCGGAAGTAGTCAATATACTGTTAAATATGTAGGTTATGTAGCGCAGTATATATGAAAGCAGAAGTCTCAAAAACTTAGGATCCATTTGGTCTAGGCCAGTAGCATTAGATTTAATCGATATTATTGCCTCTACAATGTATTCCTCTTGTATTCTTAAAAAACTCAAAGAGCTATTGATAGCAGTTTATTCATAATCAGTAAGGGAATTAACGGGTGAAGCAAGGTTTAAGGGCATGGACGTAAACTTTTTGTTGAGTGCATCTTTTAGATTGTTTGCCAATATCGATTTCACGCAGGTGGAGCCGTATGCCTAACGAGAAAGGTATTAATAGGAACATGCCTCTCAAAAAGTTGATTGATGTTTTCCCGTAAAAACCTGACTTGGTCATTTACAATTTGCATGGTAAAGTGAGTTCCATTCTACGCAGTCAAAATCGCGCACTAAGTCAGATGTGTTTAAGTTTTTGAAGTCTCGGTATTAAAAAATTGTTGATCAACCTGAAAAACTAATTCAAACATACAAAAATTAAATCGTGCTTGGAAAAACCAGGTGCTAAAAGCTGGCTGTAAAGCATAACCTTATACCAACATCGCTGGCAAGATACAGATCTAGTAGCGAACTAGACTCATTGATAAAGTGGGTAGCAGTTTAGACACATTAAGGAAATTTTCAGCTAAACGCTTATCCAACAGATTACAGTTGAAATAGCCACACAGTATATTATAAGAAAAGCAAGAAGAAATTGTCTCTAACGTCGTAACCAAGTATTATGCTTATATTATGGTTGTATAGTCTATAAACTGATCCAACTAAAACATTTTCAGAGTTACAAAGAATACTGACAAAGACATATTCAAAAGGACAGTCGTCATCAGATTTGCATATTACATAGCTGTTTGTCCGATACTACGAGTACAAGAAGTTCGAGGGCTTTATTTTCAACATTTTGTCCTCTCCAGAGAACAAATGTTTTGTGTAATGAACGGATCCGTTGGGTAAACAAATCTCTTCATGTTCTGTGACCATGCTTTAAACTATCAAAGAAGCTTTTCAACGTTTTAATTTTTATTTCAAATCCTGTTTTTCTGAAAATGTTAATTTACAAATTTCTTAAACAATTTATAAACATAATTCATAAATACGATAGCTAAAATGCAAAAAATTAGAAGATTATTTATTTTTGTCTGTTTGAGCGAATGTAAAACAACAAGTTATATTTTTTTTAATAAATCTAATGAAAACCTACCATTTATTTATTTGTTTGTTTTATTTAAGCAAATGTTATTTTCTGGCAGACGGCAATCTTGACATGTTCATCTATTATTTTGATTTTCAAATTGTAAACATTTTTTTTAATGATATAAAGGAATAATAATAATAATAATAATAATAATAATAATAATAATAATAATAATAATAATAATAATAATAATAATAATAATAACTTATGGTTTCAGCAAATTTTAAATTCAATAAAAATATAAGACAGAAAATGTTTCCGAAGTATTTATTTTGAAATTAATTTGGATTTAATTATGTACATATTCATTTACCAATTTGTTTTCAAGCACGCTTTCTTAAAACAACTCAAATATAGTTTATCAAATTAAAAGATTAAATTTCAGCTTATTATTTAAACAAATCTTTGAAAAAAAACTAATAAACAATTTGTCATATTAAATTTTTGAATATACAAACAAATGTGTGTTATTTACACATAGAATTGCTTTATTTTCCACTCTTAATTTAAGAATTATTCCACACTTAGCTAATATTTGAGAATAATAAAATATAAATAAAAAAAAAACATTTACTAAGCAAATGATAAAATAAACATAGCAAGGCGCCAGTCTCAAATAAAATATGTACATATTATGTTTCAATGTTGCCAAAAATTATAATAATAATATTTGCAATTTTAATCTTTATAGAATTGGTTATAGAATTGGTTAATTTTCTATTTAGTTTTTATTATTTTAAAAATTAAACAACATGACAATATTTATTTAATTATTGTATATTTAATATGAAATGCCGATTAAGTGTTTCAGTGGGTTTGTTTTAATGCAGGTAATATTTATATTTTTATCTGAATTCACTGAAAGCTTTACACATTTAAAATTATTGGAATTAAAATAGGAAAAGTAGAAGACAAAATGCAGTCAATATTTGAGATGTTAATTTATTGATTCAAAATAGGTTTATAAATTATTATGAGTGCATTCAAACATGAAGAGCTCTTTTCTTAATAGCTAAGAAGCTTCTACTCAATATGAACAGGTCTTTTTTCAATAGCTTAGAAGCTTCTATTCTAAAAAAAATAATGAAATAAATAATTGTGATGAAATGTTCTCGGGAATATGTCATAAATGGGGGACCTTCGGTTGTTATGATGATTAAGAACGGCTTATTGGAGAAGCACCTTTTACTACAACTAAATGATTCTTATGTAATGGATATTACAGAAGTTTCCACTTATGAGTACCAGTTACTTAGTAAGGTACATTTTTACTAAAGCTGAATGACATACTTTTTCTAAAAAAATTTAGTTGTAAGTCACGAAGTCCTATTTCCCAACGGACTGTTGCGACACCCAATTTATTTATTTAAGTTATTTTTTACAAGCTGATATCTCGAATTAATCAGTGATTTATTTGTAATTAATCTGTCTTACAAAAATCTTAGTTAAAAAATGTTTATTTAATTGAATGAAAATTCATTTTCTACTCTTGAGAAATATAAAGATATTGACATCAAACTTAGTTCATCTCATACAAAATATTCTTGATAACTTTCAGTTAAATTGGATGAATTTTCGAAGTCTTTAAATAAAAATTCGGCTCATTTTTTTGTTTTTTTGCACAAGATTCCGTTTAAATATTTACGAAGATTAACTAGAAAAATTCTTCAGTGGTAAATACTATTATTTTTATTTATAAATGTATTAAAGGTGGTTCCCTTCTTCCACCAAAAGTGAAGAATCGCATGAATGGCATTCGAACGGCATTAGAACATCATTTTGACGTACATTTACGCCCTCAGTAGCGCTTGTCTGCATTTCAGGTCTTTTCTGATCAGGTTTTATGAGCATTTTGCTTGCACTAATAACTATCAACAAACCCTAAATATCTTACAAAAAACAGTAACGCTAGAGACTTGAATTAAATTTTATATTATATATTGTAACGTAATACCAAACAGGTATAATTTTGGAAAAAAAATTTAATAAACGGTCAAAAAATCTGAAACAAAATTTGGTCACCTTGAAAATTTTACAAACAAAAAATGGTTTTCTCTCCAAAACAACGAAAAATAATGTTTTTAACATCTGGTAAAATTTTGAGAAAAATCAAAAATCATTACTCAATATTCAAAAATATATATTCGCTAAAATTTTGAGGAAAATCGTTTTGACAGTTTAAAAAAAAATAATAAAAGTTAGTAAAAATTGATTTTCTATTTAAATACCTTTTCAAAACTTTAATATATTTGCTTCAAATTAATTTTATGTTATAAGAAATATTGTTTTGAACATTCGATACAATTTTGAGAAAAATCGAATTGACAATTATTAACAAAAAATAAATATTAAAAAAATTAATAAAAGTTCGTAAAAATAGATTTTCGACTCAAATACCTTTTCAAAAATTAAGGATATATGCTTCAAGTTAGTTTTTTTATAAAAAAATATTGGTTCCAACATTCAGCAATTTGTATTTAAATCTAAAAGCCAGCTTCTTCATAAACAATTCAGATCTACAAGAAATAGTACGCAAAATTGGTAAAAATTAATTTTGGTTCTCGATATCTCATGAATAATAGAAAACATTGGCTTGAAATTATTTTCATCCATCCAATTTGTATTTTGTTATGTAAGATATAGAAACTGTTAAGAATTGCTACTAATATATTTAAAAATTGTTTTTTGAAATTTTTGAAACCAAACTCTTTTATCATATGCAAAATATTGTTGGTAATTTTGAAATTTTTTATAATAATTTAACTACTGATAACTTTTTTAACAAAACACAAAAATCTACAAACCTTTTAAGCAAGACAAATCGACGGAAGGGATGGGAAGTTATCAGTGTGGATTGATCTTGAGGCAATCAAACTCCAAACTCAAAGCAAAACTTTAAGAAGACATCTATACAAGGCTTCGTTTTAAAACATGATACGGTAGGACCTACTAATACAAAATAATATCAGAATGTTCTTGTATATACGCCGCAAACTCTATTCGCAATCTTGGCAGATCGTCTGTCAATAAGTGGCTTTGTTATCTTCCGTGGTAAATGCCTCGTCGATACAACACTTAGATACAATTTTGATGTTCGGTGATAAGCGGCAAAATATTTAATCCAGCTGTCAAATTTAAATGTAAAATGCGAAAATGTCGTCGCAAACGCAATACTAACAATAGACTGACCGTACGATGACTATTCTCAAGGTCAGCGGAGCTATCGGGAGGTATGATTTGGCTTATCTGTGGGGCGTATAAGGGCGTAACGTTTGAATAAATATAAGTGATAATATTGTGAATTTTGCTAAAGTCATGTATGTCATGTCAGATACATATATATATTACATATCTCCCAAAATCTCAAAGATTTTAAACTGGTCGCCATAGTTAAAAATATAAAAACAATTTTAAATTATGTCACACTAAGGCCTTTTGGCGTGGGGACCAAAATGCCCATGAATAAAATGTTTATTGGTTGTTATTGGTAAAAAAGAACTATCACTTTAATATTTCTAATGATACCAATGGCAAAATTATTCTTCATCTCATTATAAAATTGCTGTAAAGGCAATATAATTTCTTAATCTCAGCATTTTCGAGTTGGAAAATCTATTTTTTGTTTATTTATAAAAAAAACTATAACTTAATTTCAATCAATCAAAATAAAAACTTGATTTAAGATATTAAAACAAAATTATTTGACGTTGATATCTTTCTCGGACCACTCAAAAGTTTTATAGGAACTTCTAATACAAGAAAAATTAGGGTTCAAAGTTTCGAGAAAACAACGAGAAATTAAATTGTAAACCCTATAGAAAGAAGTGATTAGCACAAAATTGAAATAAGTTTTCATGTATAAAATTATTTGAATTAAGAAACTGTGATACAAATCATTGAAGTGAAATATAAATCAATATATTTCTAAAAAATGTAATACGTTTAGAAATGTATTTAAAGAGAATGAGATGAGAACATACTTTATGCTAAAATTTTAATAAATTTTTACTTAAAACTAACCTATCGAACTTTTTATTCACTAATTCGTAAGTATTTACATAGTAAAAAATTCTTTTTAACCTTTTGTATGTTGAAAATAGCAATATTTAAGTTTATATAATACAAAACAATTCAGTTTAAAACTTAACACTACTCACCTTACCTTGTAATATGTATACTATTAAATTCTTTATTTAATATTCTACATTTTGCATTATATGAAGTTGGTATAATACATTTTTTGTACTTAACCTAAATAACTTTTTGGTACTCTTTCTTATATAATTAACTGAAGTCAAACCAAGTCGACTTCTTTTTATCATTTTTTAACAAACATTAAGCCTGAAATCACCATTGTTGTTATTTTTTTTTCAAATTATTGGCGAAAATATGATTTTTTTGTATAATATTGGTTGTACATATTATTCTTATTAATGATTTGATTTAAAATGCTGACATTTTTAGACGTTTCAAGGTATCTGGAATTTGAATCAAAAGTTCTTACGTTTGGGATAATATTATTTGTCGTGAAGAGCCAGTCGAGATATAGACTCAAAAACATTTAAAAAAATATATGTTATTTCGCAGCAACGTTTTTGATACCTGGTAAGATTTTGAGAAAAACCGAAGTAATGTTTCTTACAAAAAATATTTAAATTATTAAATTTAAAAAATTACTACGCAAAATTGGTAAAAAATATGTTTTATTCGAATATTTAAAGAATTGGTGAAGGAATTGACTTCAAAGTTATTACAATTGTGTTATTAACTTTTTTTTTTTTATAATTTGCAGGCACTCAAGGGTTATTAGTACTCTTTATATGTTTATATTTAAACACAGTGCGAGCACTAGGAAAATAGGGAAGGATTAAAAAGGAGATACCGGTGCACATTGGTCTTAAAGTTCTGAACAACAAAATGGGAGGGAAAAACAGAGTTGGCTAAAGCATTCCAAATTCTCGATGTGCGATTTAAGAAAGAATCTCTATACTTGACAGTACGCCCGAAATTGAGCTCGAGGGTAAACTGATGAGCATTTCTGGAAGTGCGAGTATTACGGCTGAATCGTTTAAGGGGTGGAATGCAACTGGCTAGTTCAACAGAACATTGTTTGTAAAAATATCGATAAAACAACGAAAGGCATGAAACATTGCGGCGGTGTTCTAGCGACGTAAATGTTTCGATTATAGTTCTATCGCCTATCATTTTTAAAGCCCATTTTTGTATTCTATCCAAGAGATTTAAACTTGTTTTGGGGGCACCTGCCCAGATATGCGAATTATATTCAAGCTTTGGACGGATGAAGGCTTTGTAAATTACAGCCAGATCAGAAGGGGTGAAAAATTTCTTGCACCGTCGGAGAAATCCTAAGCACCGTTCCATAAAAGGTGATCTGTGATACACATACCAAGTACTGACAGTCGATTAGTTTCTTGGATGCAAGTGCCACTCATAGATAGTGGCGTCGGGGGTATGTTACGCTTTAACGACAGGAGACAGCTTTGAGTTTTCGAAGCATTAAATTCTACACGGTTTTTGATTACCCATTGTACAATGCTGTCAAGATCAGAATTTAATGAGCTTATCATACGCTGCCGTTGAAGTTCCACATCCGAAGGACAAGGATGTGAATGTATAAACGAGTATGAGAAGCTGAGGGTACTGTCGTCGGCGAAACAGGTTAATGGATTAGAAGTGGCAGACATAAGATCATTTATGAATATAAGAAGGAGTGTCGGAGACAAAACGGAGCCCTGGGGAACACCAGCATTTATTTTATGAATTTCAGACTTGTAACCATCCAATACACCTTGTATTGAACGATTAGAAAGGTAATTTCTAATCCAACGAAGAAGAGATTCATCAATACCAAAAGCACGCATTTTCGATAAGAGAGCTTGGTGCCAAACTCTATCAAATGCTTTTGAAATATTAAGTGCAATAATCTTACTTTCTCCAAAACTATGTAAAGATTTGTTCCACTGTTCGGTGAGATGGACCATGAGATCACCAGTGGACCTATTGCTACGAAAGCCATACTGTCGGTCATTAAGAAGCTTCCGTTCTTCGAGATATTTCTTGAGCTGATAATTAATCCGCGTTTCCATGACCTTGGAAAGAAGGGACGTGAGTGCTATTGGACGATAGTTAGAGGGAGAGGAGGATTCGCCTTTTTTAGGGACAGGCTGGACAAATGCTATTTTCCATCCGCTCGGAAAAAGACCTGTAGAGTAGGAAAGATGGAAAATTTTACGCAGTGGTTTTGCCAGCGATGAAGAACACCTCTTCAGAACAATTGGGGAGATACTATCCGGGCCAGCGGATTTGTGTATGACAACGCACGAGAGCGAAAGAAGATTCGTCCCATTGAATTATTTACGCTCTCAAGAACAGGAGGACTCATGACACTTTCCGGTAGCGTCGAATTAACAGCAAACTGTGCTGCAAGCAAATTGGCTTTATCAATCGAGCTTACATATGGAGTGTCATTGTGGACGAGCGTTGGAACCGAGGATGACGTGGTGTTTCGTACGTTTTTTACAAATGACCAGAAATTTGTATTACCTTTGGGACATTGTAGTATTTTTTGCCTTAATTTCTGATCATGCAAAAATTTGGTTCGACGAATATGACTATTACATGTCTTTCTAGCTTGTTTGAACTTATTCCGGTTTTCCTCAGTCGGGTTGGCTTTGTAACAACGGAAATTTACATCTCTGATCCTAATAACCTCTTTACAGCTCGAATCAAACCATGAGTTCTCTTTGGGTTTGATAGATTTTACCCTGTTCGGGATAAAATTACTCATTCCACAAAGAATTAAATTTGTAACCATATCTGCGCTGGAATCCACGTCACTATCGAGGAAGCATAGTGACCAGTTAAAGTGTCTGAAGAATTCACTGAGAGTGAGACCGTCCCAGTTGGCTTTCTCATATTGCCAAACGGTTCTCATAGGAGTTTTTTTTTTAACTGGGTTTATTCGACATGAGAATTTTGCAGATATGATACAATGGTCTGATGTGCCTAGAGGCGGTAATACACTTATTATGTATTTATTGCGGTCAGAGGTAAGAAACAAGTCTAGGGTGTTGGCGGATTGACCTGCAATGTCAGGGATTCGAGTTGGCTCATCGACAAGCTGAGTTAATTGATTTAACTCAGCAAAGATCTCAACATACCTTCCTTCCGGTGTTGACTGGCCAGAATAACGAAGCCAAGAAGAATTGTGTACATTGAAATCGCCCGCAATGACGATTTCAGTGTGAGGATAATGGGCAACAATTCTTTGAATGGAGTCAGACAGAGCATCAAATTCGTTAAAAGTTGAATTTCTGTCCAGATTTGGACTTCGATATAAAAAACATGTGTGGATGATGCGCTTATTTACCTTAAATTTTAACCACATGAAATTGAAGTTTGTGTTAGAGCACAAACCATATTGTGGCTGGAGTTGGTATGCAACATCATTTCTTATATATACGGCTAGTCCATGATGAGGAAAAAATAATGGCACTAAGTTATACCCATTTAGATAACGTTTTTAGAAAAATTCAACTGTTCTTTTTTAATAAGAAGTGAAAGCTTTCAAAGAATACAGATATTGAAATTAAACTTAAATTACGTAAGGATAATATTGTTGCTAACTTAAAGGTAATTCAATTTTGAATTTTATTTACAAAATACGAAACCCTACAAAACAACAAAAACACAGATAGTAAATGATTTTCAACTTAAGTATTAGAAGAACAAATTAAATACACGGCTTTTTCTAATGAACTTACTTATGTGTGAAAAGAGTTTATTTAAAAACATTACCTTTATTTTAAGATTTAAAAATGTACTTGCAAAATGGTTTGCTGTCAAAAATTCAAATGCCATTAAATTTTTCAAAAAAAAACTTGATTTTTCAACATTTTTATTTGAAAATTTTTATAGCGATTTTTTTTTTAAATTAATTTTGTATACATACAAAATTTGTATTTAAGTTATTTTAAATTTATTAATATACGTGTTACGTTTTAATTTCGTAGAGAAATAATGTCCCATTTAGATGATATCGAATTTCGAAAAAAATAATTATAATTTTTTTTTAAAAAATCAAAAATGAAAACTATGAAAATTATGGTTCCTTTGGAAGTACCGGCCCTGAGCAATATAAAAATATTTTGTTTATATTGAAAGGAGCCAAATTATTCTTAAACCCAAAACGAGTCGGCTCAAAACGTTAATTTCCAAATTTGAAGCCAATCGACAAAATGCTTTGGACTGAATGGGTAAGGAATAACAGACAGACGGAAGACAAAATTATATTTTGTGTTAAATTTCTTGAGAATAAAATATAATTCTAACTTCTATGCCATAAAAATATTGTTTTAAGAATTGTTTAATATTTAGAGACAGTATTTTTCTATAGAAATATATTGATTGAACTCTTCCAATATGTCCTTACATAAAACATCTTACAATTAAGTTTTTTCTATCAATAATTTCTCATAATAATATATATAAATATATAGGATCTAACAAAAAATGATGCAAACAATTTTAAAAAAGTACTACAAATTATATTATGAGTTAAATATCTTCAGAATAAAAGAAGATACGGACTTCGTTTCCTTGTTAGTAAATTGCTTGTTGCCTTTTATTAAAAAAAAAGAACCCAAACATATCTAAAAGGTGACAGGTCGGGAAAATAAACAAAGCAAATACACTTAACTGACATATTAATTGGAATTTCCAACTGTTGACTGGTCCATTCTATCCACTGCTCTTATTAGAATAAGTGTAACTACAGTTGTGATATTTTTTTTTAGCAAATTGCTTAAAGTTTAAGTAGCCGTTCCGAGGTTTTAACTTTAGTAAATTGTTGAGAAATAGTAAGAGTGTTTAAATCGTTTTAAGTTTAGAGAAATAGTGTTTTTCTATTAAAATATATTGATTTATTGATATAGTTTTCGAGGAGTGATAAGTCTTTCTATGAAACATCTTAAACTTAAGTTCTTAGTTGCATGTCTATCTATTCTTTCAATAATTTAGATTTTCTAACTATTTGCACTCTCTTTTAGTGAAATTACCACGGATTCAGTTATTTAAACAAATCAGATTCCTAACAATAGCTCCTAAAAATGGAAAATTAAAATATACAAAGATCGTTACATATGTTTTCAAACTGATGCCTTTCCATTCAATTTTCTTCATATGATGAGAACATAGAAAGTTCCATCCCACATTACATTTAAACGATCATCCCACAGAACTTCCCTTTCCCACAAATAAAATAAATTATTTTTATAAAAATCTAATAAAATAAAATCATTAAGAAAATTAACCAAAGTTTGACAGAGAAGTCGATCTATCTTCTACGAGTATATTAAGTTCAAAACCTTCTTCACTAAAAGCAATGCATTTTAAGTTTTATTTTTTATTTCCTAATTCATTTTATTGCTTTTCTCGAAAATTAAAATTTGAAATTCAAAGCAACACGATTTTTATTTTTTAATTCTTGTTATTTTTAGTATTCCACATGCAACATCCAAAGTGGCAACAAACTATCAGGCAAAGTTTCTCCAAACTTTAAAAATAGACCAACGACCGATGATGGACGTTGTGTGTTCTTACGTACATATTTTTGTCTTTAAGACAAAATCTAAAGAAAGAAAAAAAAAGAAAATAAAGCTAAAGCTGAAAAAAGAATTTAACAAAAGAAAAAATGCAGAACTCCCAAAAATTCAACAGCTGTTGTCTCCGTCTATCTAGTAATGATGGTATTTTCTCTTGTATCTATGTGCACATTGGATTTGGATTTGGAGTCTCTGCTCTGTAGTCCGAACTTGAAGAAGAAGAGCTCCGTCAACCCAATACTAATACTCAGCACACTAAACACATGGCGGAGCGGCCGGCGCGTCTATGTGACAATGTGGCAGCAGTGGCAGGAACAGAGTGGGCTTTGCGCTCATATGCTACTCTTATATGCTCCACTATGCGCTCTATGCTGCTCCTGCTGCTGCTGGGCTGGCGATAGCGATGGCTATGACAGTGCTTCTTCTTCTATACCCTGACGATGACGACGACGGAGACAGTGCCACACGTAAAGCGCTTGGCAGTGTTCTCAACCATATCAGAATTCCATTGACATCCAAAAGACTCTGCTTCTCTGCTCTTGCGTCTGTCTCTGTTTGTGTTTCTGCCTCGAGATGAAGAGAAAGAACTTGGTACCACCATCGAAGGTGGTGTTGAGGATGGATTGGATGGTGGTATAGTAAGTGTAATATGATGACAGTTGGTATCAGATCTATAAGCGTCCGAACTCCAAAGTTCAATGAACCGAGCTTTTTTTTATTTTTAATTTTTAATTTTCGTCAGTCTGAGTCTTCTTTATATTCCGCTGGCTCTGATGGCTATGGCTCTGGCGGTGGTTGCCGCAGACGCAGAAACACAAAGAGGGCCCATGTTAGATATTTTACAATCCCCCCTCCCAAAATTAAAAATAAATATAAGCATATAATTTCGGTCTATGCGATATGTGAGACAGAGTATCATATCTCTGTTCTCACGAATGTAATAATTTTGAACTTTTATACGTGCGTCGCGTCGTCCGCGTCGTCGTCTGTCGTTCTTCACTCGAGTTTATCGTCTGCTTTTGTTTTATGCAGCTATCACGCGGCGAGAGGGTGGGTAATGTACTTACCTACATTTTATAGAGTTTGGAGATGGAGATACACAAATTCGGACGCAATCCGTCTGCCACGACTCTAATGCCTCTGACAATGTACTAAACGTTTATAGCTTTACCCTCGGTATCTAAGTTTTATTTCTAGACTGGCTTGACTACACAATAATGGTCAACTTATTCTATGCTAATGGATGCGTTAATGACTTGATGAATGATTTTGGAATTGATTTTGATTAGATGATTATTATTTGACCCCTGACTAGTTCTTTGTTACTTTTTTGATCTGATCAAATGACAAATAAAGGTAGCTTCAAATTTATTAGTAATTGTTTATATTTATTAATAAATATTAAATTTTAATAAAGGAATTTATGAGATTGTTAACAAATCATGAATTTGTGATATTGTTGTGGATTAGTGCTACAATTTTGGAAAGTTAAATATGAAACACTTATTGGACATTGGATTGTCAAACGTCTGAAATAGAGTTTGACAGAACAGTTTTGGTTGTTTCAGTAATGTATTCAAACAATTAAAATAGTTTTATATGAGCTTCTAATAGTAATTTGCTAAGTATTATTTAAAACGGAGTGTTTGTGATCTGCAGCCGTCCGTCGATTTTCTTTAACCTTAAAAAAAAATATGAATAACAATGTTTTGTGTCAGGTACAAAATTTTAAGCTTAAATCTTTCCTTCTTCTCATAATACTTTAGTTGAAAACTATTTCTTACAGCTTTCCGCAATTTTTGTAGGTTTTGGTGTTTTGTAGTTAATTGATTTTTTCCAAAAAAATTGCTAAAAACAAGGAACAATATTTTTCTTTTGGTAATAGAAGTTTAATTTTGAT
Source organism: Eupeodes corollae (assembly GCF_945859685.1). Taxonomy (NCBI): domain Eukaryota; kingdom Metazoa; phylum Arthropoda; class Insecta; order Diptera; family Syrphidae; genus Eupeodes; species Eupeodes corollae. The sequence goes on from NC_079147.1 coordinate 53,829,059, forward strand.
ATCTGTTTTTGTTATCTTGATTTTTAGTCGAAAACCAATTATAGCATTTTTTGAAAGTTTTAATTTCTTATCTTACGTCAATAAATGAATTTAGCACAGGAATCATTTTGAAGTCAGAACCTTCATGTATTAAGGAGATGTTAAGAATTCAACATCAACTTTTAAAAACTTTGTGTAGGTTTTAATTTTTATGAAAAAACTGACTGTTGGATCTTTGTAATAATTTTACTTACTGAATTTTGAAGCCAGTATCTAAAGTGTTAGAAAAAAATATTTGAGACGAAAATCAATCTTTACCAACTTTTAGTAATGTTTTGATTTGGGTTTTTATTACTTGAAAAAAAAAACTGTTGATTCAATTTTTCGTTGCATTAAATTACGTCAAAGAAATATAATAGTTTATTCTTAAAAGATTTAAGGTGACAAATATTTTTTTTTTCAGTTTTTTGAATTTATAAAAACCATTGATTGATTTTTAGAATTAACCAAATATTTCCCTTTTTATTTGAACTGATATAATAAAAAAGCAATGAACAGTTTATTTATTTATATTGACATTGATATCTTGACCAGTTGTTGAGATATGTACGAAAAAAAAGTATTCCAAATGTTGACGTTGATGAATGTCAAAATGTTCAATGTGACAAATCAGATTGATTGAAATAATTTATTATAGAAAGTTAACAAGGCCTATGCCTCCAAAGTTTCACAATACCTTCATATCTGGAAAGTGCTTAATAATTTTAATTTATCAATTAATAGCTTTTTTTGAACTGATGTATCTCAAAAACTATTTATTCTGGGGATCTGAACTAAGTGAAGTATATGCCCTCAATTTATTCTGAAAGGAGAAAATTTGATTGAGGCTTGGATATACGAGGAATTTTATTTCAATACCATTTTAATTTTAGGCTTGGGAACTATCAATTTATGAGTTTATTTTCTTAAAAGCTGCTAAATGAGTTTAAGAAAAGGTTGATGTAGATAGTTATGAAGTAAAAAAAACTAATTTTTCGTCTTCATATTTCATCCATATTACCTTCTAGCCTTCACCTTCATAATATTTTTCTTATACAAAAAAACCGTCGTCTAAAAAACTATAATACGCAATGTGTTGGAAATGTATTGAACTTAAAATCGAAGCTCAGATTCACTTTAATTTAAACATGTATTTTTCAAAAACAAATGAACTATTTGAGGTATCTTAAAATTTTAAACACAATCAAAAGAAGACACATAAGCCATTTCATGACTAATGAAAATTTCGAGAAACTAATATCACTAAATGATTTAATATAAAGCTTTGTTCTTTGCGAAATCGTCATTCAACTTCTCATATGAAGTTATTGCAATCGGTTTAATTTTTAGAATTGAAAATTTTGAAATTTCCCGTCGTTTCAAGGTCCTTACAATCTAATCTAAATATAAGATTTATCGAGATATGTCTATGTGTTTGTACGTACGTTCATACGGGACTGCGTTTGGGAAGATTTTTTGTCGTCCATATCTCAAGCACCAGTTGTGCTTCAATACATTTTTAGTATACAGATAATAACTCAGATGGATGCAGATTTGTTTTTCCAAAACAATTTTATTCAACGAAGAACACCGTTTTTGACATCTGGTAAAATTTTAAGAAACAACAAACATAAAAAGAGGCTGTGACCCACACTGATAACTTGCCATGCCGTCTGTTGATTTGTCTTGCTTAAAAGTTTGTAGGATTTCGTGTTTTGTTAAAAAGTTGTCAGTTGAATTATTAAAATTTATTATTAAAAATTATTAAAATTTTAAAATTACCAAGAGTATTTTCCATGAAATAGTTTTATTTCAAAATCTACTTTTGTTAACCAGATTTTTAGTCGAAAACCCATTTTTACCGATTTTAGTAGCATTTCATCAAAGTTTTTATTTCTTATATAAACAAATAGAAATTTTATAAATAAAATTAATTTGAAGTCAATATCTTCCATTGTTCACGAGATATCGAGAACCGAGCATCAATTTTTACCAAATTTTCATACAGTTTTTTAGTTTTTATTAAAAAAAAAACTCTGAATTCGGTTTTTTTTTCAAAATGTTACCGAATGTTGAAAACAATACTTTTTATAAAATAATATTAATTTAAGGTAAATATGTTAAGGCTTTGAAAAGATATTTGAGTCGAAAAATAATTTTTACTAACTTTTATTAATTTGTTTTTTATAGGTTTTTATTTTTTGCAAAAGAAACTGTCCATTCGATTGTTCTCAAAATTTTACGACATGTTGAAAACGTTATTTTTCGTTGTTTTGAAGAATTTTTGAGTGGAAAAATATTTTTTTTTTCAGTTTTTTGATTTATAAAAAAAACGTTTATTGGATTTTTCAAAAAAATATACTTGTTTGGTATCGTGTCACAATATTTAATATAAAATGTAATTCATGTCTCTAGCTTAAGTGGTTCGTGAGATATTTAGGGTTAACCACAATTTTACCTTTTTTCAAATTGCTATGGTAAGAAACGACCCACTTAATTTCCTTAAGTGCCCTTTCTGCATCTTTCTGCATTATTATCAATATGCCAAAATTTATTTGAACCTAGGGACCTTGAAACGTCAAGAAATGTCAAAAATTTTCAATTTGAAAAATCGGACCCATTATAATAAGTATATGGGAAATTATTAATAGCACACCTCCAATAGTTAACGAAAAAAAATTACTTTATCTTCAAAATAATTGCATGCAACATATAACAGCGTTTTTGACATTTCATACAATTTTAGAAAAATAATGCTGACAGTTTTCATATAAAAATAAAGCCTCCGAAAAAACTTACTTAAAGTTTTTAACAATTGATTTGAATCAACTATCCTTTAAAAATGCAGGACATTGGCTTCTAACGAATTTATTTTTACAGAAAATATTGTTTTTGTCATTCAGTAACATTGTTATAAAAATTCCACAGTCAGATTTTTAATAGAAATTAAAATTACAAAAAAAATTAAGCAAAATTGATAAAAATTAATATTCGATTGACTTCAAAATTACCTCAATTTGTGCAAAATTTCCTTTGAAAAATCCAATCTCTAATTGTTTATATAAGAAATAAAAACGTTTCTACTAAAATTGGTAAACATTTGTCTTTGACTAAAAATCTCGTTAGCAAGACTAGATTTTGAAATCAAACTATTTCATCACATGCAAAATATTGTAGATAATGTTTAGTTATTTTTTTCGAAAAATTTAACTGACAACTTATTTAACAAAACACGAAAACCTAAACAATAAAATAATGATAAGAAATGGTTTTCGACTCAAGTATTAGGAGAACTAAGAAAGATATTGATTTCATTTATTATTTATTGAAATTATTTATCTCAGAAGATTATTCTTATGAATATTTTGTTAAATTTTAAGCGAGCCAATCGAAAGACGGTATGGGAAGTTATCAGCTGGGGTTGCACCCCTCTTTTTGTTAAATGTTTTACTTTTTTTTTGTTTTTAACCTTATTTAAAAAAACATATTTTCAAAAACATCAGATTCAGGAAAAAAAGCTTTGAGTAAAGTAGTAGTTGGTCTGAGGGACCAATTTGCAGCCCAATGTTTCCTATCAAAGTATTGTTAATGTGATATACCTAAAAGGTCTAATTCTTTTTTAAAGAATTAACTTTTTATTATAAAAATCAAAATTGTTAAGTTGAGAATTTTTAAAGAATTCAACATCAAAATAAGGGCTTTACTCTGAAAACCTTGATATATTTTCAAAGACGCCACTAGCTCTTGATTAACATAATATGTACACTCCGTTTCAACTAAGTATGCACAAACATTGTCAAAAATTATTTAAAAAAAATATCCAGATAAAACCGTGAGTCTCGTTTTCGTTTTAAATATTAAGAAATTGTATCTTGTTGATCGATAAAACTAGGCAAGTTTCTTTTGAGTGAACTGAATAGGAACAAAAACATTTGAATCGTTGTTTATGAGCGTTCTCAAGTTCTGCATAATTAAAATCAACAATTTTAGTGTTTTAAGTGACAACTTGGCGTAAATACAAGTGCGTCAACAGTTTTAAAGAGTCATTGAAATTCGAATCATACTTAAGCAACTTAATGAACAAGGGAAAGTTATGCTAAAAGAGTTTTTCAAAACTCAAATAATATTATTACCACGAATTTTTTCGATGGCCCTGGTGTGTTAACCAGTTGGGTATAAAGGAATCTTGGATAAAAATAAAAGTTGGGCAGGGAAGTAAAATTTGCACTTCGTTAAATGGCTACCGAACTCATCTGTTATAGCCGTCAGTTTTTAAGTTAGCGTTTATCGAAATATCGTCGAACTATATCAAAAGGCTATACGATTCATACCGGAACTAATTTCCGAAATGTTTACAACTTTTTAAAGTGGTAATTACCAGCTTTCAACCTTAACAGAAACTTAACAATCCTAATTCGACTAAAAAATATCGAATTTTTCCTAGTTGAAAGCTGTGTAGGTGGGCGAAAGAAAAGCTGGTAGTTGATTTCGGATAAATCTTTTTAACATTTTAAAAACTATTTGCAAAAATTTGTGTCCGTATTCAATTGAAGTGGAGTGTATATCTATCGGAGTAAGAAATTATGATATTTTCGAAGGGCTTCAACATCAACATCAAATTTATAAAAATTAGCAAATTCCAATTGAAATCAATTATTATATTATTAAAGCCATAAAATATTTACGCGTCTATTTCTATTTTTAAATAACAATTCAAATCTAATGCACTAATAAATCCATTTAACAAATACCCAACACATCATTAGACATTGAGGTATCATTATGGAAATCAGAATTACAACAATATCGTATTTGAATTTTTAATACATTATTTTTTGGCAGTCCATTGAACCTTTATGGTTGGGAATAAAAATTAAATACGAACAAACGTCTATACCTATACTTGGTGAGGAAATGATAGGTATAATGTCACGCCGCTGCTGCTGGCCGCCGAAAAATCGTTTGGGTAAGCAGGCATATTGTGGTGATTCCGCCCCATCTGTCGTCATTATTCGTAAACCAAAATCAAAGTAACATATTTTTGTCGTGGTCATGATAATCGCGTAAAGTTGCGTGTTAATTCAAAGAAGGGAATCCAAATTCAAATAATAAATTTTATAAATATTTTTATATACTTATCGTACATATGTCTAAAAGTATGTAAATATTGTATATTAATATTTTAATCAAGCAATCAAGCTCGGAGGCTCAAAGGTAGATACAGATAAAGAGTCAGAGTCAATGAATTTAGATTTATTGATGATGATGATGAAGATGATGAAGATGATGATTTAATTTTGTAATCGTGATTTAGGGTAAACCTGTAGCTAAAAGATGTTTTATTATATTGGATTTTTGTATTCTTGTATTCCCTTTGTTGGTGATGATGACAGAATAATTAACTCGGGAATATTTACGAATTTTATTCTATTTCGTTTTCCACCGGAATTTGAAAAATACAACGATTGAGTTTATTTCTGTTTTAGAGTCGCCTTTTTATATTTATAATTAAGTTACGCTCGTTGAACTCATATGGTCCAAGAAGTTTTGTTTTTATATTTGATTAGGGAAGAAATATTTAGATTTAATTTGAGTTTTTACCTACTTGCTGTTTTTCTGCTTTTCTTGTTCTAATTAAATTTGAGATCGTTTTTCATGATTAGCTTAAGCTGTATAATTTTAAATTAGTTGAAAAGAACAAAATTTTATTTTCTTTTGAAAGCGAGGAATTGCTTAGGTAGATATACAAACGACTGATTTTTAACATTGGGTTTTGATACTAATTCAGAAATTTTCCCGAGTTTAAATTTATATTTCACAAAATTACATTTTGTTTACCATATTTTTTAAATAAAAAATATCTCGAATGTAAGGAGTCGCATATCTACAGTTTTAACTCCCAGTCATTGGAATATAGCTGAATCCTAATCCTAATTACCCTACTACTCAATTAGGTCGTCGATTTATCAGATGGCTGTCGTAAATGCTGAAACAGATCGGCTAGCTAACTGCTTCCTGCTGAAGACCATTTTTAATATCAAAGATTTTGCTAAAAAATGAAGTGACACTTTTGACAAAAAGGCGCCTATATTCAGCATGTCATTAAGCATATACGAGTACAACATCTAGTAACCATACTGTGTCGAATGCAGAGAAGATTTTTCGCCGGATTGCAATTGTCCTTTTCCTTGTGCCATAGCTGTTTTTCAACTCACCGGATAATATATTATTTAGCAGGTTGTTAAACTTACTTACTTACTTAAGGTGGTGCTACAGTCCTGTGTGAACTAGGGCCTCACCCAACAAACCTCTCCATCTAGCTCGCCACCTGATCCGCGGTCTTCCTCTACTTCGCTGTTCTGTTGGTGTAGATTCGAAGACTTTCCATGATAAGGGTCTTATATAGCAACACTTTGGTCCCTCGAGAGAGGACTTTACCACTCAATTGCTTTCTTAGTCCAAAGAAACAGCTGTAAGCAACAGTTATTCTGTGTTTGATCTCAGCGTTGGTGTTGTTTTCTCCGTTTACAGTGGATCCTAGGTAGACGAATTCCTTGACTACCTCAAAGTTACGTCCGTCGATGTCGACATTCTGACTAATACGTCGGTGTTTTATGTACTTTCTTGATGACAGCATGTACTTTGTTTTGCCCTCATTAACTGTTAAACCGATTTTTGCCGCTTCTGCCTCAATACTCACAAAAGCTCCATTGACATCACGATGAACCTTTCCGATTATATCAATGTCATCAGCATATGCTAGTAATTGGACAGATTTTAGACAGATAGTGCCTCTAGTGTTGATGTGTGAGCTCTGCACTATTCTTTCAAGAATGATGTTAAAAAAATCTCATGGCATTGCACCACCTTGTCTAAAACATTTTTTGACATCGAAAGGTTCTGTTAAGTTGTTTCCAACCTTTATATAGCAGCGTGAATTCTCCAATGTCATCCTGCACAAAGGGACGAGTTTGCCAGGGATGCCAAAACTATACATGGTCCAATACAGCTCGTCGCTGTAGATTCGACCTTGAAATTGATGAAAATATGGTGGGTGTCGATTTGGTGTACTAGGGTTTTTTTCCAGGATCTGCCGTAATGTGAATATTTGATCGACTAGGCACTTTTCTGGTCTAAAACCACACTGATAAGGACCTATCAGGTTGTTGACGATGGACTTTAGACGTTCACATATAACGACCGAGAAGATTTTACAGGCGATGTTAAGTAGACTGATTCCTCTACAGTTATTGCATTTAGAGGGTCTCCTTTTTCAGGATCGGGCAAACAATACTAAGGTTCCATTAAACGGGCATGCTTTCTTTCGTCAATTTCTTACAGATAAGTTGGTTCATGCTCCTAACCAAATTATATCCAGCTGATTTAAGGAGTTCGGCATTCAAGCCATCCGCTCCAAAGGCTTTATGAGACTTCAGCATAAATATGGCCATCTTTACTTCGTCAAAGTCAGGAGGACGGGATTGTTGCCTTTCGTCGTCTATGTTGAATGGATCATTCTATACAGTCTGCAGAAGTGGTCCTTTCATATCCTCAGCATTGACTGCTGTTTGACTATGATGTTTCCACTTCAGTCCTTGCAGCTTTCGGTTCTAGGTTTATGGACTCAACATCTACCAACATCTTTAAAGAAGTTGGTGTTTCTCTCGCCTCTTCTGCTCATAGAGCTCATGAACAGCTCTCGTTTTTTAATGCAGCGCCGCTTTGCGTGCCTGTTGTTTTTATGCATTTGCCTGCCTACATTCCTCAACAAACCAGGGGTTCCTTGTTGGTGGCTGCTTGAAACCCAGCACATCAGAGGCTTTTCTGTTTGCACCTTGGCAATGTTGTCTCTGGCTTTCGATACATTGTGTTGGCGACAGAGAACTTCGAGAGAGGTTACTTGTAACTCGGTCGGAAAATGATTTGGCGATCTCTTGCGATTTTTGCCGTTTGACGTTGTACCTTCTCCCAGCACCACCCTGTTTTGCCTTGAATCTGGAAACCCGAAGTGCTACCTTGGTAACAACGAGGTAGTGTTCCGAGTCGATATTAGGTCTTCGGAAATTTCGGACATCCATGATGCTGGAAGCGTGTATGGCGTCGATCGCAATATAGTCAATCTGGTTGACGGTAGATTGATCTGGAGAAAACGAAGTTCCTTTGTGGATGTTAAGGAGTGGAAAACACGTACTGGCCACCATGACGTTTCGCCGCACAGCAAAATCTATGAGCCTAAATCCGTTGTCGGAGGTGGTGTCGTGCAAAGATGTCTTCCCTTCCTAGGTTAGGTTTGGTTATAGTGGCTGTCCAAGATGGAAACGGACACTCTTAGGCCAGTTTAATGGCCTATTGTGATACCACATAAATCTTGAAGCTTCCTCCTAAGCTCAATGGAACCAGCTTGAGTCACTTACAAAACGTGAGAGGCTGATTATACCGATATGATTTAGATTGTTTAGATCGTTAAAGAAGAATTCTCCTAGGTAATTCTTGCGTTTTCGAGCTAGAGCAGGGCATGTGGAGAGAAGATGAAGAACCGTTTCTTACTCTTCTTCGTCCATACAGCTTCTGGAAAAGTCATTTGAGAATACGCCTAGTCTCGTGGCGTGCTTTGCTATTAGACAGTGTCCGGTTATTACACCCATTATCGAGCTTATATGCGATCTGCTTAGAGAGAGCAAGCACCTTGAACGTTTTAAATCCAGTGTTGGCCGGATGTTTTTTGTGACTTGATACGTGGTGATGTTGTTCCACCTGTTGCCTGCTCTCCTCACAGCGTCATGCATTAGCAGCAGTTTACAAGTAGCGATTGGTATGCCAGTACTTGCCAAACGTTATAGCATGGGCTGTACTGTACCGTTTCTGGCGAGTTCATCTGCCTTACAGTTACCTGGAATGTCTCTATGGCCCGGCACCCAGCAAAGGTGAATAGTAAACTGTTGCGCCATCTTCATTAGAGATGATCGACAGTTATGGACTGTTATAGAGTTTGTAGAGACAGAGTCCAGAGATTTGATAGCGGCCTGGCTGTCAGAGAAAATACGGATATTAGATGTTGATATCACGTTTTCTTTGAGCCAAGACAATCGCCAAAAGTTCCGGCTGGAACTCGCTACAATGATTAGGAAGGCGGAATGAGAGACTTAATTTCAGTCGTTCAGAGTACACACCTCCACCAACCCCTTCTTTTGTTTTTGACCCATCTGTGTAAAAATAGATTGACTCATCCTCCAAGAATGTCCTATCCTCCCAAAAAGGTCTGGTAGGTATAGAAATCTGGAAGTTTCTGTCGAATTGTAGTTGGGGGATGGTGTAGTCTGTGTGCTTTGGAATTAATTCTAAGTACCTTAGAATTACGGAGTGGCCAATGTTGTTGTTAGTTCACTGCGACGAAGCGTTGAGGAGAATAGCAGAGCTTGAGCTATTTGTTTGCTAAAAATGTCAAGGGGTGTAAGGTAGAGCAAGGTGTCCAGTGCCGCAGACGGGGTCGTGCGAAGCGATCCGCTTATACATAGGCAGGTATCCCTTCCTAGCTTGGCATACAAATCGCCCAGGACAATTTAATTATCGTAGCTAGGACACTACTGATATGTTTTGTCTAAGAGCTCGAAGAACATATTTTTGGTGTTGTCATCTTTCTCTTCTGTGGGGGCGTGCGCGCATATCAGGTTAATGTTGCCGAATTTACCTATAGCACAAGACTTCTTGCCTAAGTCTGTTGGTTTTCGTGGTAGCAGTCACCATAGTTAATATCGCAGTTTTTCATCCTCTTTTTGCCTGGCCCATCCCATCGTATTTCCTGGATGGTTTTAAACAGAGTTGCATACATTTCCACATCTTTCTGGGGTAAATGTCGCAAGCGTAATTGGATTTTTTCTAAGAATATTCTGGTTTGGTTTCACGTTACAATAAATAATATAAGGTTTAATTCAAGTTTCTAGCTCCATTGTTTCGTTTCGTGAGATATGTTCACCTTTCTTTTAAACTGCTATGTTAAAAATCAGCAATTTTTTTAAGAGCCCTTTCTGCATTAATATCTGTATAACAAAATTTATTTGAAGTTCATATCTCTTCTGGTTCTTGAGCTATGGACCCTTATTTTATGTTTAGTTTTATCAGGAATTAAAAAACCGATTTCAACTCAATACTTTTATTTTATTTTTGAATTTTTAAAAATAAATTTATTTTTTTTACAAAATTCGACATCTCAAAAAATTGTCAACAGTTTTTAACGAAATTCCAATGTTGAATGCATATTTATAAGCACTTAATAATCGCATACCAAAAATATTCTTAAGACGAAATTTGAAAATTGTATACATACAAAATTAATTAAAATATAAAACAAAACAAAAGTTAATAAACAAAGTAATTTTTTGTTTAAATGTTATTTAAATTTTGTAAGAAACTTATTTTGCTGGTACATATTTTAATCTTACATGTATGAAATATTTTTAAACATACTCTTTGGATAGGTACATGTGCAAGTTCGTGCTATGAAAATAAATATAATTTTTACATAAATAGGGCTATAACTTGACATATTATTGAGCATATTTAGAAATTAGTTTTAAAATAGTTTCAAATTTTAAGTTTTCCAAAAACCATTCTAAAATAGTAAAATTTTAATTTCAAAAACGGGGTTTTAATAAAATAATGAGGCATGCATAAACATTAATAATTTATTAAAACAGGGTTGCAAAAAGCGGAATTTTGGAACATATTTATTTGCAGAAAAATTTAGTTTAAATTGACGTTTTTAATTTATCTCCACTTCCATAAACATACAAAGTTTAATTTTAAATATTAATTTTTAACTGACAGTCAAAACAAATAAGGTTTCTCGATGGAGTTTCAAAAAACATGTTTCTCTGTCAAAATAGTTTTCTTATTGTTGTTATTTTCAAATAAATTTAATTAGAACACGAAGAACAACTCTAGACATCTCTACACTGCCCTCGGCTAGTTAAACTTGTTTCAAAAGTGTGCATTTAATTGAAACATTTATGATACCTAATAATAACTCCCACGATTTATATAAATATTGAATAAAATTAATCAATTGTCTTAAATGCCGAGAAGGTTAAATAATTAAAACTAATAAAATAGCATTTTGGTCAAAAATGCAAAAAGAAGACAACAACAAAATTGATACAAATGTCTGATAGCCTTGTTCTCCTATAAGTTTATAGTTTTTTTTTTGTTAATAAATTCGATCAATGCAAATCTCACAAAATACTTATTTAATTATTCATTTGTAGGTATGGTTAAATATAGAAGCATATAATTATACATTTTTATCAAATGCAAAACAGGTTAACCAAGTTCAACTATCTCTCATCAGTTAGATTGTCATATCGTATTAATTTGACATTATCAATCTTTACGTCTACGTCCAGTCCATGTAAAATGTTGTAAAATGTAAAGATTGAAAATGAATAAAGCGAATATGTAAATTTTACTATCAGGATAAAAGTTTAGCATGCCTCACAACATTGATAGATTATAGCTTAATTACTCAGTCAATCAAAATTGCGAATATGTTTGCATCAAGACGGAAATTTTGTTTGACACAATTGTTAAGCTTAGTTTTAAATAGACTCAAAGGATTCTAACCTTTGAAACAATGGAAAAATTTGACAAATCAGTTGGCGGTCTTAGAGCTCGTCTAAGCTTAAATGTCTGATCAAAGCAGTTGACCTCCGAATTTAGAATCCCATCATATCGTGGTGCTGTTAAGCATTTTTTATGACAACATTGAGTGAATTTATGCAAATTGCAACGAGCGACAAAGTCAGTCGGTATATCGGCGGTGCGGCGGTAGACTTAGGTATATAGCTCCATTGTTGGTTATAACTAATAAGTCTGGCTGGATGCTGACGACAACGAAGCGACGATGCTCTCCTTGCTCTGATGATGTGAATTTTATTGAATTTATTTTTATTTTGCATCTTTTTCAATTTTTATACCGATCAAGTTCTAGATTTGGTGTTTCATTTGATGATGGTTCATGGCTAAACCGGACTGTGCTGCTCTTTCTGATTTATATACTTTAAGAATTGAAATTAGTTAAATGCATAATATGCCTTATATTTTGTATCCAAACAGGCTTAAAAGACGTTATGGCAGTTTAAGCCAAAAAAAGGAACCAATTATTTTTGTTTCAATAAGATCTCGCAAAAAGTATACCTATATAAGTTGATATGAATGTTTTTGTTTATAAAATTATCTTGTATATTTTTTAATTTTATTTTTGTTTAAGGTGGCGATATGACATGGCGGGCGGCTTGGCGACAACCTTGACTTTCGTCATTAAATAATATTAAATTATTTAGTGTTGGCTTAATTTGCATTAATTTTTAATGTTTGTTTTAGAGTTTTTTTTTTGTATTGTATCTTTGTATCTTGTTTAATTTTATATAATTTGAACAAATTGATGGTTATAATAAAATACATTCTTTTTTTTTAAATCTCTGTAATTTAAATAAACCTATAGGTATCTAAATGCTAAGGCACATGTTGCATTTCGACAGAAAGTTGTTCCTTTTTGGAAGATTTGTCACCGAAAAGCCTTTAATCCTGACTCAAAATTAATCCAATCCCAGAATACCGATTGATTTTTTTAGAATAACCTGATAGCAGATTTGTGTCACTAAAAACTTTTGTGATCATTACGTGGATTCCAGCACAGATATGATTACAAACTTAATTCTTTGTGGAATAAGAAATATTATCCCGATCCCGAATAGGTTAAAATCTAACAAACCCAAATAAAACTCATGGTTTGATTCGAGTTTGTTAGAAGGTTATTAGGATCAAAGATGTAAGTTTCCGAATTTACAAAGCCTACCCCACTAAGAAAAACCGTAATAAGTTCGGACAAGCTGGAAAGAACTGTAACGGTCATATTCGACGCTTTACATTTTTGCATGACCAAAAATTACGGCAAAAATTACTACCATGTCCCAAAGGTAGTAAAAGTTTCTGGTCATTTGTAAAAATTGTGCTCAACACTATGATACGTCATAGTCAGTTTCTAATGACACTCTTTTTCTAAGCTCGATTGATTAAGTCAATTTGCTTAAAGCACAACTTGCTGTTAATTGAATGCTGCCATTAAGTGACATTACTCCTCCTGTACATTTAAGTGTAAACGATTCTATGGGACGAATTTTCTTTCGCACTTGCACAGTTGCTAGAGAACTTTAAGAATTTGACGTAAACAAATCAAGCCCAGGTACTGTTCTGAAGAGGTGTTTTTTAACGCTGGTAAAACTACTGAGGAAGTTAGGCTATTGCACTTGATATTTCAAAGGAATGAGATAGAGTTTGGTATCAAGCTATTTTATCGTAAATGCGTGCATTTGGTTTTGATGAATCTCTTCTTCGTTGCGTTTCAAACTACTTTTCGGACTTTTTAATTTAAGAAGAATTGGACGAGTTCAAATCTGATATCCACAAAATAAACGCTGCTGGTTAGCTCCGTTTGGTCTCAAACACTCTTCCTTATCAATGATTTTTTGTCTGAAACTTCTAACCCACTAATTTGTATCGCTGATGACAGTACCCTCAGCTTATTATATTTTTTATTAGATTGACATTCTGGTTTTCCAGATGTGGACTAAGAATGGCAGGGTATGATAAGCTCAAGAACACAATACTGTATACTGTTGCAAAACCGTAAACTTCCCCCAATACTACTATCCATGGTTGTTACTTGCATCGAGGAGACTGAATGGCTTCCAGTTCTAGGTATGTGCACCACAAACCACTTGTTGTAGAGGGATCACATATTCAACATTGACAAAAACGTTGTTAAGTGCTAATTTTTTCTCTGCCGACACAAGAATTTTGTACCACTTCTTGTCTGGCTATAATTTGAGAAGCTTTTATTCGTCCAAAACTAACAATTCAACCGTAATAGTCGTAATAGTCGCTATTCAAGGAATGTTTATCAGTTTTGTTTTAAGCCCAATTTCGTAAGTACTGTTAAGTACAGCTATTCTTTTTTGAGCCTGACCACACGAATGTGAAATGCTTTACCAGCCTCAAAATTTCCCACTCATTACAATTTTTTTTTATATAATAAGCGAACACTTTAATTGATATACTACCCTTATTATGTAGACACAGTGTGGGCACTAGGAAAGGGAGAAAGGGGTTGAAATGAGATGTCGGTGCACATTGGTTTTAAATATTGCCATATTCGCATAGTAAGGCTAAAGAACGAATCTCTGTACTTGACAGTACGACTGAAGTTGGGCTCGAGGGTATATTGATGAGCATTCCTAGAAGCGCGAGTATTACGGTGAACTGTTTAAGGGGAGGAATGTAGCTGGCTATTTCTCTAGATAATAAACCATTAAATGACTCCCAGATATGGGAGTTACATATACTCAAGCTTTGGACGTATATAAGTCTTGTTAATGACAGCCATATCAGAGAAGGAGAAAAACTTCTTGCATCGCCTTAGAAAACCCAAACATCTTGCGGAATTTTTGGTGACATCGCGTATGTGATCCTTCGACAAAAGGTGGTTGGTGATACACATACCGAGAATATCGAGATGTTTAATTTCCTCGATGCAAGTGCCATTTATGGATAATGGCAAGAGGAGTATATTTCGTTTTAACGATACAAGACATCATTGCGTTTTCGAAGCATTAAATTCCACGCGATTTCTTATTCCCCGTTGTTCAATGATGTTTAGGTCGGAATTTAATGAGCTAATCATATTTTTTCGTTGCAGTTCCACATCCGAAGAAGAAGGGTGTGAATCTAAAACGAATATGAAAAGCTAAGAGTACTATCGTCAGCGAAACAATGTGCTGGATTAGAAGTTGCAGACAAGAGATCATTAATAAAAATGAGAAAGAGTGTTGGAGATAAAACGGAGCCCTGGGGCACACCAGCATTTATTTTGTGGTTTTCAGACTTGAATCCATACAATACCGCTTGTATTGAACGATTCGAAAGGTAATTACTAATCCAATGAAGTAGGAATTCATGAAAACCGAAAGCACGCAACTTCGATAAGGAGTCTGATGCCAAACCCTATCAAATGCTTTTGAAATATCAAGCTTAATAATATTACTTTCTCCAAAACTATGTAAAGATTTGTTCCACTGTTCGGTGAGATGAACCATGAGATCACCAGCTTTCGATCTTCGAGATATTTCTTGAGCTGATAATTAATCAGCGTTTCCATGACCTTGGAAAGATGTGACGTAAGTGCAATCGGTCGGTAATTAGACGGTTCGCCTTTCTTGGGAATAGGCTGGACAAATGCAGTTTTCCATCCGCTCGGAACGAAACTTGAGGAGTAGGACCGATGAAAAAGCTTACGCAATGGTTTTGCCAGCGATGGAGAAAACCTCTTCAGAACAATAGCGGGGATATCATCCGGACCAGCGGATTCATGTATGTTAAGATCTTTTAGGACTCTCTACAGTACGAGTGCGAAAAAAGATTTGCCCCATAGAATCATTAACTCGCTCAAGTACAGGCGGAGTCATTACACTCACTGGCAGCGTTAAATTGGCGGCGAACTGCTTAGCAAAGAGGTTTTCTTTCTCTAAAGAGCTAACAAATAGATTGGACAAATTCACAACGAGCGTAGGAACCGAGGAAGAGAAAGAATTCCTCATATTTTTTACAAATGACTTATTCTGGTTTTCCTCAGTTGGATTGGATTTAAAACAACTGAAACTTACCTTTTTTGACCCTAATAACCTTCATGTGATCATATCAGCGCTGGCTTCAACGTCACTATCGAGGTAGCATAGTGACCAGTTAATGATCCTAAAATAATTATTGGGACCGTCATAGTTGCCAAACGGTTTTCTTCAGCTGGAGAGTTTTTACACAAGAAATTTGCTGATATGACACAATAGTCAGATGTGCCTAGAGGAGATAGAACACTAATTGTGTACTTACCAGCGTCAGAGGTAAGAAACAAGTCAAGAGTGTTTTCTGCTCGATCTACCACGTCCGATATCCGAGTGGGCTCGTTTACCAGCTGAGTTAGGTGGTTTAACACAGCAAAGATCTCAGCTCATACTCCTTCTGCTGTTGCTTGGCCCGAATGTTGAAGCCATGAAGAATGTGGAGACATTTAAAACCAATGAACATCGGTAGCTCCTTCCTAATCCTATCCTCCTTCACTTATTGCACGCACTGTTTTAAACCATTACAAGAGTATTCATTAGCCCTTAAGTGCATGCACATTATACAAAAAGTAGAACGGAAACCGTTTAGAGAAGAAACATACAATTTTAACCAAACAATTAAGATTTTAAGTTTGTCAAGGTTCAAAAACTACACAGAACAAAAAAGTCATCCTATTTACTGTTTTGGTAGTCAATATGACTATTTGGTAGTTAATTTTCAGCTGATACGCGATAGTCAATAGGACAAATTTTGGTTGTCAATTTTGGGATCAGAAATTTGTTTACAAATTGGTAGTCAATATGACAACTTTGGTTGAAAGAAATTGAAACTAAGGCTGTCGTTTAGATTAATGTGGTATTCAATACTACAACTGCGGTAGTCAATATAACAATCCTCGATAGTCAATTTTTGGTAGTTCTGTTGACTACTTTTGTTGTCATATTGACTACCCAAAATTGACAATCGAAAATCGTTCTATTGACTATCCAGTAGTCAATTTTTAAAAATAAGGTTGGCATATTGACTATTTTGTAAGTCAATGCGACAAATTGGCCAAATTTAGGGTTGACTATCGACGATTGTTAATATAACAACTTTGTTTTTTTCTGTGTAGTTGCAATCCTACATTTAAAAATAAAAAAAATAAATTGGGTGGCGCGACAGTCCGTTGAGAACCAAGGCCTAGTGACTTACAACTCTCAACCATTCCTGTGTGCTAGTAATGTTGTCAGGAATGTAGGGGACCTACAGTTTATATGCCGACTCCGAACGGTTAATTTTGAGAAAGCACTTTTTCATGACAATAGTTACTCTTGGAGAATTTGTCAATTCCTCGCAAGAGGCAGTACCCGTGAAAAGACTTTAGATGGCATAGGCAGGGATCGAACCCAAGACCTCTAGCATGACAGTCCAACGCACTAACCATCATGCCACGGGTACCACATTTAAGTCATAATAATCCAATTTGTTTATCATTCACCTGGTAAAGTTGCTATCGTACGTTTAGTTTTTTTTTAATTAAGATTGTAAAAAATGTTTAAAAGTTCAAAAATGAAAATAAATTTTATAAAATATGATCGAAGTGAAGTAAGTTAGTCATAACAATTAAGCACATTATAAATAATTGCTATAAGATTTCACAAAATTATTTCAAACTGTTAAGAACTTATTTTGTACGAGAACACAAAAGCCATGTTGACATTTTTGAACCACCCTGACTAAAAAGATGAGGCCAAGAGTCCGTGTGAAAACGATCCAAAATTTGATCTTAGTAGAAAATTAAATTAGAATTTGATATGAAGATTTGTCTGGCTTTTTTTGACAATTTTGTTCGGACCTAATGTTTTAGAGTCTATTATTACTACCGTTATCAGACTGCTTACTCGTAGATTGGAGTTGATGTAAGAAGTAAAATTCTAAAAAATTACTTTTTGAAAATATTTTTTTATTCAAGGAGTCACCAAAACCTTGATCAACAAAACCTTAAAATTATAGAGAGATAAATGTTTTTTTCTTGAATTCACGAAATAGGTGCATTTTTTGTACATAATTTTTCAAGAAATTAAATAAAAACAAACTAAAAAAGAGGCTGGGATGCGACCCACACTGATAACTTCCCATCCCGTCTGTCGATTTGTCTTGCTTAAAAGTTTGTCTATATGTACTGGTACTAGTATTTTGTTGTTAGATTTTTATATAAAAATTTCTGAATATCGAAACCAATATTTTCAGTGAAATAAAATAAGTATGAAACCAATATTTTTAATTTTTGAAAAGCTATTTTAGTCGAAAGTAAATTCTTACCAAGTTTTAGTATTGTTTTTTTTAGAGTTTTATTTTTTGTTAAAAAATTGTCATTTCGATTTTTTTCAAAATTTTACCAAATGTTGAAAACACTATTTCTCATAAGATAAAATTATATTGAAGCCAATATTTCAAATTTTTGAAAAGATATTTGATTCGAAAATCAATTTTTACCAACTTTTGTTAAATTTTTTTTAGGTTTTTATTTTTTGTACAAAAACTGTTAATTCGATTTTTATCAAAATTTTACTAAATGTTAACAACAATATTTCTAGAAAGATAAAAGTAGCTTAAAGCCAATATCTACAAGTTTTGAAAAGATATTTGAGCCGAAAATCAATTTTTTACAAACGTTTATACATTTTTTTTAGGTTTTTATTTTTGTTAAAAAAAAACTGTCAGTTCGATTTTTTTGTCCTAATGTTGGAAACAATATTTCTTATAAGTAAAAATTAGTAAGAAGCTATTATCTCAAATTTTTGAAAAGATATTTGAGTCGAAAATAATTTTTTACCAACTTTTGATAATTTTTTTTCGGTTTTTATTTTTTTTCTAAAAAAACCGTCAATTAGATTTTTTTCAAAATTCTACTGAATGTTGACAACAATATTTTTTGAAAGATTAAAGTAAATTAAAGGCAATATGTCAAATTTTTAAAAAGATATTATAGCCGAAAATCAATTTTTACCAACTTTTATTAATTTTTTTTAGGTTTTTATTTTCTGTAAAAAAACTGTCAATTCGATTTTTTTAAATATTTTTCAGAATGTTGAAAACAATATTTCATATAAGATAAAATAACTTTGAAGCCTAAATTTCAAGTTTTTGAAAAGATATTTGAATCGATATTTAATTTTCACCTATTTTGAGTAATGTTTTTTTTTAGATTTTTATTTTTTGTAAGAAAACTGTCAATTCGATTTTTCTCAAATGTCAAAAACATTATTCTTCGTTGCGCAAAATTCTTTTAGAGATGAAATCATTTTTATTGTTAAAATTTTCGAGGTGACAAATTTTTTTCAGGTTTTTCGATTAATAAAAAATCTTTTGCTGCATCGTTCTGCATTGTTATCTGTGTAACAAAATTCATTTGAAGTCGATATCTCTTCGGCTTCTTGAGCTATGGACGAAGTTAAAACGTTGCACGCACAGACATCTGTCTAAAAATCTTTTATTTCGACTCTAGGTGTAGTGTTCGCACGTTTAATGAAAGACGACCTTTCTTAGTGAGTTCAGTTTATTAACTAACTTAATAACTTATGCTATTATAACATATACGTTAATATATATAGAGATAGAGAGAGAGGTATACATACACTCCACATCTCCCCTATGAAAACAATAATCTTTATTCTTAGTTTTAATTCATTGTTATAAAAGTCTGATTATAGTTTAAATTCTATATCATATAAATACATTGGATAGTATTGATTAAACAAAGATTTTAATTTACCAAGTTGATGTTAATAATTCATGTTTCAGGTATGTAGTTAAATAAAGATGAAATAATCTTACTTAGAAGAATAAGTCCATCGATCGGGTGGTTTGCTGATTCTTCCTGCTCTGGTGGTATAATGACCTGTAGATGTAGTTGTGGGTAAAGTTGTTTTTGGACCAGGCAATAAAGTATCAGCATGCATCTTTATCTCCTCCTTCGAAGTTTTTGAGCTTGGAGTTTGAAGCTCTCCTTCAATTACTTCTTCTGGTTTATACGGTATAGCGTTTCTATGAGCATGGTTGAGGTGATAAACATTTCTTCTATATACTCCGGTGTTGGTTTTAATATAAAAGGAACGAGGGGTATCGGCCTTGGCCTGAATACGTCCCCATTGGTGGATATCCCTTATCCATACAACATCGCCAATTTCAAAGTTTCTTGTGTCGCACACTCCATGTCGTCTGTTTTAATTGTTTGCTTGTTGTTGCCTCCTTTGTTCTTCATTCTTTGTGATTTTGTCCATGTCGACCTTATTTGGCTCAAAACGATCATTTGTCATCGGCATTATTGAACGAATTTTTCGGCCCATTAAAAGTTCAGCTGGGCTTGACCCGTTAGCGAGTGGTGTGGCACGGTACTCCAATAGAGCCAATTGAGGATCTTCAGTGTTTTTCTTCAACAAATTCTTGACTATTTTAACTGCCGACACAATGAATCTATTGCTTTGAGCAAAATGAGGGCTGGATGTGATGTGCTTAAATCCCCAGCATTGAGCGAATTGACGAAACTCTGAGGATTGAACCGTGGCAAACTGAGGTCCATTGTCAGTTCTGACTATTTCCGGTATGCCAAACCTGGCAAAAATTGATTTTAAGTGCTTGATGATGCATCGTGATGTCTGGTTTTCCAATTGAACTATCGCTGGAAATCTGGAAAAATAATCGCTAATTACTAAAAAGGTTTTACCATAGCATACGCAAAGGTCCATTGCTATTGTGTGCCAAGGACGCTCAGGCAATGTGGAACTTATAAGCGGTTCGTGTCTAGGGACCAGATATTGTAGACAGGTGGTGCAAGTCCGAACAAACTCTTCCATTTCCTTTGAAGATCCAGGCCACCAAAACGACTGTCGCATTCTGCTTTTACATTTAACGATTCCAAGTGTCCAGTCCAGTGGTACCCGTGGCATGATGGTTAGTGCGTTGGACTGTCATGCTAGAGGTCTTGGGTTCGATCCCTGCCTATGCCATCTAAAGTCTTTTCACGGGTACTGCCTCTTGCGAGGAATTGACAAATTCTCCAAGAGTAACTATTGTCATGAAAAAGTGCTTTCTCAAAATTAGCCGTTCGGAGTCGGCATATAAACTGTAGGTCCCCTCCATTCCTGACAACATTACTCGCACACAGGAAGGGTTGAGAGTTGTAAGTCACTAGGCCTTGGTTCTTAACGGACTGTCGCGCCACCCAATTTATTTATTTTTATAAGTGTCCAGTATGCACTTTTGCTAACATCTCCTTACGCATAACCGGTGGGATGACCAATCGATTCCCATGCATCAAGAGCTGGCCATTAATGGATAAATAATGACGATCATTGTAATATAGCCTTCCTTCTGGTGTTATTTTCGAACGATGTGGCCATCCACTTTGGCAAAATTCCATAATTTCTTTGATAGCTGGGTCATCTTGCTGGGCCTTCCGAATACTATTTAATTTGTCTGTTGATGCAGGTAGCACTTCGATGATGCTGTTGACAAACGTTTCGATTTCTTCTTCGTCATTTTGCCCTATTTCCTGCATAGGATTTCGAGACAATGTATCCGCTGCTACTAGATCCTTGCCGGGTGTAAAAATGATGCTGAATGTAAGGCCCATCATCTTCATACGAAACCGTTGAATTCTTAGCGTTAAGTCATCAAGATTTTTAGTCGTGAAAATTGGGATCAACGGCTTGTGATCCGTTTCAATCGTGAAGTGAATGCCAACGATGTAATCCCGGAATTTCTCGCATGCCCACTTGATGCCTAAAGCCTCTTTTTCAATTTGGGCATACTTTTTCTCGCTGTCGGACATGGTTCGAGAGGCGTATGCTACGGGCTTGAGAATGCCGTCGACATCCGTCTGGAGAAGGACAGCTCCAAGTCCGTAAGATGAAGCGTCAGACGACACAATGGTTTTGTGTGTTGGATCGTACGCCTTCAACACTGGAGCTGAAGTAAGTGCTCGTTTCATCTGAGTAAAAGCCTCTTCTTGCATCGGCGTCCAAAGAAAATCTATTTGGGATTTTAAAAGCTCATTTAATGGATGGCTTACTGAAGAAAGGTATGGAACGAACTTACCCAGGTAATTGACCAATCCGAGAAACTGACGTAGTTCTCTTACATTTCGTGGATGTGGGAATTCTTCAATTGCCTGGATTTTCGATGGACAAGGGTGAATACCCTCTTCGTCAATTTTGTGTCCAAGAAACGTATATGGAAACGCCTATCTGACATTTCGATTTATTCAATGTTACTCCACTCTGTTCCAGCTTCTTAAGTACAGCACACAAGTTTCGATCATGTTCTTGCATGTCCTTTCCCTTTACCAAAATGTCGTCCATTTGGCAGATAACTCCATCAACTCCCTCGAGAATACGCTGCATTTCCCTCTGAAACAACTCCGGAGCGGTGCAAATGCCAAAGGGCAGCCTTTGGAAACAAAACCTACCAAATGGAGTGAGGAATGTTGTAAGAAGCTCTGATTTAGGTGATAATTAAATCTGCCAGAATCCATAGTTCGCAACTTGGTGTAATATTTAGCGCCTTCTAGCTGAGCCAATGAATGATCTGCGACCGGCATTGGGTGGATACCCCGTTGAATTGCCATATTCAGCTTCCCAAGATCAACACAGGGCCGAATGTCACCATCGGGCTTAGTAACAATGACCATTGGGGCACACCATTCGGTCGGCTCATCTACCCTTCTTATCACTTCTAACTGCAGCATTTCATCAAGTTTTGACTTGAGTTTTGATTTCAAAGGTATAGGTACGCGTCTTGCAGTAGCGATTGCATATGGCTTCGCGTTCGATTGTAATTTAATTTCGTATTCAGTGTCAATACAACCCAATTTCTTAAATAACTTGGGATATTCAACTTCTATTTGTATCGATGATTTTTGAACTGTTCGGTCACAAGGAGTATTAAAAGCGTTTATCCGTTCTATAATTTTTAAATTTTGACAAGATTTTAAACTCAAAAGTGGTGATTTTAGATTATTTATTATGTAAACATTGGATTTACAGCATTGTTGGCCATAATTTAATTCACAGTTGAATACACCTGCGACATTAAGTCTTCCGCCAGAAGGGCCGCATAACTTTTTATCAGATGAACTTAACTTCACATGAGGAAATGTTGATTTAAAGTACTGAAGTGGTAAAACGTCAACCGCTGCTCCTGTATCCAATATAAAAGTTATTAGTTTCCCATTCACTTTTACTCCCGCAGTCCACCTATCGACACTAGAGTTTTCGTCTACCACCGTACCAATAAACAAGGGCTCGTCTTCGTCTTCTTCTACGCGAAATATTTTGTCGCTGTTCTTCGATTTTTGTCTGCATACACTACTGAAATGGTTCCACTTTTTACATAAGCGGCATTGTTTGCCTCTTGCGGGACATTTTTGTTTTCCATGTTTCCCTTGCATACCACACCACGGACATTGAACATCTTTTGTCTTTGTTGTTTCTCCTTTATTTCGAAAAGAACTTTGTGTAGGTGACGCCGTTTTTGGTTTGTGGGAATGAGAGCGAATGCTATTAACAGTGCTTGTAGTTGTAGTAGACAAGTCTACTTGTTGTCTTCTAACTGCGTCGTGCTGTCTGACTGTTTGTATAGCCTTTTCTAGCGTTAACTCCGATTCTAACTGCAACCTCTCTGACAACCGTCTGTCTCGCACACCGACGACCAATCGATTCCGTAACATTTCGTCGCGCAGAGCAGCATAATTGCAATTCTCTGAAAGCAAATAAAGTGCCGTAATGAAATCTTCGATGCTTTCTCCATCTAACTGGCTACGAGAATTGAACTTTGCCCTTTCGTAAATCACGTTATGCTTCATTACAAAGAAATTTTCAAATGCGTTTAATACGGGTATAAACTTCTTTTCATCCGCGGAACTTAGGTTGAATGAGAGAAAAATGTCATCTGCCTGATCACCCATAAGGTACACTAGGGTGTTCACTTGCTCAACCTCATTTCTTTTATCCAGTCCCGAAGCTATTCTAAAACGATCAAATCGACGTTTCCATCGCGGCCAATCTGTTGGGCTGAACGAAAAGTGTTCCGGCGCTTGAACCGTAAAATGATTACCGGATAAAGGCAGCATTTTAGCTTCAGTGGCTGGAATATCATTTACCATTTTTTTCTTTTTAAGCGAACGACCGAATATTAAAATTAATACTTATATTTCGACACCGCTGCCACCATGTAGTGTTCGCACGTTAAATGAAAGACGACCTTTCTATGGGAAGTTAATAAACAAATATGTTAGGGAGAAACTGGAGTAAGGCACACACAAATTATCTCTGCTCTAAATTAGCCATTTCTATTTAAATCTCAGTTCTAGAGCATCCAAGGAAAATTTACTTGATTAAAGACAAATTTCAGGAATTTAAAGGCAGCTTTATATTTAATTGACAATCTCATATTCAATATTTGATATTTCTCTTAGAAAATATCTTATGAAAATAATTTAAAGCATTACTAAAGTTTTCCAAATTCTTAAATAGGTTAAAATAAAGCTTTTTGCAGCAAACCGCTTTTTGGTGAATATCGTTAAATTTTTAACAAATCTTTGAAATCCTTACTTATAAAACTCAAATATGTATAATTTTTTTTTTAAACACAAGTTGTAAAAAGTAACTAAGTAAAGTTATATAAATTTAACAAAAATAAACAACATGCCGTAAGAAATATGAACATTGAAACATGTCGAGAAATGTTTAAGTTTTAAGTCTGACAAATATATGATGAATACAAACAATTTTCAATTGGAAATCGAAATTCCACTTTCTTCAATCAAGATTGAATCTCCTGAAAAGTGAAGACCACTTTAAGGAGTAATGTCGATTTATATGACAGCAATACAATTTTTAAAAAGTTACCAGAAATAAAAAAAAATATTATTAATATCCAAGAAATCAATATTTGGTGAAAATACAAACACGACCGCAACCACTGATACAAAATATATTTCCATAGTTTCCATCAAACAGAATTGTAAATAGAGAACATTTTGAGAGAAATTAACTAAGGGTTTAATTTTCCTTAGTAAGGTGTAAAAACCAATTCTATCTTGGTTATTCCCTGCAACATTCTTTAATTAGTTGTAATTCAGTTTTAAACCATCTAAACTTTTATATTTCATGTGAATTTTGTTTCTAATTAGTTGTTATCTTAATTAAAATTGACATTTTTTGCATCGAATAAAATATCCCAAACAAGTTAATAACAATGTGACAATAAAAAAGCAGTATCAACTTAAAAAAAAAATACATATAATGATTTATTAACATAAATAAATTTAATATTATTAAACTCGTGCTGTATGATGAGACTTTCTCATGAATATTAATGCATACCTGTCATTTAAATATTTTTCTAATAAGCAATTAAATTCAAAATACCCACATTAGCAAAAGATGATGTGTGAAAAATAAATTAATATTCGCTATTTCTTCATAATATCTCCAATTACAATGTATTTAGTACAGAATTTTGATTTTATCTATAAAGGAAAGTTGTAGATACTACGACGTATACCGAATGTGAATTTGATGTATTGGAATACCAAAAAAGAAATGTTTTTATAATCGATTGATTTCATTCTATGAAAATATTTTTGTTTGATTTCTTTCTGGTGTGAAAAAAATGTAAACAAATAAAACTAGTTTTTATGATTAAATACATGATTTTAACAGTCAATAGGTCAATGATTTGTGCAATGAAATTGTTAGAATGTGACCTTGCTAGATGAGTGTAGGTATTTAATTTCGGTTGAAAGGATTTTGTCATCATTTAAAATTTCACGAGATTTTTAGCGACAAAATTGGAGATGCAAACATTTGAAAAAAAAAATCAAAAATAATTGCTTAATTAATAAAAATAAAACTCGGTATTCCAAATTTTAATAAAGTATAATGTATAATTTGAATTTAAAACTATTCTTAAAAATGGGTGCTTGCGCAAATTGGGATAATTGTCAGAGCCCTTCAATTGGACAATGGCTCTCAGTATTGCAATTCTGGAATGGACAAAATATTGTGAAGATCTGGAATACATGGCAGTTTAAGAATAGAATACACTCCACAACAAAACGGTGTAGCTGAAAGAAAGAACCGAACCTAAATCGAATCAGCTCGATGTATGTATGTTAAAAGGAGTCAGGACTTCCACCTTTTTTCGGGGCTAAGGCCGTTGCTGCTGCCAATCATCTTAATAATCGCTGCATCACGAAAAGTTTGAAGAGAGATATGTATTTTCAGAAATGGACTGGTAGGTTACGTAAATAAGATTATGTTCATCCATTTGGTGGTATAGAGTCAACATCTTGGATTAGACACCTGGAAATGGAAAGTTTGATGACAAGTCTATAGAAGGCATCGTCGTTGGTTGTCCAGGTACACCAAGAGGGTACAGATTTTGGCTCCATTTCAGATAAAAGTTGGAGTTTCAAGAGAAGTTAGTAGTAGTAGTATTTTTTATTTTGCATAAATCAGTATAATAGGTGTTGTAACAGCACATTTTACAATACAGTGATTTGATAAATATATCTTACATCTGAAATATTATTTTATAGTTTAAACAAAAAATATTAGGGCAACGAAATACTTGAAGGAAAAGCAAAGAAAAACCTTCAATTTAAATTATAAAAAAAAAAAAAATGACTAGAATTTGATTCAGTTGTGTTTAACAAACATTTTTAAATAGAATTGAATTCTTGGATAATGGAGTATAATATAAATAATAAATAAATTAACAAATCAATATAATTAACACAAAAGTGAATATACAAATATATAAATAAATAAAAACAATTAATGATTTAATAAATAAAAAGAAAATAAATAAATAAGTAAATAAATAAATAAATAAAAAAATAAATAAATAAATAAATAAGTAATAAATAAATAAATTAATATAAATAAAAAAAAGTAAGTAAATATAAATAAATAAATGAATAAGTACATATATGAACGAATAAATAAATAAATGGATAAATTATTACGAAAAAAAAGAAGCAAAAGAAGAGATCAATAAATAACAATTTATATGTAGATATAGTGAAAAAAAAAAAAAAAAAAAAACGTAAATAGATAGGTAACTGAACAAATATTTATCACAGATTGATTTGGTTTATAAGAGGGTTATCAGATGAATTACATCTAAGCGCAAAGTTTGCTTCTAGCTTTTGAATTCGTTCGGAGATCAATTCAACATTCGTTTCTTGATGAAGGTCACAAGTGGAATAACGGAATGGTAGATTAAGCATCATTTTTAATAATTTATTTTGTGAAACTTGGAGTTTTTTAATGTGACATAGTGCAGCCCTACCCCAAACAGGACTTCCATATAACAAAATTGCCTGAAATATCACTTTCATTATGATCACTTTATTTTCAATAGTTAGAGCAGATCTTCGATTTATAAAAGGGTAAAGCAATTTGATAGCTATATTTACTTTCTTTATAGTACAATTAATATGGTGGTTGAATGTTAGTTTGGTGTCAAGATGTATACCTAGATATTTTACAGAATTTTCCCAAGCTATGTCTATTCCATTTATCTGAATAAATTGGTTGCTGGGGAGATAACAAGACTTTCTTTTCCTTGAAAAAAAGATAGCTTGAAATTTATCAGCATTTAACTTGATTTTCCATTTGTTGTAAAAATTGCTTAATATTTCAACAGCTTGAACTAAATTACTCTCAATGTTGAGAGCAAGTTCATCTGAAGAATATATTGCTGTGTCGTCTGCAAAAATGGCAATTTCACAGAGCGGAATGGTTGGGATATCTGAAGTATATAAATTATACAAAAGAGGGCCCAAAACAGAGCCTTGGGGGACACCAAAATTGAACATAAATAAAGACGAAATACCACTGTTGACATGAACACTAAAACATCGATCGGAAAGAAAACTTTGAACAATTTTACAAAGATATAACGGAACTTTAAATTTAATCATTTTAAAAATTATTCCTTTATGCCATACTGAGTCAAAAGCCTTCTCAATATCTAAAAGTATCATACCCGTCGATTTACCTTGGATTCGTTTACTTTTGACATGTTGACAGATTCTTTTCACCTGATGAGACGTAGAGTGAAATCTGCGAAAACCAAATTGTTGATCGGGGAATATTTTTTCATCGGAAATATATTTTAGCATCTTTTCTTTAAGAATCTTCTCATAAATTTTGCTTAAACTACTTAGCAGGCTAATGGGTCTATATCCGCTAGCTAAATCGGGAGGTTTTCCCGCCTTACAAATTGGAATGATTTTTGCAATTTTCCATTTAATTGGAAAATATTGCATTTTTAAACATGCATTTATTATGAACGTAAGAAACTGAATGCCTTCTTTCGAGAGATGTTTAATATAGGTGTTTTTGATATTGTCTAGCCCACCTGTTTTTTTAAGTTTTAAATCTTTGATAATGATGTTGATATCTTTAGTTGAAACAAATGCATTTGAAGGTGTTAATAAATTTAAATTATTGAAATTGTCGATTTTTGAATCAACTAATGCGTTTGTTTCACTATCACCTAAATGTTCTGAGAC
This sequence comes from Eupeodes corollae, assembly GCF_945859685.1. Classification (NCBI taxonomy): domain Eukaryota; kingdom Metazoa; phylum Arthropoda; class Insecta; order Diptera; family Syrphidae; genus Eupeodes; species Eupeodes corollae. The sequence continues at coordinate 53,857,314 of NC_079147.1, forward strand.
TCTATGATTTTTTAAAAAGCGCTCAGCGAACACATTAGCTTTATCCTCGTTAGAACATACAATCTCATTATTTTCCCTGAGGAATGGAATTTTCCTATTTTTATTTTTTGTAATTTTAACAATATTCCAGAAGGGCTTTCCATTCTTATCAAGCGTACTCAATTTGTTGTTCCATTCCTTGTTTCGAAGATGTAAAATTTCTCTCGAAATTAATTGATTGAAATGAGAAACCATATTTTTCGAAAAAGGCTGGCGGTATCTTTGCCAATTCCTTCTATGAATATTTCTCAGTTTTATCATTTCCAAAACATGAGAAGGAAGTGTTTTGTTTAGAAAAGAATCTTCTTTAAGTTTTTTGGGAACGCATTTTTCCACGGACGATAAAATACCTTGAGTAAAGATTTGTACAGCGCAATCTACATCATCAAAAGAAGATATGTTGTTCAAATCCATAGACACATTTTGAAGTTCTGCATTCATGGTTGTTTGAAATAATTTCCAATTTGCTTTGTGAAATTGTTGGATATATCGCACTTTTTTTTCACCCGACCAAGGGAGACGACAAAGAACAGGGTTGTGATCGGAACTCAACGCATCTATAGAAATTGGGTTAACTAATTGACAAGACATGTTAGTAAAAAACAAATCAAGGACGGATGGAGATCTATGGGAACCAGCGGGAAAAAACGTGGGACTAGGAGGGAAAAGGATATTAATAGGAAAGAAATGTGGAAATTGAGTTAGTAGATTCCCCCAACAATTTGCCCTTATACATCCCCAATCTTTGTGTCGACAATTAAGGTCGCCACCTAGCAAGAATTCACCACTAGTAGAGAAAAGCTGCCTTAAGTCACGCTTAAAGAAATCTTTTTTTAGATCCGATGAAGTTCCACCAGGAAAGTAGAAACAATAAATCTTAACCTCATTTCCGTTCAAAAGCTTAACCGATATCCCTACATTCTCTATCAAGCGTGTTCTTATCACAGGTAAGAGTGAATGTTGAATTGATCTCTTCACGAAAATTGCTACTCCACCACCCCTTTGCTCAGACCTATCTACTCGATAACACTGAAAATCAGAAGAAGGAAGTGTATCTACATTTGTTAGCCATGTTTCAGTTACTAAAGCAACGTCTACTTTTTGGCTATTTAAAAAATTCAAAAATTCAAAATATTTGTTCCTTATTGACTTAGAATTCCAAGTTATAATATTTAAATTATTCAAAATGTTACTTGCCATTGGGATATAGAAATTTACAAGCTAAATGTGCGATTACATTGAATTGTTCAATTTTGTTTTTACAAACAGATAAGCTAGTGATCATTTCCATACAAAGGCTGTTGAGTTCTTCCATCGAAAATAAAGTTGTGTTGTTGTTGTTAGATGTACTTGCACTTGTGTTGACAAGGGTTGGTGTAATTGGTGAAATTGGACTGCAGGTAGGCGCAGAGCTTTTTTCCAATGGTCTTGTTGAGTGCTGAGATCTGATTACTCCAGGTTGCTGGCTCTCAGTAATTGCTCTCTTTCTTGGAGTGGGAAGCAATGGAAAATTGCTCATTGAATCAAGTAAAACCGGTTCTTGTGAAGGAACTTGCGTAGTTGTAGGTGCGGAGAAAGAAATTCTTTGTTGATTGTTCAAACGGAGAGATTTTTTCTCTTTGATTTGCAAGTATGTGGCTCTGCTTGCACAAGTTATATCGGTGGCTTTATGATTGCCATTACAGTTTGCACATTTGTGTGTCGAGATGTTGTCACAGTCGGATGTTTTATGTGAACCAGCACAGATCGCGCAGTAGGTTTTAATGTGGCAATTGCGCTCCCCATGACCAAACATTTGGCAATTGTGACATTGGGTCAATTTGCCTTTGAGTTTTCTTTGATAACTCCAAGTGACTTGGGTGTAAAACAAAGATTTAATGTTCTTTTTTAAGTCATTTAATTTCACAGAACCGTTTTCAAAAGAAATTACATACAAATTGTCGCTATAGTGTTCATAGTTCTTAACAATTTTTTTAACTTCGACGCACTTAAGATCACGACGAATAAGTTCAGATTTTAGATCATGTGATTCTATATTATCCAAACCATAAAGAACAACTTTAAATGCTTTAACACTTCTCAAATCATGTGAGAAGAATTGACAGTTTTGATCATTTAAATGTTTAAGAACAGCATTAAAGGATTCAAGTGATGCACAGATAATTTTAATTCCGATGGATAGTTTTTTAATGGAATAATCGATAATATTAAGTTGTTTCATGAATCCATGAACAAATGCAGGGTTTTTTTGCAACAATTTAATAGGGGGCACAAACACTTTTTTATTTTCAACAATTGCAGAAGATTCGTCCATTTCTTCAGTATTGTCAGTGTCCGGGAGACATTGAAGAGGAAAAAAAGAATTGTTAGAGAGGCGACTTGTACCTGCCATTGCAGTACGAAGTTTTTTATCCAAGGACAAAATCTTGCCCTCAGATTCCGGCGATCGATCGCGTTTAGTTATGATTAGGCTTATTGAGAACTTTTTAAAGAAAACACGTTATGCGTCAACGAAAGCTTCAACTAGACTGACGATTCAAGAGAAGTTAAGTTTGAGGATAGTTAAGAAATCAAGGACAATTTGAAGATATCATTGATAAAGTCACCAAGAACAGACGGTTCACATTTGAAAATTCTAAATTTGGCATCATTATTGAGTCTAGTACAAATACCTTAGATGTTTGTTGATTTAAATTATACAAATCCTGAATATTAAAGATGACTCTTTCAGCAGAAATGAAATAACAGAATATTTCCAAAAAGAAGTACTCCAAATTAAACCAAGGTACAGATCAGAAAGTTCAGCTTAACTTAGAACCGGAAAACCAGGACGACTTAAGGAAGTACAAAATGAAATTCAAAACATGCGGACGGAAAACAACATTAATTAACAGTATATATTAATCAAGGTGTGACAGATCAAGAGGAGCTATTTGCAATTAACACTGCTGAGGAACCAATCACAATGGCGTTATTAGTAGATGAAAAATCGGACTGGCAAGACTACAAATGACACCTGGGCAATCAAAGCTAAGCCTGAAAACTAAAGAAGTGTACCCTGTAGAATATTATTACGAAATAAATGTACAGCACAGAGAACACTCGAGGGGCGGATAGTAAGATTAGTTGCTAAATACTTTACATAAAAGATTGATTGATTGATTATTGTTTGGGAATACAAATTAAAAAAATGTCCCAATAAAATTCGCTTATCGCACAGTGGATATAACGATGACATATTGATGAGGTTTATTGTCGAAGATTGCAAGCCTGTAGCAAATCCAAAGAATGTGGGGAATCTAAGCACCATTCCTGTAACGTACCTTATCAAGATCTACCTATATAGCACATTCAGCTAGTGCTTTTAGTCAATTTATTAACTGCTCCAGTCATGAGTTTGTTACATTTCAGCTAAACGGGAAATGTAATTACAATCTTCAATACATCAAAGATCATACAAGAACATTTGACATTATTTGTCGACGGGAAACTGCATATAATAGATCGCCGGTTTTATACAGGATCAACTTTTATTAGTAGAGTCCCGAAAGCAGTGAACAGTAGCATTGTCTTCAACAGAAGCTGAATATATTGGGCTGTCAGTGCTGTAAGTAGAGAGACTGTTTTTTTTAAGTTTCTGAAGAAGTTAGTTTTTCAAAACCGCTGCAAAATTTAAAGATTTATGATAACAATAAAAGCGACTGTACAGATTTTTTAGAAATAATTTATTTTAAAATGTTCACAAAATGGGTAAGCACAAATTAAACAATGTATAACAACTAAAATGCATTATTTCCACAGACAGGAAATTCAATTATTTAAATTCACACATGCAGAAAGAAAGAAAGTATATTTTATTTTGAATGAAAATTATATTTTTTTCGGTCAAATGTTTTGCTAAAAAATGTTTACTTTACGTTGGTAAAAAAAAACTACATTTGATTTTCAAAAAGCGCACTTTTATTATTAATCGATTGAAAATTTATTTCAAGTGAGTTTTTCTGATTTTAAACAAATTTTCTTTTACAAACTTTCCATTTTTGCTGTCAATACTCTGAGATCATTATTAAAGTATTCGATTTTTCAATCATCTTCTAAAGCATTATCCAAATAGGAAGAAATAAAGTACAAAGTTCATGAGATTTGGGTAAAGAAATATCCTGATTTGTCAACGTAACTAAAAAATGTTTTTAAGCAAACAAAAAACTTTTTAAAAGATTTTTTTTAACATTTTTAAAATGCACAAGTATAATTTTCGCTTGATACGAAGTATAGATATTTCAAACAGGATACACGATAAAACAATTGAGAGGCATTACGAGCTTTACTTAATTTAAGGGGACCTGGTGATTTAGAGCATGAACATTTCGTCTATTTTTACTATTGTAAAGGAAACAACAAATTTGTATTGTTTTATTTTAACTCCAAATAAGAAGTAATTGAATTTGGTCCGTTTTTTCGGATTGAGAATTTTAACATTTCTCGACGTTTCAAGGCCCCTAAGATCAAAATCAAAGATTTTTAGAAAGATATCTGTGGTTCAGGTTCAGGAAGCTTTTTTTGACTTCCATATATCTCAAGAACCAGTAAAGATATCGACTTAAATTAAATTTAGTTATGCAGATAATAACACAGAACGATGCAAAGGACTTTCAAAAAATTGAGTGTGTGGTTTTATTAAAATAGCAATTGAAAAATATTTGATTGACAACAAACATCTTACAAACCACTAACGCTATTTTATATAATTTAATGTCACGTGATATCAAACTTGCGTAGCTTTGAAAAAAAAAAATTAGCCTATGACTCAATTACCTTTTCAAAATTTAAAATTTTGTATACAAGCTAATTTTATCTTATAAAAAAAGGTTGGGATGCCTTAAAAGTTTGTAGGTTTTCGTGTTGGGTTAAAAACATTGTCAGTTGAATTATTCTTTAAAATTTAAAAAATGCCAATAATATTTTTTCATATAAAGAAATAGTTTAGTTTGAAAATTTTGTTTTATTAAATTGATTTTTAGTCAAAACAAATTTTTATCAATTTTAGTTGCATTTCTTAAATTTTTACAAATTGGATGAATGCAATTAATTTGAGAGCTTTCAAGAACCAAACATCAATTTTTACCAAATTTGCGTACTATTTTTTGTAGATTTTATTCTTTATGAAAAAACGGACTGTTCGATTTTTATAAAAAAAACGCTACTGAATATCGAAAACAATATTCTCTGTGAAATAAAAAAGTTTGAAGACAATTAATTTTTCATTTTTGAAAATCTATTTGAATTGAAAGTAAATTTTTACCAAGTTTTAGTATTAGATTTTTGTATGTTTTTATTTTTTGTAAGAAAACTTCTCAATATTTTTCAGAATGTTGAAAACAATATTTCTTATAAGATAAAATAAGTTTGAAGCCTAAATTTCAAGTTTTTGAAAAGATATTTGAGTTGAAATTCAATTTTTACCAACTTTGAGCAATGTTCTTTTTTATTTTTTATACAAACTGTCAATTTAATTTTTCTCAACATTTTACGAGATGTTAAAAACGTTATTTTTCGTTGCACAAAATTGTTTTGGAGATAAAATAATTTTTTATTTGTAAAATTTTCGAGGTGACACATTTTTTTCAGTTTTTCTGATTTATAAAAAATAAAACAATTAATTTGATTTTTTTCAAAAAAAATACTGGTTTGGTATCACGTTACAATGTATTATATAAAATTCAATTGAAGCCTTTAGCGTCATTGGTTCGTGAGATATTTAGGGTTAACCAAAAATGTCCTTTTTATAAACTGCTTTGGTAGAAAAACCACCCACGTAATTTTCGTTAGAACCCTTTCTGCATCTGTCTGCCTAACAAAATCTGTATAACAAAGTTTATTTTAAGTTGATATCTCTTTTGGTTCTTGAGCTATGGACGACAAAAAAAAAACGATCCCAACGTACGTACGGGATCTTGACGTCCAGAAATGTCAACATTTTCAATTCGGCAAATCGGACAAATTACAATAACTTCCTATTGAAAGTTAATAATTGTTGTTTTTAACATTCTGTAAAATGTTTCCAACTATTTAGTATGGTATTATTTTTAAAACATCTTGTTTAACTTTATTAAAGAGAATACAAAACTTTTAAATGACTACAGTTTTTGTATCTACTTAATTACAACACTTCAATGAGAACTAATGGCAATGCATTGAAAACATTGTATGGGAATGCAACATTATTTGTTACCATTAAAAAAGGTAGTTCTGATTCCTGTATCCTATCATTGGAATGCTAAGACTGTTGGAATTAACTAACTTTTCGTTTATGCATTTGAGAAGACTACTATTAAATATTTCCAGTTCCCACATTCTTGCATAATTTATACAACAACATTTCAAATCTTACAAGAAATTTCTTAAAAAAAATTAAGACCGAAATGAAAAAAAATATCGAAAAGCATGATTTCTACGCCCACATAATTTTCAAATAAAGCAAAAAAAATAAATAGTTTTCCAAACATATTTTTACATTTTAAACGCAGGAATTGTATTTTTTTAGAAAAAAACGCATTTATTATAATAAATAGCCGCAGAACCATGAAACAGACAAAACGCCAACATTTATCTAAAATTATTCCCGATTTAATCGTGTTTCCATTTCTATTTCTCATCAAAACCTATCAAAAGCGAAACAAACAAATAAATAAAGTAAAAACGAATCGACAAACTCGCGTCTTGTTGCATGATGCCAATTCATCTAAAGTGAATCGATTTAATTCCGATCACCAGGACCTATATTTATAAGATTAAATTTTGAAAAACATTTCGACTAATAGTAATGTGGAGCGGATTGGTCATTCCATTTATAATGATGGGTTTGAGCATGAAAACGGTGGAGTTTGAAGTTGGGCGAGCGGTTAGCGATATAGCTTGTGTCCGTCTGTTTGACGGAGGCGGTGGTGGTGGTTTGCTTTGCAGATGGCAAAGGCAAGAAGTTCGAGTTCCTTTCTTTTTTTTCTCCCTTTCCATAACCACGAAGCTTCGGTTGAATGCAAGCGCGGGAGCAGCATTAAATGAGAAGGAGTTCAAGGTTAATATCAAACTCAAACTTAAACTGCCGGAAATGTCTTAAATGCTTCAGAAGCGAAAACAAAGAAAAGAAAACTTGACATGAATCAAAAATCGAATAGTTAACTGCCGCAGATGTCACTATTTTTTTCCTAAAGAGAAATCAGCGTCAAAAAGTGAAAACTACGTGACGCGTGCTAAGAAACAGATGTATAGAAAACACTCTCTCATGCCTTTTGCCTAGATGAATCGATATCCTTGCGTAAGGTTGCGATGATAACAAAGCATATAGCGTAGTTATTGATCGAAAGAAAGGTAGGAAATTATTGAAGGTGAGGGCGTGTCAGAAAGTCGTGTGGAAGGGTTGGCAGTGATGTTTTACTTTCTAGAAAGGATAATAATTCCTTTATTTGGTTTATTAAAAAGGGTATGCTGTCAACAACATCACCTTTTTACAGACTAAATACGTAATTTAACGCCAAGAAAATATATTCTTCAATAGTTGATGGCGGTAAAAAGGAATCAACTGAATTTTATACAATGGTATTTTTTGTAGCTTTTCTAATATTGTATTAACAATGTAGAAACAAAAAGTTTTCTTCTTTCCTAGCTCAAAAAGTAAAATAAAAATAATAAAGGCATTACATAATACATATTAACGCTTAGTGTAGTGACGACTAAACTAGACACTGATTACTGATCGTTTTTCAATTAAGAAGCCAAAATCTACAAGTTTATTGATTTCTACAGAACGGCGCAACATGTAACACAGCTCAAGACACAGCTATTGATACAAGGAGCTCTTCGGCAGCGCTCAGGAATCCCGAAAAGTTTAATTGGCAGATATTGACTAGTATCACTATTTCGTTGTTATTGTTGAGGTAAGTGTGGTTTTGAGCTGTCAATGATGATGCCTATGAATATGCTTTTGCTCAAACAACAAAACTTGGGCGAGCTAATAGATACACTAGTCTGTCATTACAATTGATAAATATAAAGCTTGCATTAGAGAACCTCCATCAGATAGCAGATGTGGCGTAATGCGCTGTGTACCGGCTCCGTAAGCTACTTGGCTAAAGTACGACGACGGTTTAGAAGTTTATATTTATTCTGCAGGCATTTCGTTGCATTCAGAAAGGAAATCAGGTATTTTATTTTTATCTCGAAAAGTTCATCAAGATCTTTAAGGAATGCCTTTCTATATTGTAGAACTGACTAGGGCAGGACATTTCATCAGAAAATAAATCACAGTTTCCTTTTTTTGTATTGTAGGGGATACCCAGCTCTAGTGATGTTCAAATGGTAGACATGTGCATTCAAGAGGACACAAGTGTCCGCAGATTTTTCTCAAAACCCACCTTTGTCTATCAACTCCTCCTATCACCTGCCAGCGGTGAACATCGGGTGCCTAGTACCTCAACTTGAGATTGGGTTCCAACCCCAGTGGAAAGTTGTTGGGGGCAGCAAACGAAAGAGGGGGGAGAGGTGTTTCCACTTAAGGCACCTCTCCTTATCCAGGCTGCAGCGGACGAATTCTCGAGATGGAATCAACGGTGGCGTCTACAGTTCCAGTAAGGTTGAACTACTCAGTGAGCACCTTAAAGGACTTCTACGAATTATTCGGAGCTCCGGCCTGTGAGGAGCCGTCGGGGTGACTTCCTGGCCACGTAAGAAATACCTTTAGTTGCGAAGCACCAACAAGCCTCGGATACGGATGGATTCACTGTTGACAACCCCTGCAAACGAAATAAGGACAACGAACTTCAGATATGTACGTGGAATGTTAGGTAACTTAACAGACCACGTGCAGCGGAAGCCCTAAACTGCTGCAAGGCAGATATTACCGCCATCCAAGAAGTGTGATGGGCTGGACCGGGCAAACGCAAACTAAAAGACTGCGATATATACTACGGCGACTGCTACCGAGAACAAAGACAGCGTCTATTTTGGTGTGGATTTGTTGTTGGAACTAGGCACAGGCAAAAAGTCTTGAGTTTCAACAGTGTGAGCGAGCGCATCACGACAATCCGCATCAAGGCTAAATTCGCCAACATAACCCTCATTTGCGCGCATGCCCCAACAGAGGAGAAAGATGTAGACAACAAAGACATATTCTTGGAGCTCTTTAACAAGACATATGACCAGTGCCCTGGCTATGACATTAAAATTGTTTTAAGAGATTTTAATGCCAAGCTAGGAAGAGAAGACATCTTTGGTGGCATAACCGGGAGATAAAGCCTGCACGACACCACCTCCGACAACGGGTTCAGGCTGGTCGATTTCACTACGGGGCGAGACGTTCTTGTAGCTAGTACCCAGTCCACGCATGTACCGAAGCCTGTAAAGACGATCAGGGGAACATCGTAGTAGAACCGCAGTCGATGCTGAGAATATGGAAATATCACTTCTCCAAATTATATAACGGCGATGAGGAACCGAATTCTGTAAGGGAGATAGAAGCACTCAACCTTGGCGACGCAGATCAACAATTCCGCCTACCCGACCTTGATGAAGTGCAGATAGCTATATATAAACTTAAGTCAAACAAAGCACTGGAGCTGACGGCATCGCTGCGGAACAATTCAAAGCAGCACGAAAAGACTTGGTAGGGAGCATGCACCAACTGCCGATGCCCGATGAGTGGAATCTCAGCATAGTGTGCCCGATACATAAGAAAGGAGACCTTCTAAACTGCGCCAACTATAGAGGCATCAGTCTCCTTAACATTACGTATAAGATCTTCTCTGCCGTATTATGTGAACGTCTGAAGCCGTTCTTCCACAACTTGATTAATCCTTATCAGTGTGGCTGCAGACCAGGAAAGTCCACTATCCACCAAATATTCACACTACGGCAGATCTTGGAAAAAACCCAGGAGCTTCAAATCGATACCCACCATATCCTTATCGATTTTAAAGCCTCGTATGACAGCATCTATAGGGAAGAGCTCTACCGAGCAATGTCTAGTTTTGGCATCCCTGTCAAGCTCATCCGTTTGTGCAGAATGACGATGGAGAATGCACGCTGCTCTATCAAGGTAGGAAAAGATCTTACCGATGCATTTGATGTCAAAAAAGGTTTTAGACAAGGCGATGCACTGTCATGCGACTTCTTCAACATCGTTCTGGAAAGAATTGTGCAAAACTCAACCGTCAACACTAGAGGCACAATCATCCAAAGGTCCATCAAATTACTCGGATACGCAGATGATATTGACATAATTGGAAGATCAAAGCGTGATGTCAGTGGAGCGTTTTTGAGCATTGCGACGGAAGCGAAGAAGATGGGTTTAATGGTCAATGAGGGCAAGACCAAGTATATGCTGTCATCAAAAAAGGACACTGAACAACGTCTCGTCTTGGACAAAACGTCACCATAGACAGCTATAACTATGAGGTAGTTAAGGACTTTGTCTACCTAGGCACCGCTATTAATGCAGACAACAACACCAGCGCTGAAATGAAACGAAGAATAACTCTTGCAAATCGCTGCTTCTTTGGACTTAGAAGGCAATTGAGAAGTAAAGTCATGTCTCGAGCATGTAAAATCACCATCTATAAGACACTCATCATCCCGGTTGTCATTTATGGCGCTGAGACCTGGACCCTGTCAAAGAAAGATGAGAGCGTCTTAGGATGCTTCGAGAGAAAAATTCTTCGGGTGATTTTTGGTCCCGTACGCATAGATGGGGAATGGAGGAGAAGATATAACGACGAACTGTACGGGCTGTACAGCGACACTGACCTAGTAAGCAGAATAAAAGTCCAACGGCTTAGATAGCTAGGTCATGTAGAGCGGATGGACATCAACGCTCTAGCCCGAAAAGTCTTCGAATCCAATCCCGAGGGACGGCGCAGTAGAGGAAGACCGTGTCTCAGGTGGCGCACTCAGGTGGGAGAGGACCTCAACCAACTTGACGTGCGAAACTGGAGACAGCTAGCTAGGGACCGAGCTGGCTGGAGACGCATGTTGGTTGAGGCCCAGGTCCGCCCCGGACTGTAGCGCCACCTTAAGGAAGTAAGTAAGTAAGTTTGGGATCTAGAATGACGCCGTTCACCGTTCAGTTGGGGTAGGGTGAAGGCAGGTATTTTAGGTTTAGCTGTAAAGAGCATTAGTTCAGTTTTGCTCTGATTAACACCTACTCTACTGCTCTGGTGCGTTATATGCTAACTTTTTTCATAGCCATCTGCGTGATCTCACTAATCACGGTGACAAACTTTCTCGACAATAGTAAAAATCAAATCATCAGCATAAGCTTCTGACTTCACCCCACATCTTTTTAACTTTACGAAGATTTATTCATGACTAAAATACATCAGAGCGTTGAAAGAACTCCGCCTTCTGCTCACTTGGAAGAGATTGTGTTACCTAATGAAGCTTGAATCCTTTTATCACTTTGCATAGAAATTATCCATTCTTGAATAAAAACCTCTAAAATGAGTGAATAGCAAGTACACACTACCTCATGCAGGGACGTTTCAGAAGACTTGACATTGGCCGAGTATGTCCCTGAAATGGGTAGGATGATATCGTTTAAAACGTATGCTTGATCCTTTAGAGATAAGGCAATGCATTAATGTTCTGACGCTTTGAATATTTAATATTGAAATGTCTTTTTAAGTAAATTTACTTAGCATTTGTTTAAGCAAACTTATGACTTATAAGCTTCAACATGATTTAAAGGGGAAAGAATTCCAGGCATCATAACTTCATAAAATATAAAAATAACTCAATATTTGTAAAGATAATTTTAAAAAATGACAAACACACGAAATGAAAACCTGATTCCTAATACGAGTATTTGAAGTAGATCAGCTGTTTCTTAAATTAAATGCCCATAAAATCCTTTTTCTGGATTTTAAACTTGTTAAGTCATAAAAAATTTAAGACACGTTTTAATCAGACAATTATTTTAAACCTGGCGATCCTGTTTTTGGTGCTGCAAATAAAAAAAGAAATCTGTACCCTGTCGCTCTATGACACAAATACTAATTCTTACATTTATTGTTTATATAAATTAAAACAAATTTAGACTTCCCGCTTCCACTCCCACTCATCTGAATTGAAGCTGATGAAGGTTAATAATAAGATATTATATAACAATTGCAACAAAAAATAAAATGATATTCTTTATTCAATTAAAATTAAATTGATATTTCTGCCGGCAAACCGGAATCGATTGCACTAAAAGACTCAGCCGGCAGCATGCGACCATGTTCTCACACTTGACCTTCATGGGCATATTATTGAGATGCGATGCGATGCGACAAATTTCAAGTGATAGACATCGCATTCGCAATTCGCAGTCACAATCAAAATCACAATCACAATCAGAGTCAGAATTGTGATGATTTGTGCGATGTGTCTGAAGTGCGAAGAACATCTCAAACAATAAAATCTCAAATCAGAGGTCATGTTCAATTTATAAATAAAAACAAATTAAATAAAATATGAATTGAAATCTAAAGCAAGGTCATTGTGGTTATGTCGCTGCCGTTGCCGTTGTCGTTGCCGCTGTCGTCGTCGCCACCGACAAACCAACTCACAATGATTCGATTAGCGTTGGATTAAATTAGACAAAGTTTCAATTACACTCCTAGAATTTTTTAGATGTACGACTTTAGACTACGAGTATGTTATGAAACTTTGTATCAATACAATTTTGAATGAACGCATTGTGGGCAGAATTATTAGCTTGTTTACGCTTAAAAATTATAGAATATAACCACAGATGGTTGGAATTCTAATATGACATATGGCAGAATGGATGAAGAACATTGGCAGAACGGAAATGCCATTGAGGTGTTCTTAATATAGAATGCAACTCCAATGATCCATTAAATTGCAAGGAATGCGTAATAATGCTTAGACGTAACCTTTAATGCTTACATACATACTTAGGGTGGTGCTACAGTCCAGGGCGGACCTGGGTCTCAACAAAGATGCGTTTCCAGCCAGCCAGCTCAATCCCTAGCTAACTATCTCCAGTTCTCTCCCACCTCAGCCGCTGTCTTTCTCTGCTGCGCCGTCTTTCGGGATTGGATTCGAAGGCCTTCTGAGCTTAATCGAGGATGTCCTACATGTCCCACGCATTAAAATCGTTGGACTTTTGTTCTCTTAGCCAACTATTATCGCTGTATAGCCCGCGTACAGTTGGTCGTTGTATCTTCTCCAACACTTTCTCGAAGCATCCTTAGACGCTATCATCTTTCTTTGAAAGGATCCAAGCCTCAAAACTAGTATAATGCCCGTCTTGTAGATGGTGACTTTAAATGACCGATGGAATTCACTACTCAATTGCTTTCTAAGTTTAAAGAAGCAGCGATTTGCAAGCTATTCTTTCATTGATTTTAGCACTGGTGTCGTTGTCTGAAGTAAACGTGATGCATAGGTAGACAAAGTCCTTAACTACATGAAAGTTATAGCTGCATTTGGTGATGTTTTGTCCAAGACGTCGCCGTTCAATATCCTTTTTTGATGACGGTGTATACTTGGTCTTATTGGCCCTAATTGACCATCAAACCCATCTTTTCTGCTTCCATTACAATACTCTAAAACGATCCGTTGACATCAAGCCTTGATCTTCAAATTATATCAATATCATTGTCGTACTCAAGTCTTCAGATAGACCTTTTGAAGTTACTTTTAAAATAATGTTCACAGGTTGGAAGCGTAGCTCAGGCATTAGTATATTTATTTTGGAATAAAAGATCAAACTAAAAAGAAATGACTTAATAAAATTACAGCCATATATAATAGTGTTGCCAACTTAAGCTTCTAACGTGCTTTTTTTAAAAGGCTTTTTAAATTTCTGAAGTCGTGCTGACTATTTTATCAAATCTAATCGTATTGCGTTATTTCTTAGTAGCCGTATCATGGTGTTTAGAGCGTTGGACTGTCATGGCAGAGGTCTTCGGTTCGATCCCTACCTGTTCCATCTAAGTTTTTTCACGGGTAATGCCTCTTGCAAGGAATTGACAAATCCTCCAAGAGTAATTCTTGTCATGAAAAGTGATGTCTCAAATTAGCCATACGAATTCGGCTTTAACTGTAGGTCTCCTCCATCCCTTATAACAGTCCCCACACACAGGAATGGTTGATAGTTGTAAGTCACTAGGCCCTTGTTCTCAACAGACTGTTAATTTGCGGGTAGTGCCAGAGTCCAAGTTGCAAAAACCTTCACATGCATATAACATAACTGGTAGTAAAAGAGTTTTGGCAAGTAGCAATTTAGTTTTTGTATGGATGAAACTTCAAGTGAGCTGAAGAGTACGAAGACTACCATAGACTTTTCCAATGGCACTATTAAGGGGTCGTTCCATGTAACGGTACGATTGAAAATTATGCCTAAATTTGTACTTGTACTGACATAGTCAATGACATCGTCTTCAAGCTTTAGGGGTTTAGGACTGAAAAATCAAAGTTTTTGCGATATATCGGAAGAGATGTTAATTTGAGAGGATTTAAGCAAAGATGGTTCTTTTTGGAGCATTGTAGAATGAGGAGCAGGTCCTCATTCAAAAAATCTAAGGATCGACTTATAAGAAGCTGTACATCATCAGCATTTGTGTAATTTGATAGACCTTTGAATGATTGTGCCTCTGAATGATTTGAAGCTCCTGGGTTTTTTTCAAGATCTGCCGTAGTGTGCATATTTTTTCGATAGTGGACTTTCCTGGTCTAAAGCCACAATGATAAGGACCAATCAGGTTGTTTACGAACGGCTTTAGACTTTCACATAATACGGCAGAGAGGATCTTATACGCAATGTTAAGGAGACTGATGCCTCTGTAGTTGGCGCAATTTAAAGGATCTCCTTTCTTATGTATCGGGCTTACTATGCTGAGATTCCACTCATCGGGCATGCTTTCTTCCGATTATATTTTGCAGATGAGTTGGTGCATGCACCTTACCGAGTCATCGCCTGCGGCTTTAAATAATTCGGCAGCGATGCCGTCAGCTCTAGCAGCTTTGTTTGACTTCAGTTAAGGTATAGCTACTGTCCCTCCCTCTATCTCCTCATGCCCTATTGTTTTGCGTCTAAGAAGTCGGTGTTCCTCTCTCCTCTTCTGCTCGTAGAGCTCGCGAGTAGCTCTGGTCCTTTTGTGCAGCGCCGTTTTGTATGCCTGCTGCATTCCGCTGTTGCAGGGTTTTCGTTGTTGTGGCCGTGTGAAACCTAGCACTTTAGAGGTGGCATCTCTGATGGCTGTAAGGCAATGTTGCCACTGGTTTTCAATGCTTAATGCAGGCAGCATAGAACTCCTTAAAAGGTTTTTAAAGACTTGATCGGAAAAGGACATGGCAATCTCTTGCGATTGTAGGCGTCTACTGTCGAATCTTCTCACAGTACATCCTTGTTTTGGCATGGATCGGGATATAATAAGGTAGTGGTCCGAGTCAATGTTGGCCCTAGGAATTTTCGGATATCTTGTATACTGCAGATGTGTCGTGTGTCGATCGCAATGTGGTCAATCTTGTTGGAGATTAATTTATCAGGAGATTACCATTTCCCCTGGTGAATATTGAGATGTGTGAACTGCGTACTAGCTACCAGAAAGTCTCGCCCCGCAGCGAAATCGGCCAGCCTGAATCCGTTGTCGGAGGTGGTGTCGTGCAGGCTGTATCTCCCGATTATGCCACCAAAGATGTCTTCTCTTCCTAGCTTGGCATTAAAATCTCCTAAGACAATTTTAATGTCATAGCCAGGGCACTGCTCATATGTCTTGTCCAAGAGCTCGAAGAATATGTCTTTGGTGTCTTCATCTTTCTCCTCTGTTGGTGCATGCGCGCATATTAGGCTAATGTTGGCGAATTTAGCCTTGATGCGGATTGTCGTGATGCGCTCGCTCACACTGTGGAAACTCAAGACTTTTTGCCTGAGTCTAGTTCCAACAACAAATCTACACCCAAATAGACTCTGTCTTTGTTCTCGGTAGCAGTCGCCGTAGTAGATATAGCAGTCTTTTAGTTTGCGTTTGACCGGTCCATCCCATCGCACTTCTTGGATTGCTGTAATATATGCCTTGCAGCAGTTTAGGGCTTCCGCTAATTGTTCGGCTGCACGTTGTCTGTTAGCCTAAGCCTTACACAAATTAATAAAATTTGCCGATTTAGTTCTATTTTCAAGGAAATACAAAATTCCATATATTAAACCTCCCTATATAAAAGGTGCCCAATTAAAGTTCTCAGATGAGGCTAAGTATCTGGGTCTTGTTTTAGACAAAAGAACTAAATTTAAAGCGTATTATACAAGAAAGAGTCAAAAAGGCTACTGTAGCCGTCTTCACCTGAAAAAAAGCACTAGTTTACACACCGGTAATCAGACCGATTTACATGAATGGTGTATGACTTTCGAAAAAGCTATAAACCCGCAAAAAAGTAAATAAAGTCCAATGTTCAGCTTATTTAGGTATAAGCGGATATTACTTCGCACGATCCCATCTGCAGTACTGGGAAAGTTTTTGGAGAGTAATTACATATGCATATAATTTGGTTGAGTTAAGATTGTTCTTTTTTGAAATATTTCAAGTTTTGTCTTAGTACCCGCCAGAAAAACATGATATTTTTTTGTTTCATGTAAATAATTTGATAAGTTGAAATAATTCAAAAAATGCCTGATAAAAAATCTGTGACAATATTAAAAACCCACTTGGAATGTCTTGCATGTTGCAATTTGTATACATTTTTGCATCATAACATTTGAAAAATAAAAATTCACCACAATAAAAAAAAAAAAACAAAAAACTTGTCAATTGTGAAGTTAAAAACCAGCTTATATCTGGTGGAGTTTTAATTTTGTATAAATATACCTACCGACTTGAAGTACAAGGTTTGATAATAACAAATCAAGGTTGTCTCTTATCTATTAAATTTTATGCACTTGAACCAACATGTCTACAGAATAAGCTGTCTGGCAACACAAAAAAACCAAAACAAGTTTTACACCATCTTCGAAAAGAAAAGGATTTTCAGGATTGATTTTGATGAAAAACAAGTCAATACTCTTTTTTCAAACAACGAAACTCATAAATGCCCAAAATGTATAACGCAAATAAATTAAATTTATCTCCATCTAATTTGCAAACTTGTCTCATTAAATAAAATTAATTAGTATAAGATTTGTCTTTCTGATTACCATTTTGGGAGCAAATATACTGTCACTATAAACACTAATTAAGTTCTCACATGGTTTGCAAACACTTTTATAATTGCAAGTCGTTACAATACCTGAACCTCTGATACAGTGCTGCGCTAGCACATGACCGACCTCCTCTCGGCAGTGTAGCCAAGCTATAGAAATAATGCACTGTCATTGCTACTCCTGCTGCCACAGAAATATTTATAAGCTGCCTCTGAGCCTATTCCGCATAAGCTCATATGAATTTCCAACCCAAACAGCGGAAAACAAGCTCTGATTTCTGTTTGAACTCAAAGATCACTTCGGTATTGCACGCAATACCCGCCCCACTCCCCCATTAAACTGCAGCACTGCAACAAGTTTACTTTATGACACTGTCATGCGATTGAGAATAAAGCTCCAATATAAGATAGACGACCCCGCCATTTTCTGCAGCAACTGCCGCATTTATGGATAGCATTGTTTATTTTTTTTTTTAATTTTTATTTAATAAATGTCAACCTTGGTTTTGAACTTGTTTCAAACGGCCAACCTAAACGGAGCTAAGTGCCTGTGCCCTGACTCAGATAGTTCCGCAACTGCGGTCAAGTCCAATGCTATTCTACATCTAAGCTGCACGCAGAGCATAATGCACTCAATACACATGCACAAACGGTGCTGTAAAAACAAAACAACGTCGAAAACCGGCCGGACATTTTCAACTTCAATTGAACAGTTGCAAGTTGCAAATAAAATTTTATAATAGGATAAGGAAAAAAAAACTGCACGACTGATTGGCTTGAGTAGGCAGCATCAGGCAGAAAAGTTGTAACTTGAAAAAGCTCTCAGTGTGCAATGCAGTGCAGCGGGGAAAAGACGCAACTTCTCGGTTGGTCGGAGGAGGCGGCGGAGGTTTCGAAAAACTATTTGAGACTTTTGCGTGGCGTTTTGTGTTGCCGGAAAGAGATTTTCAATGTTGCATATATAATTAGGCGTTGATGCAAATTACGTCAAGATCAGAATTCAAGTTTTTCTTGAAATCTCAAAATCGAGGGTTTAGGTAAACAAAGTATATGAAAGTCGTAAATAATAATGATAACGTCTGTCGTATGTTCTTAATTTGCTTTAGAACCCCAATTGTTTTCAAAACTTCTGTAACAAAAGTGTTTAAGTTAATCAGAAACAGATAAGACTTTTATCAATTTCAGTACACAGAATTTTTAAATAGATTCTATCGATTTTATTAAAAAAAAGAGGCTGGGATGCGACCCACACTGATAACTTCCCATCCCGTCTGTCGATTTGTCTTGCTTCAAAGTTTGTCTATATGTACTCGTACCAATTTTTACCAAATTTGCGTACTATTTTTTGTAGACTTTTTTAATGAAAAAACGGACTTTTGGATTTTTATATACAAATAACTGAATATTGAAAACAATATTTTCCGTGAAATAAAATAAGTTTGAAGGCAATTTTTTTTAATTTTTGAAAAGCTATTTGCGCCGAAAGTAAATTTTTACCAAGTTTTAGTAGGTATTTTTATTTTTTAGAGTTTTATTTTTTGTAAAAAAACTGTCTATTCGAATTTTTTAAAAATTTTTATCAAATGTTGAAAACAATATTTTTTATAAGATAAAATTAGTTTGAAGCCAATATTTAAAATTTTTGAAGAGATATTTGAGTCGAAAATCAATTTTTACGAACTTTTGTTAATTTTTTTTCGGTTTTTAATTTTTTGTACAAAAACTGTCAAATCGATTTTTTTCAAACTTTAACTGAATGTTGACAACAAGATGTTTTGAAAGATAAGAGTAAATTAAAGCCAATATCTCAAAGTTTTGAAAAGATATTTGAGTTGAAAATCAATTTTTACCAACTTTTATAAATTTTTGTCTAGGTTTTTATTTTTTGTAAAAAAACTGTCAATTAGATTTTTCTCAAAATTTGTCCTAATGTTGAAAACAATATTTCTTATAAGAAAAAATTAGTTAAAACCTATTATTTCAAAGCTTTTAAAAGATATTTGAGTCGACAATCATTTTTTACGAACTTTTGTTAATTTTTTTTCGGTTTTTAATTTTTTGTACAAAAACTGTCAAATCGATTTTTTTTTCAAACTTTAACTGAATGTTGACAACAAGATGTTTTGAAAGATAAAAGTAAATTAAAGCCAATATCTCAAAGTTTTGAAAAGATATTTGAGTTGAAAATCAATTTTTACCAACTTTTATAAATTTTTTTCTAGGTTTTTATTTTTTAAAAAAAAAAACTGTCAATTAGATTTTTCTCAAAATTTGTCCTAATGTTGAAAACAATATTTCTTATAAGAAAAAATTAGTTAAAACCTATTATTTCAAAGCTTTTAAAAGATATTTGAGTCGACAATCATTTTTTACGAACTTTTGTTAATTTTTTTTCGGTTTTTAATTTTTTGTACAAAAACTGTCAAATCGATTTTTTTTCAAACTTTAACTGAATGTTGACAACAAGATGTTTTGAAAGATAAAAGTAAATTAAAGCCAATATCTCCAAGTTTTGAAAAGATATTTGAGTCGAAAATCAATTTTTACCAACTTTTATACATTTTTTTTTTAGGTTTTTATTTTTTGTAAAAAAACTGTCAATTAGATTTTTCTCAAGATTTTATCAGGTGTCAAAAACATTATTCGTCGTTGCACAAAACTGTTTTAGAGATGAAATCATATTTCAGTCGTAAAATTTTGGAGGTTACAAATTTTTTTTTTTAGTTTTTTTGATTTATAAAAAAAACCGTTATATTGATTTTTTTCAAAAAATATACCTGTTTTCTATCATGTTACAGTATATTATATAAAATTTAATTCAAGTCTCTAGTGTTTTTGGTTCGTAAGATATTTAGGGTTAACCAAAATGTTCACCTTTTTTTCAAACTGCTATGGTAAAAAAACCACCCACGCAATTTTCTTGAGAGCCCTTTCTGCATCTTTCTGCCTTATTATCTGTATAACAAAATTTATTTGAAGTCGATATCTCTTCTGGTTCTTGAGCTATGGACGACGAAAAAAACGTCGCGAACGTACGGACGTACGGACGTACGGACGTACGGACATACGGACGTACGGACGTACAAACGTACGTACATACGCACGCACAGACATCTTTTTAAAAATCTTTTATTTCGACTCTAGGGACCTTGAAACGTCGAGAAATGTCAAAATTTTCAATTTGACAAATCGGACCCATTACAATAACTTCCTATGGGAAGTTAATAAATAAATCACATCAAAATCTACACCCATTAAAAAAGAATTTAACTTCCCATTTATGTCCTTGAAAATTAGTATTTTGCTAACCAACATTTTAGTAAGAATTTAATTTCGTCCATGTTGAATTTTTAAACAGTATAATGTTAATATTGTATAAAATTTAACAATTTTTGTATATTGAGCGCGCACGAAAAGGTTTATGAATACCCTTATAATGATTAAACACAGTGCGAGCAATTACAAAGGGAAGACTGGATTAGAAAAAAGAAACCGGTGCACATTTGTTTCGAATGTCTGCACAACAATTCCACATTCGTGTAGTGCGACTAAAAAAAGAATATCTGTACTTTACTGCACGTCCGAAATTGGGTTCAATGGTTAACTAATGGGCATTCGTAAAAGAACGGGTATTGCGGTTAAATTGTTTGAGGAGAGGAATGCAACTGGCTATTTTACTAGAGATACAAAAGTTTCAATAAAACAGAGGTCATCTATCAATTTTAGAGCTCATTTTTGAATTCTGTCCAAGAGGATCCAGTGTATTACTGGAGCACCTGCCCAGATTTGGAAATTGTACTCGAGTTTCGGACGAATATAAGCTTTATAGATTATAGCCAGATCAGAAAGGGTAAAAAACTTCTTGCATCTTTGGAGAAAACCTAGCAGCATTTTTGGCGATGTCAAACAGGTGATCCCTCCACAACAAGTGGTTTGTGATGCACATACCTTCACCTGAATGCCGTTTAGTTTCCTCGATGCAAGTACCATTTGAGGATTGTTGCATTGTGGGAGGGTTAGGCTTATGAGTTTTGGAAGCATTGAATTTTAATTGGTTTTTGATTTCCCATTGGACAATACTGTCAAGATCAGAATTTAATGAGCTTATTATACGCTGCTGTTGGTAGTCCTGATCCAAAGAACAAGGGTGAGAATCTAAAACTGAACATACAAAGTTGAGGGAATAGTCATCAGCAAAACAATTTATTGGGTAAGAAGTTTTAAGTAAAATGTTATTTATAAAAGTAAGGAAGAGTGTCGGAGAATAAACACAGCCCTGGTGCATTCCAGGGTTGTTATCAGATTTGAACCATTTGTACAATATTATTTCAATTGAAGTACCGAAAGATAATTAATAACCCAAAGATGAAGAAATGCACGCATTTTTAATAAGGGAGCTTGATGTCAAATTCTATCAAATGGTTTTAAAATATCAAGTGCAATAATCTTACATTTTTCAAAATGATGTACAAATTTGATCCACTGTTCAGTGAGATAAACCATGAGATGACCATTGGCCCTATTGCTTGCAATTGATTGGAATTAAACGAAGATTCGATATTTTATTGATAGGCTGGACAAATTATGTTTTCTGTCAACTTAGAATGAGAACTGTAGAATAGGACAAATGGAAAAGCTTACGCGGTGGTTTTGCCAGCGTTGAAAAACACCTCTTCCGAACAACAGTGGGGTTACTATCCGGGCTAGTGGATTTTTGAATATCAAGATCTTTAAATACTTTAGCAACTGTACGAGTTTTTCTTCTTATAGAATCGTTTACGCTTTTAAGAACAGGAGGAGTCATGCCTCTCATAAGCAGCAATGAATTAACAGCAAACTGTGCTGCAAGCAAATTGGATTTATCAATCCAGCTTACTAAAGGAGTGTCATTGGAAACGAGCGTGGAACTGACGATGACGTATTGTGGACCTTGTAGTATTTCTTGCCGTAATTTCTATATTTCCGTTACAGAACTTTTTAGCTTGTTTTAACTTATTCTTGTTTTCCTCAGTGGGGTTAGTTTTGTATATCCAGAAACTTACGTGTTTGATCCTAATAATTAAGCTCGAATCAGACCATGAGTTTTCTTTGGGTTTGATAGATTTTACCATATTTGGGATAAAATTTCTCATTCCACAAAGATGTTACCATATCTGCGCTGGAATCCACATCACTATCAAGGAAGCACTAGTAACTAGTAAAGGTTTCTGAAAAAGTCGTTGACTTACGGTTCTCGTAAGGGTTTTTTTGCATTAGAAATTAGCAGACATGACACAATGGTTTTTGAAGTGCATAGAGATAAATTGCTATCTAGACTTGGGATATGATAAATAAAATAGGTATGAATGATGTGCCTTCGTTGAATTAGAAATTAAAATTTGAGCTTTACATTCTCAAGATAAGTAAGCGAATTGTCGGTACTATTTCTTGTAAAAAACTGTCAATTGGATTGCTAATTGAACATATGCAGTTACACATATCTTTCTAAAAGTAATGATTTTGATTCTAAAACTTAAAAATTTTCAATTCAAAAAGTCGGCACGATTACAATAACTGCCTATATGAATTTATCAAACTCAGCTAGACACCATGTGGGTTTTAAAACTAAAACTAAAAAATACAATATTGCATTTTAATAACTTCAAAAGAGAATATATAGCATAAGTCAAAACATTCTTAGATTACCCGAAAACTAATAATTAAAACAAAAACAAAAACAACGAAACTTCCATAAAAATGCTAAATATAGTTTTAAAAAAAAAACCTTAAAGGCTACAAAGATCCAGCAAGGGCAGTATTATACTTTTAGGCGGAAAGCCTGCAATCGAATCACGATTATAGCTCATAAGAAAGTATACATTGTTTGCCTTAAACAGTTGCTCAATCAATTAGAAGTGATTTGTAGGACGAAAATTCTTTTCTTACAACGCAGATCTATCCACTTTCCGTCTAATTTAAAATAATAAAATTGTCCTAAAACTTTTCTTTTTTACTAGTGAAGAAATTACGTTTATTGGCCCATACTATTATACCCTGTTGATAAGACTTATTGAATAAATTTGCAGAAACATTCTGGAAAATTTTGGGTGAGGAAATTTATAGTATTAAAAAAAATCAAAGTTTATGATTCGGAAGGAAAATGCCAACAATTAAAAACAAAATATTTTGATTCTTTCGAAAAGTTTATTCTGGCTAGAAATAAAAAAATATAAACTCCATCTGCCAGATTAAAGGAAATGGCTTTTTCTGTTCAGAGAAAAATAAACATGATTAAAAAGTAGTATACTAGATTTAATATTTTTAATTTTTTTTTCAAAAACTTTAATAAATAAATCACCTTTCTGTTGTTTTTAAGTTTTGACTATGGATTTTTTTTAACTTCCCATAGGAAGTTATTGTAATGGGTCCGATTTGTCAAATTGAAAATTTTGAAATTTCTCGACGTTTCAAGGTCCCTAGAGTCGAAATAAAAGATTTTTAGAAAGATGTCTGTGCGTGCGTGTGTACGTACGTTCGTACGTCCGTACGTCCGTACGTCCGTACGTCTGTACGTCCGTACGTCCGTACGTTCGCGACGTTTTTTTCGTCGTCCATAGCTCAAGAACCAGAAGAGATATCAATTTCAATTAAATTTTGTTATACAGATAAAAAGGCAGAAAGATGCAGAAAGGGCACTCAAGAAAATTGCGTGGGTGGTTTTTTTACCATAGCAGTTTGAAAAAAAGGTGAAAATTTTAGTTAACCCTAAATATCTTACGAACCAAAAACGCTAAAGACTTGAATTAAATTTTATATAATATATTGTAACGTGATACCAAACATGTATATTTTTTTGAAAAAAATCAATATAACGGTTTTTTTTATAAATCAATAAAACTGAAAAAAAAAATTTGTTACCTCAAAAATTTTACGACTGAAATATGATTTCATCTCCAAAACAATTTAGTGCAACGAATAATAATGTTTTTGATATCTGATAAAATTTTAAGAAAAATCTAATTGACAGTTTTTTTTATAAAAAATAAAAATCTAAAAAAAACATTACTCAAAGTTATTAAAAATTGAATATCGATTCAAATATCTTTTCAAAAACTTGAAATTTAGGATTCAAACTTATTTTATCTTATGAGGAATATTGTTTTCAACATTTCGAAAATTTTTGAGAAAAATCGAATTGACCGTTTTTTTACAAAAAATAAAAACCTAAAAAAAAAATTAATAAAAGTTGGTAAAAATTGATTTTCGACTCAAATATCTTTTCAAAACTTTGAGATATTGGCTTTAATTTACTTTTATCTTTCAAAAAATCTTGTTGTCAACATTCAGTTAAAGTTTGAAAAAAAAAAACGATTTGACAGTTTTTTTACAAAAAATAAAAACAAAAAAAAAATGTATAAAATTTGGTAAAAAATGATTTTCGACTCAAAAATTTGAAATATGGGCTTCAAACTCATTTTATTTCACAGACAATATTGTTTTCGATATTCAGTAATTTTTGTACAAAAATCCAACAGTCCCTTTTTTTCATTAAAAATAAAATCTAAAAAAATAGTACTCAAATTTGGTAAAAATTGATACGAGTACATATGGACAAACTTTTAAGCAAGACAAATGACAGACGGGATGGGAAGTTATCAGTGTGGGTCGCATCCCAGCCTCTTTTTATTTCTGCAAGAATGTGGTGTACATAGGTGTTGCCGTTGTGTTTGAATCTTTGATTTTGTTTGTCCACTTACTTTTCAGAAATATGATTTCTCCCACCTATCAAAGTTGATGTAAACCCAACATCGTATACCATTTTTTCTTTTTCTGGTCCAATCTTCTCACTCCAGAGTTAACCAATTTTCCATTTTTGTTATTTTAGTATTGATTCGTCATTTCTTTTTCTTGTAAAACAGAATTTTACCTAATTTTTGAGCATTAAATTATTTGTCTCAAGATCGTAGAACATGACTGTATTCAAAAATATGATCCTTTGGGGTAAAAATATCCAAATTTGGGCGTTTTTTCTGAGTTTCGGACATATTGCGTTCAGAGCTTGAGGTTGGAAATTTGTATTTATATTTTTATAGTGAGGTTCGTTCATAAACCAAAAAATCAGAAGCTAAGGATTTAATGCATGGTCTACATTCATATATATGTTTTTTGAAATAATCACAAAACATTTACAAAATCACATAAGCATAAAAAGCAACTTCGGAAAATTGACCAGGCTAGGCTAGGTTGGTTAAATGGGCTGGCTTGACTAAAAATAAAACATAAAAACCTATAATGCCCATGGATTCTCTTGGTTTAACCATGTAGAGGCCTTTATAAAGTCTAATAAGTCGGTTTTCTGAAATGCCTACCAGTTGTTCAAGATTATTGAAGAATTGTCTACTTAAGAGTTTGTTTCTAGTGTGGCACATTACTGCGCAGTGTCATAAGAGGGTTCTATCATCCTGCTCTTTATCATCATTGCAGCCTTTGCACATGTCATCTGTGAAAAGCCGTATTTTCTTTATATTGTAACTCAAAAGCTTGTGACCTGTTAAGACGCTCACATGCAACCATAGAGAATTTTTGGCTAGGTGCATAATCGAACGGGATTTATTTCTGTCGCATTTGGGCCATAATATTCTAACTGTGGCACAGGTTTCGAGGCTTTCCCATATTTAATTGTTTTTTTTTCTTTTGAGTTACCAATGATATGTTTAAGTTCACAGGTGGGTGTTTTTATACTTGAGTCTATATGCAATTGGTCAAGAGTTGTACTTGTTCTTGCCAGCTCATCAGCTATCTCGTTTCCAAGCACCTGGAACCCAGCAGATTCTTATGTTAATGCGGTTTCTTCTAAGAACCCTTAGTTCTTCAGTAATTTCCAAGCTTTGATTTGATTGCTGCAGAAATCGATATCATTGCCATCATTAAAATCTGTTTTGCAGCGTTTCTCAATGTCAATGCCTCACTTTAGAAGCTTTGATCCGGACGTCTGAAGCAGTTGGCAAGATTGATTGTTTCAGAAAAAAACGTGCTCCTACTCGATTATCTGTTTTCGAGCCGTCTCAGTATATATGGATATTATAGACTTATTCTTGAAGTCTGTGATTATATTTTACGCTTTGTACTCTTGTATAATCTACTCGGGACTGATGTGGCTGGTTTCCCAGCAATTGGTCTAACGTCTGGCTTAGGCGTTTGTAGCAGTTTCCTTTAAATAAAGGTTCAGCGGTAGAAGATTGAGTAATGCTTTCATTCTTGCAGTGTGAGTGGTATTCATGGCTTCTGTTACTTTCTTAACTCTTGTAATTGGTTTTCCGATTTTTAAATTTCTTTAACTGGTCTGATGATTGCATTGTACGCCAGTTTTCACTGAAGATCTAATTTCCTGAGTAGAATGCGATCTGAGCTATTTTTGAATCTCTCCAATGTATTTGGACTCTAGTTCAGCTTTTTATCTATGATTGCTCCTAGGTATTTAAAAAAATAAAATAAATAAATTGGGTGGCGCAACAGTCCGTTTGAGAACTAGGGCCTGGTGACTGACAACTCTCCACCCTTCCTGTGCGCGAGTACTATTGTCAGGGATGAAAGGGACCTACAGTTTTAAGCTGAATCTGAACGGAAAATTTCAGAAAGCACTTTTCATGACAAGAATTACTCTTGGAGAATTTGTCAATTCCTTGCACGAGGCAGTACAAGTGAAAAAAAAGCTTTAGGCGGCATAGGCAGAGATCGAACCCAAGACCTCTCGCATGACAGTCCATCACACTTTTTTTTTCCAAATTCATTTTTATTACTTCAATCTTAAACCTGTCTTAGCCTAATTATCCATAACTTACAACTTACAACTGTCCCACTGGACACTCTAAGTTAAACAATAATATTTAGTGCTAATGCCTTTCGGCCGTAAGATCTAGTGAACTTCAATTCCATTTTATTTATTTTGTATTCATTAGAAAATTTAGAAAAAAACTAATATCAATATCCTTTTTTATTTTTGCTTAAAAACTACTTAAAATAAGGTCCTTAATATAAAACTTATAGCTAACCTAAACTTCCTATTCTACCTATAAAATACTTAAAACAAGAACAACCACAGAAACAAATCTAACTAACTAACGTTTTTTTTCCATGTTTTATTTTTTGTATTTTTGTATTTTTTTGTGTGTATATTTTTTTTGTGCAACCATGCCTTAAAACTAAACCCTAAAACTATAAAACAAGTATGTAAGCCCGCTAAGGCTTAAAACCCCATCCCCATTACTCACTATCAAGTGCCGATTGAAGCCACCAGAACTGGTTCTCCTGCTTCACCCTATCAGTTCGGTCCCGTTCGAACACAGCCCTACTGAACCGAAGGAGCTCTGTTGCGCCTTGTGCCATGACGTCTCGATTGTACAGGAGTCGCCTATCCACGGTTCGTCGTCTGACGTGGTAGATTAGCGGAACTTCCAATCTATCCTGTATCAGACCGCATCTATCTAAAAAGAGGAATGCCTCTGGTGGAATGAAGCCGCTCAAGCGTGCACTCTCAAAATACTCGTCGTTCGGATATAACGCCCCGAAAATTAAATTGTTGGTCGAAGACATAGCTCTTGCAATGTGACCTCGAACGAGTTTTATAACGAAATTGTTAATTCTGTTGATTCCAGCCCCGTTGTATAGGACCTCGTTGGAATAGTAATGCACTTAAGAAGATTCAGCTGTTCGAAATAAGCTGGTACAGCGTCGTAAGCACTGCCGCTTGATCACCAGAGACTTCTCCATCTGGGAAGGGGCCACGTTGAACCACACAGGACAACCATAAAAAATCATCGGCCGTATGAAGGCCATGTGGGAAATTACCTTCACTCTGGGGTAAAGCCTACTGTAAAAAGCATCATGCCACGGGTCCTAGGTATTTATCTTGATTTGATAATTTAAGTCGTCTTCCTTCTATGCTAGGAATTGTATAATCTGGTATTTTAAACTTACTTGTAAAGTGTATAAGGAATTTCCCTGCCGCCAGTAGATCTGCAATTTTGTTCAAGACCAGAATCCAAAGAAATATTAGGAGTGCACCTCTTTTAGGTGTTCTCCTGGATGCTGGTACTTTGGTTTCTGTACCATCTAGTTTGCTATTGATCTGTCTATGTTTCCGCATACATATGCTCCAGCTTATAATAGATTCTATTCTAGACCCGTGAAGTTTTTTTCAACTGCACTGTTTTGTATGTTTTTGAAGGATTTGATGTATTAAAACGCGGTCAGTGTATACTCCTTGGAGTATGGATTGTTTTTTTCTAAAGTTCTTAACATGCAGTACATGATTGTTTCTACACTTTTGCCTTTAAAATAGTCGTGTTGTGAGGGAGATAAAACTTCAGGGGCGAAATTACAGCTGATATTGATATCTAGAAGTCTCTCTAAAGTTTTTGAAGTAAATGATGTAAGACTAATTGGGCTGTAGTCCTTAGCAGTAGTGTGGCTGGGCGTACCAGTTTTAGGTATGAAAACTAATCTGACCCCTTGCCACAACATAGGAATATTTTTATAGTAAGTTTCATGCTCTGGTTCATTTATTAAAATGATTGCAGGCCGTGAAATGGTTATCTATAAGAAGTTCTTACCTTTTCCTGCAAGATTCTATTAAATGATCAGTGGGTTTACTTATAGTGATTGGCGTAGAATTTTCTTAGAATTTCTTAGAATTTATAGTGATTGGCGTAGAATTTTCTTCAAGCGCTTCTTTTGGCTTCTTTTGACTCTGTTTTTAATTTTCTTTGACTTGACTTGAAAAATACATACAACTAAGAAAGTGCTTTTGAAGTTATGAGTAGTTTAAATTTAAGAATAATTTTGCAAAGACCTTTAATTCTAACATTCGAGAAATGAGAATAGAAAGAGGTTTACTTTGGCATTTTCTTTTCTCTTTGACTTTTAAGCTTTTTTGTTTTCCAAAAATTTTCAAATTGTTCATAATTTTTCCAGAAATCTTTCAGCGGTATAACTTCTTCCAACAATCTCCTGTCGTTAAATCACGCAGGATTCTAATAATTGAAATTCTATTTGCTCCACAGAAATAATACTTGTTCCAAAGTTACCTTCCTTGAAAGTATTGGTATTATGAGAAACATGACATTGGGGTTTTCTATGAATGTACCAGTGCAAAAAGTAGGTGCGTTTTTCAGGAGAATCCCGTTTAAACGGCTTCGGGTTTGCTAGTATTTTATTAATGTTATGTATGTTATGTTTTATTCTATACCATCATTACATGTCTTTTGATTTATTAGGCTCCAACATATCACTTACAATATAATAACACACGTTTATTCGAAATATCAAATGTCACAGTAAAATCACGTCACTACATTATTAGCAATTAACATAAAAACAACGATATTGTAACAATAATAAAACAAATCATAGAAGATCACCTCAAGGACAAACGAAATACAAAATACCCTGGGAAAGGTCATCGAAGCACATATAGCCAGTGTTGTAGCCAGTCCATCAGACACTTAATTTCCTACCGGCCAAGAAGCTGCACTCCATGCTGACAGACAACTATTCTGTGGTCGGATCAGAGCCTCGGCCAGCCTGCTAGTTGTTCCTATATCCATATGATAATATCAACACATAACGATCTACACGATCAAACTATGCGATTAATGCAAATCGTTATAATTTTCCATTATAAAAAAGTCCACCCGCTAGCACCCACTGCACATCAGAAACAGCGGCTCAGCGGTTGGTTTATTTTTTTTTCAACGATTAACAAATTAAAGCGCCAATATTAAGGGGTCATAAATCAGAGTTCTGCGGTGAGCGCCTTCCTATGATTACCCATGTCCAATGCTAGGCTGACCCCCGCCGCTGCAGCTATGGGGGACGTGCATGAATCAAAATGCCATTTTGCACTCAATCGTCTGCGCCGGCCGCTCGTATCGATTAACATTGCTCGGCGATAATTACAGCTTAACTACATTTCACTTCTTTCCCATTCTCGGGCAACTTCTAATCCATCTGAGATGTCGTCGTCCGTCGCGTCGTGGTTGTCTAACTGAAACCACTTTGCCCCCAAACCCTTCTCTTATAACCATTGTTATTATATGCAATATGTAGGTACCATTGAGGTCCATAGCGAATTAACCCCGAACATGTGTATATACAACATGTTTCAGCGTACATCATGTGCCACTGGCGCACCACCACCGCCAACGCCGCCGCCGGCCGCCTGCGCCGCCGGACCCGGCACGAAGCTGATTCTAATGCGAAAGGAAGCGATCAAGCTGTTCCAGCAGCACCTCAGCTGTCAATTTACTGACCGGATAACCTTCGCAAGCAATCAAATACCAACGGGCCAGGTTTTCTGTTCTAACGTATGTTTATTCAAATTCATGTTCATTGCTATATCATGCAAAGGGTCTTATCCAATCTCAATTCAAACTCGATTAAAAATATAGCAAAACAATGCGTATACGCCTTGCACTAGCGCAAAATGTACGCTGTTTCGATCTGCAGCCGCAGCAGACTGGCGCAGCAGGCTGTTTGGGATAAATTTGCTCCGAAGCGATAAGAGACTACGATTTATATCAATTGCTCTTTATATAATAGAATGTTGTCTTTATTTGTTTAAACTGTCAAAGTGACACTTGTGGTGATGTAGATGTCGCTGTGGATTTCGACGACAGCGCCAACGGTGAGTAATGTCTCTATTATAATATGAAAATGAGTATGCAGCAATGTTGTGATCCAGGTGAAGTTCTTTGGTTTTCGGTCTTGCGATGTAGGTTGAGCTGAAGCATGCTGCAATATGCTTCAATGCAAAGTTGAGTGAGGCGACTTCACTACGTCGTTGTTTTTAGCAGTTCAGAGCGGAGAAAATAGCCTAATAAATTTGAACTGGCTATGGCTATGGTGTTTAGTGATTAGTAAAACATCATCGAATGAGGTTTGATAGCTTAGTGCACTCTATTTAAATTCACGGTCAAGGTGACAAGGTGACAAATCGGTTATATTCAAACGACCCTAGAGTCTATCAATTTCAAACTTATAAGCTGCTAGTTCAAAAGAATTTGTATAGGTGAAAGCATTAATCCAACAAGTTGTAATCTTTTTTCTGAAGGTAACAGGAGTTATTAATGCCCTTGATATGTTTAAAGTTTAAACAAAGTGCAAGTTTTTAAAGGATTAAAGATGAGAACCGTTCTGAAAAACAAAGTTGAGTAAATCATTACACATCCTTGTTGTGCGGCTAAAAAAATATCTGTAAAATTTGGTTCAAAGGTCAAACTATGAGTATTTCTTGAAGTGCGAGGATTGTTTGAGGGAGGGGGGTGGTGGTGTAATGCAACTGGATAATCGACAGAAAATAGTTTGTAAAAATATCGGTAGAACAACGAAAGACTTGAAACATGTTCAAGCGATGGAATGGTTTCGGTTATAGTTCTATCACCTATAATTTTCAAAGCTCTTCTTTGGATTTTATCCAAAAGACTTAATTTGTTTTAAAGCACCTGCCCAAATATGCGACTTATATTCAAGCTTTGGATGATGAAGACTTTGTTAATAAAGCTAGATCATAAGTTTTTTTTTTGACAGGAGAAAATTTTTAAAAGCCACTTGGAAGTATTCGAAACCAAGTAGTGTGGGACTCTTAACCACCTCTTCATCAGGACCAATCTTGAAGGATCGACATCAGATTTTTCTTTCTAAACTTTGTACAATCACTTTGGGGGAAGTTTAAACTTTCAACACTTCCCTTGGTTCTTCTTAATTTCCGAACATGGTTTCTTATATTCAAGACGGACTCCATTTCAGAATTAGTATGACTTTGCAGTCTTTGGTTGTACGATACAGCGAATTTTTAACAACTTCTGTAACCATTTCTATTAAGTCACGATGTAGATCGGTATTTTGTATGTACCAAGGTGCATTAACTATTCCTTCGGACTTTATTTTGGAATTTTTGGATGATTTCGGTATTTGTTTTCTTTGTACATCCCCATAATTGGATTCCATAGGTCCAAAAAGGCTTTAGTACTTGATTATACAGCATTATTTTGTTTTGGATTGATAAATCAGAGTTGTTACTAAGTAACCAGTACATTTTTCTATATTTAAAGTTTAGTTCTTCTCATTTCTTTTTGATGTGCTCTTCCACTTAAGCTTTGCATCCAAAGTCATTCCAAGGTATTTGGCCGTATTGGCGTAAGGTACTTGATTATTAATAAATATTGGATATTTTTTATCTTTTTATTTGTAAAGTTTATATGTGAAGATTTAGTTTCATTGAGTTTGATACGCCATTTTTCGGTCCAAGCTCTCACTGTGTAGTTTTACTGCCGCCTTAAAGACACATTTATCGGGTACCAAAATTGCGGTATCATCTGCAAAAGTAGCTTTTATGGTGTGATTACCAATTGGAATATCCCTTGTGTATAGTAAATACAGGGTAGGACCTAGGACACTTCCTTGTGGTACACCGGCTTCTATTTTCTTCAATTCCGAGTATTCTTGATAGCACCTTACTCTAAACAATCGGTCTGAGATGCACAATTATAATATTTCAAAGTACTGCCTGGGAAGATCCCTTTGCAGTTTGTACTCAAGTCCCTCATGCCAAACCTTGTGAAAAGCTTGGGCAACATCTAAGAAAATAGCTAACCATACTTGTTTTTCTTCTAATGGTTTTTCTATTACATCCGATATTCTATGAACTTGGTCAATCGTGGAATGTTTATTTCTTAAGCCAAACTGATGGTTTGGGATTAACCTTCTTTCTTCTATGATTTTGCTAAGTTTCTTCAGAAGCAGTTTTTTAAAAACTTTTGCCATAATTGGTATAAGCGATATTGGTCTGTAAGCCGTCACTTCTGTTAGTGGTTTACCTTGCTTTGGTATGACAACTACTTCAGCAATTTTCCAATGGTGTGGGACATACCGGTGCTTAAGGCATGCATTTATTATATATTGGAGTTTTATGAAGGCTTTCAATGGCATTTCTTACATAACCTGAGCAGGTGATTTTTTATTTGATAGTTGATGTAAACACATACTTTTTATT
Source organism: Eupeodes corollae (assembly GCF_945859685.1). Classification (NCBI taxonomy): domain Eukaryota; kingdom Metazoa; phylum Arthropoda; class Insecta; order Diptera; family Syrphidae; genus Eupeodes; species Eupeodes corollae. The sequence continues at coordinate 53,890,576 of NC_079147.1, forward strand.
TCTTTAAGTCTTACAATTGGTATTTCTTTTCATCTATCTTATCAACAAAGTGTTAGCTATTTTCAGTCGCGTTTGATGGGTATGGCTTAAAAAGATTCGCAAGAAGTTCAGCGAAAAGGGCAGGGTTACCGACCCATTTTCCATCTTGAGATTTCAAGGGCGAGTTTAGTAACTGCGGTCTTTTCAGGCGCTTGGCTGCTTTCCATAGCAAAATATCGGTTGAAGCATTAGTCGTTAAATTCCTTAGGAATGTACTGAGTGAATCATTTTTGAATTTATAAATTTGTTTTTTAAGATTGTTGCTTATACTGTTCAACGTTGTCTTATCATCTGGAAATCTAGTATTTTGCCATTTTCTTCGAGCTCTTCTTTTCTCTATTGTCAACTCTCTTATCTCTATTTTATTTCATTATGTCTTCTATTAGAAAATATTGGAGTACTTTCTTCAGCGGCCTGTTGCACATCAGCAATAAATTGTTCCACTTCATGGTCAATTTGCTCGATTGTATCCATGGGAGATCTTAAATTTAAAAAACTTAAAAGCCTTTCTCTAAAATCACTCCAGTTTGTTTTTTTTTTAGCTACGAAAAAGTCAATAAGGCCTGGTATTTTGTTATAGTATCGGAAGGCCATTAGTTGAAGAACTGGAGGAATAAAATTCGCAATTGTATTTACCCCCTGCTTGGAAAAGTATTTTGTCTTTTGTTGATAGATCCCCAATGGGCGTGTTTCACATTGAAGTCTCCACCAACAAGAAAGTAATGCCCAAGAAGAATAAATAAATCTGTATAGGCATCTTCTGTCGGGGAGCGCCTTGGTGGGCAGTATATAGCTGCTATCTTAAACTCTTTCTTTTTCATACTAATACTAATAGTTTTTACTTGCATATTTTCACTAGTTAACCTCTTGTCTTGTCAGCTGGATGTGGAGCGTGGTAACATGAATTACATTATCTAGACTTTTCCCATTAGAGAAGTGAATATCGGACACCAGGCAAATATCTATATGTTCTAGATCTTAAAAGTATTTTAATTCGGATGAAAGTTGTATAAGACCGTTTGCATTCCATTTAGCGATTTTAAGTGTTCTGTCCATCATTGATTTTTAAGAGCGACTTTTTCGCTTAGCGGTTTGATATTCATATCCTGTTTATCAATTCTTTGAAGAATAAGTTGTAGCATTTCTTTTATGGAAGTCTCTTAATTCTTCCGCACATTTTTAAAATCTGAGAATAGGCTTTATTTTCATCGCTTTTACTTTGCACATTGTTTTCAGCAGTTAAATCGTTATTTACTGTGATTCTTTGTCTGTCTCTAGCAGATGTATTTTGCTTTGGAATTTTTTGGCAACTGGGCATCCTCTATAGCTTGCCGGGTGAATACCCTTGCAGTTCACACATTTTGCTTTCTGATCTTTGCTTTCTGAAGCTTCGCAATGTTTGCACTGCGGAACAACTTAAGATTTTCGGAGTAGTTCAATTTTAACAGCTATGCCCAAGATTGATCTTACTTTATAACTCTCATTGAGGCTTTGTTTGCTGTCAAAAGCAAGCTTGAATAAAGGTAGTAACCTCTTACTTGTCATCAATTCTCCAGAGGAGTTTTTAATTGTCTATTCTTAAATAGATTGACTGCATCAAGGGCTTGAAAGCCTTTTTGTACAAGATCGTCTACTTCTTCCTCGTGAGAGCACGAGGAATAAAGACCTCCTCTGCCTACTACTTTTATTGACCTTGTAGCTTTGTTCTCATATGAGTGCCATTGTATTTGGTATTTGCTCAGTTCTTCAGTGACAGATCTATACTCGTCAGCTTCTTCGACTGTGACTTTCCAGTTGTCTTTGTTGTACGATGAGTATTTGCAAGCTTTTTAAGTACATTTTTCTATTATTTTCTTAAGATCTCCAAAAATGGCAAATCCTAAGATCATAATTGGTGGTGGTGTAATTTTTGTTACTGCCTTTAGCGTGAGATATTGATTAAGCAACAGCTACCGCATTATTCACTTCTTTAGTTCCTGTAATCAACAAATCGGTTTTAGAGCTTTTCTGATTTCTTAAACGAGTCTCTGGACTACGTTTACGTTTCTTTGTGGGATGTTTGATATTCAGGTTCAATATATTTTTGACTTAACTGAAACGTGGACTGTGAAACTTTCTTGTCAAGCAAGGAAACTTTCTCTTCTTGTTTTTTTACTTGCTGCTGAAGACTTTGAACTAGAACTTCAAGTTGTTTTCTTGCCGCTATGTTAATTTGCCATTCTTTAAAGTAGTCTTTTAATTTTGATTGGTCTTTCTCTTTGACTTTGTTGGAACTCTATTGATCTGTTATGTCGATCTCTTCATTGATCGTGGTTCCTTTTTCGCTGATGTTTTTAACATCTATAGTAATGTTTGAAGTAAATTTGTTTGGGGGAGTTCTTTGCATCTTAGAACTCCGTCTCTCAATATTTTCAAGCAATAATTGTTCCTCCCCAGAATCCATCGGACCACCCTTAAAAGAGAGTGGATTTTCCAGTTTCACTGGAGTGCCACCTGGGGGGTATTTAATCTAGATCATAAGTAAAGAACATTTTCTTGCATCGTCGAAGAAATCCTAGCAGTATTTTTGGCAATGTCTATGGTACTCATACAAAGTACTAAAAGTTGAGTTGATAAGTATAAGATTGTTGGATGCGAGTGCCGCTCATATACAGCGGCATCAGGGGAGAGTGATTCTCTGTACATGCCTGTACTAGCTCAAAAACGCAAGAATTAAGTAGGAGAATTCTTCTATTCTTCAAACTGGTTTCATTGAGCTTAGGAGAAAGCCTCATGTGGTATCACAATAGGCCATTAAACTGGTCTAAGTGTATCCTATTCCATCACGGAATAGCCACTTTAGCCACTTTAACCTAACCTCCGTTAGATAATATCAAAACACAGGTATAGCTATTGCTACGAAACACATAATGCCGAACATTAGGCGTTGAAAAACAACTCTTTGGAACAATATTGAAGACACTATCCTAGTCCTATGATAGTCTGATATAGAAGATAGAATTCTACGTGATTAACTTAAAGATTTTGATGCCATGCTTCGTGTTCGTTCCTCTCTAATGGTTTAATCATAGCCTTGGTTTAACAAATATAGCTTTTAGCAAAAAAAAAGTCAATTTGTGCACAAACGCCTTCATATCGGACAACACAACTTATGCATTTATAAATGGAAAAGGTAAGGATATTGGGTGTGATTGGTCATTACTAAAAGCGGATATTGGAAACAGAATACCCTTCCCATAGGGATATTGTAATGGGTCTGATTTGTCAAATTGAAAATTTTGACACTTCTCGAAGTTTCAAGGTCCCTAGGATCTCAATAAAATTGCGTCTGTGGTTATTTTACCATAGCAGCTTAAAAAGAAAACAACAATTTTGGTTAACCCTTAATATCTCACGAACCAATGAAGCTATAGACTTGAATTAAATTGTATATACTATATTGTAACGTTATACCAAACAAATATACTTTTCAGAAAAAATCCAATAAACGGTTTTTTATAAATAAAAAAACTGAAAAAAATATTTGTCACTTCGAAAATTTTACGAATAAAAAAGATTTTATCTGCAACACAATTTTGTGCAACGGAAAATAACGCTTTTAACATCTGTTAAAATTTTGAGAAAAATCGAATTGATAGTTTTTTTTCAGAAAAAATAAAACAGAAAACATTATTAAAAGTTGGTAAAAATTGAATATCAACTAAAATATTTTTTGATAAGTTTAAGATTATGGCTTCTTACTAATTTGTACTCATTAGAAATATTATTTTCAACATTTAGTTAAATTTTGAGCAAAATCGAATTGAAATTTTTTTTTTACAAAAAATAAAAACTTAAAAGAAAATTTAACAAAAGTTGGTAAAAATTGATTTTCGGCACAAATATATTTTCAAAAATTTGAGATTATGGCTTGAATTAATTTAACATATAAGAAATATTGGTTTCAACATTCAGAAACATTATTTTGAGAATAATCGAGTTGACAGTTCTTTTTACAAAAAATTAAAACCCAAACAAAAAAATTTATAAAAGTAAGTACAAATTTATTTTCGACTCAAATAACTTTGAGACATCGGCTTCAAACTAATTTCATTTTTTTTTAAATTCGGTAAAATTTTTTGAAAAATCGAATTGAGTTTCTTAACAAAAAATAAAAATATTAAAAAAGCATTTCTAAAAGGTCTTAAAAAAATTGATTTTCGACTCAAATGTCTTTTCAAACATTAAAAATTAGTGGTTTCAAACTTATTTTAGCTCACGCAAAATATTGTTTTCGACATTCAGTGAATTTTTGATAAAAATCCAACAGTCCGTTTTTTCATAAAAAAAATAAACTCTTCAAAAAACTGTACGCACATTTGGTAAAAATGAGGTTCGGTTCTCGATATCAAGAGAACAATAGAAGTTGTTGACTTCAAATTAATTTCATTCATCCAATTTGTATTTGTTTATATAAGAAATAAAAACTTTTTAGAAATGCTACTAAAATTGTTAAACATTTTTAACAACTAAAAAATCTCGTTCACAAAAATATGTTTTGAAATCAAACTATTCCATCACAGCAAAATATTGTTATTAATTTTGAAATCTTTTAGATTAATTCAATTGACAACTTTTTCAACAAAACACGAAAACCTACAAATATTTTAAGCAAGACAAATCGACAGACGGGATGGGAAGTTATCAGCGTGGGTCGCATCCCAGCCTCTTTTTTGTTAAGTGGTCCAGGTATTTCTAATCATCCAATTCTTCCTCCAAAAAAATTAAGACTATTGGTTGAATTTAAAAGTCTTAATACCGAAATAATTGTTCGTATGATTGAGACAAAATATCTTAACAATGATTATAATTGGACGTGGTGTTTTACGTGATCCATCATTAGTCATGGTTCAATCTTGCATCGAAAGAATAACGACATGTTACTAGAAAATTGGTTTAGTATTGAACAACATTCTGATGCCAGTTGCAATGAAGTTATCAAACAAATTAAGCTACATATTAATACCACAAAATTGTTGTTGACTTTGATGAGACGATACCATGAAGATAATTGCCGTGTTCGACGGGAAAGGCTTTGGCGAAAATGATATAAATGTTTGATACTCAGAACGTCCAGATATGTGAGAAATTTTTTAGAATCCTGTCTTACTTTAAAGCAATAAGATTACCTGTAAACAGTGTGAGCTCGTCCAATTGAATTGAAAGGTAATACCTTTCTACACCATTTACATTGATTGCATGGATCCTTTTTATATAGAGGATAGGGAAGGCAGCCGTTACATCATGGTAATTTTTGATGAATTTATAACATGTTTGGTTTTTTGTCCTTGTTTTTTGAACATTACAAAACAAAAAGAAAAAGCTTTGTTACCTATTTCAACAGGTCCAATCAAAAGATTCAAGTTCGAAGAAATATTGATAAATATTATTGTGTTTCAGTATTGTTATGAGTTTGAGAATATAACACCATCTGCAATTGCTATAATCGCTTGAAGCTTAATCTGGCTTCTTTCCAAACATTCCACAGTATTATCGTCTTTTTTTAGAAGCCTTACTAAACTTCACCGACTATAAACGTTATCTACAACTTTGCATGCAAATTCATTAATTGACTCAATGAAACAAGTTAAAAGAAAAAAGAATCATACAAAAGTTTTATGAGAACAACAATCAACAAAAATATTTGTTCATATAGTTAACCACGCCAATACCATAAGGAAATGCGTTCCCGTACGTACTTACCCGTCAAGCCATACCTATATCTACAAACATAAAAAATAACATGCTGGCTTATATGAGTGACAAGGGTTTTCCCTCAATAAAACTCTTTTTATATGTCTTCAACAACTTCAACTACTGGCCATTCCATCTATCCTACAAGACGTTCTTTTTGGCCTCGGAGTCGAAGAAAGAGAATAGAGTATGGGACCCTTACCTAAATGTGCTGTGGAGTTTGCAGTGTGCAGCTTGCAATCAACATCAACAGAAATCCATTTGTAGGCCAATTTAATATTTTGCACGCACATTTTCCTGCTGCAGTCAGCCTGCTTTGAATTTCTAATGCCCTCCCCCAACTCATTGAGTGCAATGAAAAGTGAAAAGTCAACACACTTTTCCGAGCCAAATGAATTTCACTTTAAAGTCGCAGCAAATGAAAACAGAGGGGCTGATGATGTTTTTCAAATAAGACTCACATGACATTAGCCATCATCATGGTCAATAGAGGTTGTATAGGCAAAGGTATGAATAGGTAAACCATGCGTCGGTCTGTCGTTCGGTCGGTCGGCTAATGGCCACAAAACGCTGTCGTTCAAGCCGTCCGTGTCCACGTCCGTACCATCGTCGTCGTCTTCGTCGTCGACGTTGTTCTGGTCATGCAAGGAGGCACCATGTCCATTTGAAGCGTTAGATAAATATATATGTAGGTATTTGCGTCTACCACTAGCAACAATATGAAAATCTATGACCCACCTTGAATTTTAAAAAAATACAAAGAATTTTCGCTAAATAGGTTCTTAAGCGATGATGATGTTGATGATGATGATGATGGACTATGCCAACTACATTATGGTGGCTTATGGAAGCCATTTTGTTGACTGCGCGGCTATTTGGGGCTGACGAAAACGATATGCGCTGCATACTATCGGCCCCGGCTATATTCGTGGCTAGGTTGGTTGGAGTTGGAATTGGACATTGGAAAATCGGTTTTTGCGGATGCCAGCCACGATTTCTGCCTGTCTGTCCTATTAAATAATCGAGATTATTTATTTATAAAAGTTAGCAAGTTAGTAGTATGTTAGTGAATCTGCATTCTGCATACCTCGGCAATATGGTGGCATGGATTTTACATATACATATACCTTTTTGTGAGTTGTATTATGTGTTGTGATGGTAATGCCGTACGCCATTGGAATCACTAAGTTATGGAGTTATAATTTTCCTTCTTGGAAAATTAATTTTATCATCTTGGGCAGCAGGCAGTGGGCATTGGGCATTGGTCAGTATGGGCAGTGGGTATTTAATATTAAATGAAAAGTGTTTATGAAGAAATGAATTATTGCCGCCGGATGGTTGCAAGACCATAATAAGGTTCATAATGCTTTCGGTTTTTTATTGTTTTGTTTTTTTTTCTTCATTGTTATTTTTTCGTATAAAATGTTTATAGATAATTTAAGTTTTTATTTCGGAACGCTTTGGACTCAGAAGTTATATATGTATAAGTATTGAAAGTGTAAATTTACAACTGGGGAAGATGATGATAATCCTGAAGGATTCAAAAATATGGTATTTACATAAAAGAAAGCAAAAACTGAAGGAATTTACCGGCTGTGCCCTCTAAGCCTTCTTTAATTGGATTTACAGAATTTTGAACCTGAACGTTTATGTCTTTTGTCTTTTATGGAAGCGTTTTTAGGTTTTAAAATAAAACGAATATAGAAGAGAAGTAACCGAAATAAACATTATTAGTTTTTTTAATGGAATATTCTTTTTCTTTAATTTAAAACGCAATGCAACTATGTTATTTGTCAAGTTGTGAATTTGAAGGTATTTTTACACGTTACTTTTTTAAAATAAAAATGTAAAAGAAGTTGATTTAACAAGGGCAAAAGGTTTGGACATATTTGTTAACCATTCTGTTGAGGTCCGTTTTTAGTTAAAAATGTATTTTGTTGGTTTAAGATAGTGTTTAGGTAAATAAAAAGTATTTTTAAACAATAAGTTTCCATTTTTCTTGTTTATTCCGTAGGTATTGACTTTTATCCTTTTATTTGACAAATGCTTTAAATTTTTTGTTATGATGAATAATACTTTTTTTGGTAATTTCTTTCCATATGTAAATAAAACCTTATTTCACTCTTTTTCTTTATACAGTTAGCCGTAGATTCCCTACTAGAAAAACTTAAAAACTTTTTAAAAACTTAAAAAGAGGCTGGGTCTGCCAATTTTTCTTGCTTAAAAGGCTTGTAAGTTTTCGTGTTGTGTTAAAAAAGTTGTAAGTTGAATTATTCTAAACAATTTGAAAATTACCATCATTTTTAGCATAGGATTAAATAGTTTTATTTCAAAATCTAATTTTATTAACGAGATTTTTAGTTGAAAAACATTTTTAACAAATTTTAGTAACATTTGCGTACTATTTTTTGTAGATTTTATTTTTTTATGAAAAAAAACTGACAGTTTAATTTTTATAAAACATATCAAAAACAATAGTAGTTTGAAGCCAATATTTTTAATTTTTGAAAAGACATTTAAATCGAAATCAAATTTTCCATAAGTTTTAGTGTTGTTTTTTTTTCTAGGTTCCTATAGATACAAAACTGTTAATTCAATTTTTTCTTAAAATTTAACCGAATGTTCAAAACAAAAATTAGACAAATTTAATTTGAATCCAATATCTCAAAGTTTTGAAAAGATTTTTAAGTCACAAATAAATTTTTACCAAAATTTATTAATTTTTGTTTTTTATTGTTTATAAAAAAAGCTTTCAATTCGCTTTTCTCAAAATGTTACCGAATTTTGAAAACAATATTTCTTATTAGATAAAATTAGTTTGAAGACATAATCTTAAATTTTTGAAAAGATATTTGAGTCGAAAATGAATTTTTATCAACTTTTATTAATGTTTTTATTTTTTATAAAAAAAATGTCAATTCGATTTTTCTCAAAATTTTACCAGATTTTGGAGATAAATTAATTTTTTTGTTCGTAAAATATTCAAGGTTACAAACATTTTTTCCAGGTTTTTTTGATTTAAAAAAAAAATCCGTGAATTGGATTTTTTCCAAAAATGTACTAGTTTGGCTTAAAATTACAGAAGAACAGAAGGGAAAGAACAACAGACAGAAAGAACACAATGACAACAGCACGCGGTAGGTTTCGAGACGGTCTCCCATCTGTCTACTAACCGTGCTCACTGATGCTTGATTTCGGTGATCGATAGGCACCGAAGCTTAATCAGTGACTAGGCCATTGCCCTACAAGTTACAATACATAGGTTAGGTTAGGTTGGGTTATAGTGGCTGTCCAAGATGGAAACGGACACACTTAGGCCAGTTTAATAGCCCATTGTGATACCACATGAATTTTGAGGCTTCCTCCTTAGCTCAATGGAACCAGCTAGAGTCCCTTACAAAACGTGAGAGGCTGATAATACTGATATGATTTAGATCGTTTAGATCGTTAAAGAAGAATTCTTCCAGGTAATTCTTGCGTTTTCGAGCTAGAGAAGGGCATGTGCAGAGAAGATGAAGAACCGTTTCTTCCTCTTCCTCGTCCATACAGCTTCTGCAAAAGTCATTTGAGAATACGCCTAGTCTCGTGGCGTGCTTTCCTATTAGACAGTGTCCGGTTATGACACCTATTATCGAGCTTATATGCGATCTGCTTAGAAAGAGCAAGCACCTTGAACGTTTTATATCCAGTGTTGGCCAGATGTTTTTTGTGGCTTGACACGTGGAGATGTTGTTCCACCTGGTGCCTGCCCTCCTTGCAGCGTCTTGCATTAGCAACAGTTTACAAGTAGCGATTGGTATGCCAGTACTTGCCAAACGTGGTAGGATGGGCAGGTTCGATCGGTATCCAGATGCGGGCTCTAGGTCTGCTAGGAATGTCTTCCACAGCGACAACCTCGAGCTTCGCACCTGGCCAAACTTCACGTAACCGGCTGACAGCAAGCTTGTAAGGGTCACAAGATCTCTGGTCGCCACAAACCATGAGTTTGACATGGCCTTGATGCCAACCCCCATCGCTTATGGAAGGAAGTGGTCCTGGAAGCTCTCTCAAAATGCTCAAAAAGCCACCCGAGAGCTTAACCTTGACCAACTGCCAACGATCAGCCGATATTGTGCCATCATCATCGCTCCTGTCAATGACCACAACCACGACTTTGCCCTTCGCGACGTCACTTAAACTGGATTGTTTCCTGATGGGATTGAGGGGAGTGCTTGTGTTATGCACCCGAGGCCGTTTTTGTGTCGGTGCGGCCCCCTCAAGAGACCTTTCTCTCTTGGACGTAGAGTCCTTATTGGATCTTGTTGAAGCAAGTATGCTTTTGGCCCATTCGACGCTAGCGGTTTGCTGCGGTGTCTTTTCAGCCCCCGATGATGCACCAAGGGCCCTCAAGATTTTCGCCGCTTGCTGCCTGTGTCTATAAAGGCCTTTAGAGAGTTTTCCATTTCGGGAAGTATTCTCACTAATAGTGGTAGGGCCATTTTTCACAACCCTGCCACTACTGAAATTAGGTATCGCTACCTTTTTCTTCTCGTTGCTACCAACAGCAGAGGAGGGTCCATGGTTAGCCACTACTCCCTTCTCTGTGTTGGCCGCAAGAGATACGACAGCAGGCTTTGACACCAAGCTGCCGCCCGGTCCTGAAGAGATACCGGTCTCACATGTGTTTTCGTTTTTGTTTTTGTTGTTTGTTTTGTACATATTTGGTCCCACGAGACGCAAAGAAAAAAAAGGTCCATCTGCACAGAGATTCGCATGTACAGATAAGGCTAGTTAATCCGGAGGTCGCCAGGTATCCGGATACTCCGTTAGAGACTGGGCTATTTTTGAATTGGGCCCCCAGCCAGGCTGATCATCGGCACGGGTCGTTTAACACCTTAGATCCAGCCCAATATTGATGAGAGGTGGTTGGGGAGGAAGAGAAAGGGTGGGGAGTCAGTTGACGTTAATTCATCATTCTGACGTGTAAGGAAAAGATTGGGATTCGGTAACAGCAATTCAGCTAGGTTACCTAGAAAGAGAAGGAGTATAGGAGATAGGACCGTTGCTAGCTTTTTCGCCATTACAAACGTGGGAGTTGGGATAGGACTTGGTGACATAAACGTAGGCTGGTATGCCTTGTTTATGTGGGAGTGGATGATGATTTTGGGAGGGTAGAGCGTCCTTTAGTTTCAGGACTCATCCGGAGAAAATTCTCGAGAATCATTGTCTTTACTCAGCTTCTACATCTCGACAAGTTCGACGTTCAAAGTAGAAGAAACATACAATACATAATATGAATTCAATTCAAGTTTCTAGCGTTATTATTTCCTGAGAAAATAATTGTGAATCAAAATATTCACCTTTTTCAAAATTGCTAGGTAAAAAAACGCCCACTCAATTTTCTTGAGAGTCCTTTCTGCATTATTATCTGTATATGGATGACGAAAAAAAAACTTTGCGATTGTACGGACGTACAGCTTAAGATAATTACTTACAACACCAACACCTGACAGTAAGTCTTAATTTGGTGGTAAGTTCTGCCCCAGGGCATTGTTTTATCGTTTAGTTTTTGAAATTAATAACGAAAAGGATTTTGCAAAGATTTACTCTCTCTTATTTGGCGAAATGCTTCGCGTGAGTTCCTCTTTCTATTCTAAGGTACCAAGACATTTTTACTTATTTTTTAACCTTTAATATTGGCTTAGCCCATCTATATATTGATTTTTTGATCATTAAAAAACAATACCCTGTGCATATAAGACCAAAACCACAACGATACGCTCACAAGGAGGTCATCCCATATATGTTCCTGAAATTAACCAGGGGGCATATATATACATATCCAGTGGTACCAAATCTAAAGTGATGTGTTAATTTTATAGTCATTTGATTTGTATATTTACTAATTTTGAATCAGTAAGTCACTCTGTAACCCAGAGGAAGGATGACCGACAGTCCTGTGTTTACTAACGATTATAAAATTTAATATTAGGAAATAAGCCGTAGCTTCTTGCGTTCGCTCACAAGTTGAGAATTTTCTCAGTACAGTTCTAAGCTGTGCCTTTTTCAATAAATATGAATTGACCACCATCTTTCATCATGGATCAGCACTGATTTCTCTAATTTGTGCCCAGAGGCCACCACTTGGAGGTGAAAGTAAGCGCTTCTCCCTTCCAGATTGTAGACAAGTATATAGACTCCCTATATCTACACGGAAGTCAGTTTGACCCCCTGTACGGACGTATAGTAGAATTTCTATACTTCAATTCTTCGTCAAGTGAACTACAAGGTATTTGAATTCCGTGACACCTTCGATAACATTTTTCGTTCGCTGGGTTGTGTCCTCCTCCACGTTTAAACATCAAAATTTCGGGATTATTCAGACTTACTATCAAACTCCAGAGCTGACAGTACTGACACAGGCGGTACAGACCGCCGGTTTACAGACGATGTAGACCGCAAACAGCAATTCTTTTGTAATTTGGCCACCAAAGTCGATGCGACCTGATAAGAATTGTACACGATCTTCAATAAACAAGTAAAGCTCTACTTAACCTCCGATTTTGTTTTAAACCCTTTCCACAGCTCTTTTAAATCCCGTACTTAAGCCCTTGTGTCGATACATATAGATTTTGAATAACTCTTTCAAATTCTGTAACGTAACTTTACATTAAGCTTGTTAATAAGCGCTTGTCTATCGGTCAACTCAAATGCAGATCTAAAGTTCACGGAAAACATATAGAGGTTCTTTTCTTTAAATAAGAATGTGTTCGTGATACTTTTTAGGGTAAAAGTGCTGTTACCCTGCCCTTAAGCTTGCCCAAAACTCATTTAAAAGCTTGTTGTCTTCGATCACATTATTGAAACGTTTTTGAAAAACTAGCATTTAAAAGAGATATGGTCTTTCTGACGATAGGCTCCTTAAATTCTAGTGGTACCATTCCTGTTTCCATTGCATAGTCTTTAAAACTGTCAGTCTATTAGTCGGCTCTGCTGTTCCATTCCTATGAAATTCAGGTGGTTTGCCATTCGGTCTGCATGATTTGTCATCCAGTAGTTTGCATATAGCTTTTATCTGTTCTTAAAGGCTTATTGATGCAGCTACCCCTTCATTTCTAAAGACTGGAAAATCTAGTTTTTCTACAGTTGTGTAAAATATCTTCTGAAAGCGAGCTGCCAGAAGATTGAAATTTAAACCAGAGTGGATGTAAAACAGTTTGCAGTTCAAATGCTTTGCCAGGTTCTGAAGTTCCTTTGCACTTCTACATGATTGTAATGTCTTGCAATCATTTTCGAAGAATGCTAACTTTTTGACTTATTAGAAGTATTAACCAATAAGAACTGATATCTGAAGTAACCATCGCTTGAATATTTATATATGCTCTTAGCCAGCCAAATAATAATTCTCATGCCTTTCTACAGTCTTTATCAAACTATTCAGCTTTACTGTTGTGAGGAAACTGAAAATCGAGAAATAAACTTAAGTCAAACAAAGTTGCTGGAGCTGACGGCATCGCTGCCGAACTATTCAAAGCAGGAGGCGATGACTTGGTACGGAGCATGCACCAACTCATCTGCAAAATATGGTCGGAAGAAAGCATGCCCGATGAGTGGAATCTCAGCGTAGTATGCCCGATTCATAAGAAAGGAGATCCTCTTACTTGCGCCAACTACAGAGGCATCAGTCTCCTTAACATTGCGTATAAGATCCTCTCTGCCGTATTATGTGAACGTCTAAAGCCATTCGTCAACAACCTGATTGGTCCTTATCAGTGTGGCTTCAGACCAGGAAAGTCCACTATCGATTCATACTACGGCAGATCTTGGAAAAAACCCAGGAGCTTCAAATCGATACCCACCATCTCCTTATCGATTTTAAAGCCGCGTATGAAAGCATCTATAGGGAAGAGCTCTTCAGAGAAATGTCTAGTTTTGGCATCCCTGTCAAATTTATCTGATAGTGCAAAATGACGATGGAGCATGCACGCTGCTCTATCAAGGTCGGAAAAAATCTTACCGATGCATTTGATGTCAAAAAAGGGTTTAGACAAGGCGATGCACTGTCATGGGACTTCTTCAACATCGTTCTCGAAAGAATGGTGCACAACTCAACCGTCAACACTAGAGGCACAATCTTCCAAAGGTCCATCCAATTACTCGAATACGCAGATGATATTGACATAATTGGAAGATCAAAGCGTGATGTCAGTGGAGCGTTTTTGAGCATTGCGACGAAAGCGAAGAAGATGGGTTTAGTGGTCAATAAGGGCAAGACCAAGTATATGCTGTCATCAAAAAAGGACACTAAACGACGACGTCTTGGACAAAACGTCACCATGGACAGCTATAACTTTGAGGTAGTTAAGGACTTTGTCTGCCTAGGCACCGCTATGAATACAGACAACGACACCAGCGCTGAAATCAAATGAAGAATAACTCTTGCAAAACGCTGCTTCTTTGGACTTAGAAGGCAATTGAGAAGTTAAGCCTATCCCGGTTCTCATTTATGGCACTGAGGCCTGGACCCTGTCGAAGAAAGATGAGAGCGTCTTAGGATGCCTCTAGAGAAAAATTCTTCGGGTGATCTTTGGTCCCGTACACATAGATGGTGAATGGAGAAGAAGATATAATGACGAACTGTACGGGCTGTACAGTGACACTGACCTAGTTAGCAGAATTAAAGTCCAACGGCTTAGATGGGTAGGTCATGTAGAGCGGATGGACATCAACGTTCCAGCCCGGAAGGTCTTCCAATCCAATCCCGAGGGACGGCGAAGTAGAGGAAGACCGCAACTCAGGTGGTGCACCCAGGTTGGAGAGGACCTCAACCAACTTAGCGTGCGAAACTGGAGACAGCTAGCTAGGGACCGAGCTGGCTAGACGCATGTTGGTTGAGGTCCGCCCCGGACTGTAGCGCCACCTTAAGTAAGTAAGTAAATAAGTAAGTAGATATAAATCTAATGACAGGCGAATATTGTAATTTGAGAAAAATCGAAGACTGCATAAAAAAGCGGCTCCAATACCAAAGAATTACGATGGCTAGGAGAATATTTATACAAAGAAGCGCTTATTTTTCCAACCCTGAAAAAGGTTATACAATGGACCCTGCAAATTACAGAGGAATTTCATACAAGTTTGGACGGACTCTTTATCTGGAAACAAGGGCTGCAGTATGGGATGAAAAAAATATTCGACATGGTTTGAAACGAAGACAGGAGTAAGGCAAGGTTGTTTGCTGAGTCCAAGCTTATTTGCCCTCTATATTGATGATACAACGAATTGTCTTCCAGAAGAAGTAGAATATGCTGGTATTCTCATCAAGGCTCTCCTTTTTGCGAATGGCTAGCTGAAGTAGAAAGTATAAATCTGGCACCTGACTTTCTTAGATGGAAACCCCTTCTGTACCAATTAATTGCTGCAATAGATGATCGATATAGACTGAGATACACATCCGAAGCAAAAGAATCCACCAACAGAATGTCTTACAGCAAGCTGGACTACAATCTTAACCAAAAGAATTACTTCCGAAATGACCTAACAACGGATCAAATATCTATGATATTTTGACTTAGAGGAGAACTGCTCAATCTAAGTTTCATTCCCCATAGAGATGATTTAACTTTGATGTACGAATTTCTTCGTAAATAGGACCTAATCGGTTGTTTGTATGTCTCTTTCTGAATCTTAGGAGACTTCTTTTCAGAATATTTCTGTAAAAATCCACCTCTTTTTATTGCATCCAGTTTTCATCACAGAGAAATTCTACAAGCTTGATAATATTCGCCTTCTTTGCAAAAGCTATCCTAATTCCTAACTGGTTTTTGAAGCTCCCTACGTATAAAAAAAAAAAACGGGTTTCTAGGACGAAAAACTGACTTTACAAACAACAATAATTACGTTTACAGTGTGTATCCATTTGTACGTAAAAGAAGGTTAAATTTTGCATTGAAAATTATCTCAAGAACCTAACGACCTACCGGACCGGAAGTTCCATTGTAAATCAAACCATGAATCGAACAACAATAGCACGTGTTGATTGGTTAATATCCACAAATCATTCGGTGTCTTGCCATATTTGATATAATTACGCCAACAACGAGTGATCGATGTGTAACCAATGTGAGAACTATATAAGAGCTTTTAACAATGTAAATTATAACCATTCAAAATCAGTCTAAAGTTTCACACCAACTCCGGTATTGACACCCACGATAGTTGAATAATTATTCACTTGGCAATTGCCTGTGACAATTGTGCTTTGCTGTATGACAGCGTCGTCAGTCGGCGGAACCAAGTCCTCCCACAATGCTTAGCGAAATACCGGCGGCGCGTACAGACTTGTCCACTGTCCAGTGCCAAATGAAGGAGTTCTTCAACGGCGGCGGCTGTGGTGATTTTTGTTGAATTGTCATGGAAAATGAATTTCAAACTGACAATCGCTATCGGATAACCATTAATCATGCTAAGTCGGCCTTAGCGCCCATAATGCCACTCAATCCTAACAGCAGATAATTGATGTGCACCTGCGGATTAATTGTCACGTTCGTCTGCTCGCCGCTATGCCTGCCTGGCCGCCATTTTCAAATTATATTAATTGCTTCAACAACACTTTCAGATAAACCTTTTGCGGATGATAATTAGAGTATTATAAGTTCAATACGACTGTGACGGCGCTGACGACAAGTTGCGGGCTGTAGAAAAGCCGGTAGAGAGCAAATTATCTACCGCACTAATCCAAAGTGTCACCTGCCATTCACGGTGCCACTGTTCGAACCCGCTTAAACCCGGTAGCTTATAAAGATACTATGTACAGTGTGAGCTTATAATACCCAAGCGGTAGCTAGATCAGTATGGATACCTGATGCATTATGTCGCCCACGACGATAAACGACGACGACGACGAGATACTTTATTGGCGATATTGATGACGACGACAATAGCGGTGGTAATTATGCGATCCGACATGTCTGCGCTTTGCATGCCAGTCTAATTGTTCCAACAATTGCCATAAAAGCGTCTGATCAGACAGAGGGACGTCTGCTATACGGTATTGTTTCTTATTTTGCTAATATAGCTTAGATATAGTTCGCCGCTCGTCTTGACTTTGCCTTATTTAATGCCCGGCGACGACGGACGCTTCTATCCGTCACAGTGTCGTTGTCAGCAATGTTGGAGACGATTGAATACTAAGCGGTAAGATTTACCCGCTTTTCATTGAATTGAAGGAGCATAAATTGAGCTTGATTTGAACAAGAATCGACTATCACCGCTAGCCAAAGCCGGGCAGAGTTGAGTTGAGTCAACAAAGAAATTCCACAGCGGATTTACATACGTTTATCCCATTCTTTTGCACAAATGCTATAATTACAGTATTAGCATAAAATTATATCGGTCGGTCGCAAATAGTGGTTGTGTCGCCACTGCTGCCTGGAGACAGGGGTGAGGGGGTGGTTGCGGCGAGTGGTGGCAACAAAGTTCAGACTCATTGGATATCATTTAATAATAATATCGACTTTATCTATATTTATGTGGGTATGTTTTATTTTATATTTGTTTTATTTATTATTTTTTTTGTTCATGTCTGCATCGATTAATTGTCAATTGGCATTTAATGATATATATCATGTTTTAAGTTGCTATTAAAACTACCAACGCAAATTATTAGTTGTAGGTAATTATAATCATGTATGTACGAATCTTACATACAAACATAACATAGTGGCGTTTATAGTTAGGTATAAATTATAAATAAATATGTTGTTTTGATTCTGTTTGAATTTTTAAAGTGTTTAACTATTCAGAGTGAAGGATATTCAATTTGCAGTTTAGGAGACATTTTTTGGAAGTAGTTTATCCTGTTGGTGTAGATCCAAGCAAAGTTTTTTTGACATTTTAAAATAAGTTATACAATATGAAAGAAGCCGAATTTCAAGGTCGAACTAAAACAACAAGCTTTTTATCCAACTTTGTTGGAAATTTCCCTACTTCAGTCTTTGGCCAATTCAAATTCTTTTATAAAGGGTGATTTGATAGCTATTATCTTTTTGGAAACACAGGTTTAAACAGTTGACGTTTCGTGTTTTGTTTCACTGTCAAATATCTTTAGTTAAATTTATAATTTAACGATGAATCGTCTTACAAATGAACAACGCTTGCAAATTATTGAATTTTATTATCAAAATGGGCGCTCTATTAAGAAAGTTCACCGCGGGCTTCTTCCATTTTATTTATTATTATTCGGGCTATTGTAACTAAATTTCGCACCAAATTTACATTGTTGAACATTAAACAACCAACACGCTTACGTAGAGTGCGAAATTAAGAATTGAAGAAAATATCGCAGCTGTATCGGCCAGTGTTAATTTTCGATTCGTCGCCTTTAGTAGCAATTTGAAGATCCACTTTTTTACCTACAAATTGTGTTCATCGACGAATGGGTACGTATTAATTAGCATTTTGGTTAAAAAAAAAAGTTGGATATCATCTCACGGAAGCGCTCACCATTCACAGTTACGTTACGATTCGCATCTTTGAAGAAAAACGGTCTAAAGCAACAAGCCCATAAACCCCACCAAACTTTGACTTTTTCCGATATCGAAAATTCTGCTTATTTCCGTACCCATTGAGACAAAAATGATTTAACCGATTAATGGTTAAATTGTAGACCAAACTGAAAATGTTTGACAGTAAAACAAAGTACGAAAAGTCTATCAGCTATTTAAACCTGTGTTTCCAAAAAGATAATAGCTAAAAAATCACACTTTATTATAGCAACATATTTTCTTATATATAAAAATGAATCGCAAAATGTGTTGGTTACCGGATAACTCAACGATGCAACGTCTGGACCAATTTGGGCAATTCGTTTTTTTAAATATTCGTTGAAGTCAGGGATGGTTTTTACTGCGAGAAAAACTCCAATAATTGCCTGAAAAAACCATAAAAACAAGCCGTTTTTCTTGAATCTTCTGTTACCTTATCTACTGAGTTTTCTATTGTCAACTGATAAACGGCTGAAACAAATCCAGATATGGTTTTTTTTGCAGAGTGTTAGTGTGTGTTTAGTTAGTGTTTAGTGACAAAATAATTTATATTTGATAAGCCTCCTATAAGACGAAGCAATTTAGGTAGAAGGACCCGAACTACTACCAAACATGCTAATTACCGGTCTACTCGAATTGCACAGGAACGTTAAGACCAAATTGAACGGGAAAGAATTCGGATCACAAACGCATGAAGCGCGAGCGCGACATTCAACTAATGATCGCCCAAGTTTGAATCGAGCTGCTTTCAGTTACGATGTGTCAATTGATTACAGTACAGTTACAGTAAATACTAATGTGTTGTTTTTTGTTCTATGTACTCGGTATGCTCACACTGTAAGGCATTGAAATAAAAAACGAAGCTTATGGACTGTGTTGCGCAAATGGTAAAGTGAAATTGATACCATTGGATCCACCACCAGAGCCATTGTACTCATTGGTTTCAGGAATAGAAACAGTTTCCATACACTTTTTGACGCATATCCAACACTATAACAATTGATTTCAAATGACTTCATTTGGGGCAACAAATGTAGTTCGGGAAAATTTCATGCCAACTTTCAAGGTATTATAGCAATTATTCATAATTATTTTAGCGAACAAAATTTTCTACCACCTAAGTAAGATGTTTATTGATAGATATTAGTTACAAATAAGTATATAATTTTTAAGATCAAATATTATTTAAGTTTGATCACTGACAATCCATAAATTTACCCCCCATTGCTTATTTATTTTATGTTATAGTGATTGGTGCAAAAATAATTGTTTTTTGTGAGTACAATGGGAAATCCCAATCAGGGAAGAAATTTACAATAAAGCATTGATTTCAATTGAGGACATGTGCTTGATAATGTCGAACCAACTATTAATTCAAACTTTTTTGATTTTAATAATATTAGCTGCAATTCGCTTATAAAATAAAATTGAACTTACACTCGCTTCGTGGGGAATCGCAATAACTTTGGTGGTGGTCGAACAGCAATGTAAATCGATTGTTTGGGATGATGGCACCAATGGCGGATCCCTGGGGGGGTCATAGGGGTCATGACCCCCCCCTGTGAGATAATTTGTTTGCTTTTTCATAGGAATTCCCTTCAATTCAAAACTAATCGTATTGCGTTAATGGATATGACCCCCATTATATTTTGAATTATTTATTTTTTGTATATGAAAACAACATTTGTATTTTACTTCCTTAAACTTTGTTGCTAAAAGTACTACTTTTCACTGAAGATTGGACTAAGACCATAATATGAATCGGATATTCAGCCCTATTTCAAAAACACAGCACAAATTCATCAACTTTTGACCAATTGACGATCCAGGGGGGGTCATATGAGCCAAAAAGCTTATACAGTTAAGTTTTATAAGTAAAGATTTCATTTAAAGATTTATTAGTTATTTAACGACATTCACCCAAAAGTGGTTTGCTGTCAAAAACAACTCAAATTTTGATGTTCACTCAATTTAGAACTCGAAAAAACTTTAGTCATGCTATAAATTATTTTCATAAAAATTGTTTCTAAGAAAAAGAGCAAATATTCAGGTTCTTAAGAAGAAACCTTGAACAAGAGATCATCAATTTTATATTAAGTTGCCTTTGAATGCCTTAAACTAGCCTTCAATTTTATTATTACATTTTTTTGACACACATAAATAGTGATTATTGACGTGATTTGTACTACGACATATAGGAACTATATAGCAAGTTTTGCTTTAGTAAACAATTTCAAACTAGAGTTTTTAATTAAATATGACATTACGAAGAAGTCGAACAGAGTGGGTACCTCGATTCCTTCCTTCCGTCTGTCTGTCTTTCCTGGCCCCTACAGTCCAAACAATTGTGTAGATTAAAATTAAGATTTTCAGCTTAGTAATGTAAGGAGTTTTTACCATTTTATTAATAAAAAATAACAGCAGTCCCCACACAATTTTTTTGGTTCAAACATGTGATTTTTCTAAAAATTTCTTAAAATTGTGTGTTCTTAATTTGGCTTCTTTCTACAATAAAAACATATTTTTATTGCTACAGAAGGGTACCCCTCAAAAAATTCTTTATTTTGTCTTTAAGTTTTCTCAAGAACTAATGGAACGACTTCAACGATTTTTTTGTGCAAGCTCTTGTCAAAGATCAAATTGATTATGATTTTTTATGATCAAAAATGTATTTTGTTTATTTTTAATAAAATACTAATTTCGTTTACAAAACTCGATATTTCAGAAAAGGGACAACATTTTTTTACGAAATTTAAATGTAAAATGTTCATATGTTTATAAGCTCTTTATTAAGTGCTTATACCAAAAATATTTTTAAGACAAAATTTAAAATGATCTTCGAAAAAAATAGGTTAATCTAGATTTTTTGACAAATAAAATGGCATTTAAATTTTTGAGAACATATTTTGGAGGTACATTTTTAAATCTTAAAATATATATATATAAATCTTATGAATACAAAAGATCTTAAAAAATTAAATAAATCTACTTTTGAAGTCAATTTGCTTTGGATGTTCTAGAACCGAGGTTCAAACACCAATTTCAATAATACAAAAGCCCCAAAAAATCAAGCGACACTTTTGTGAAACTAATGGCTAAGTGGAAAACACAATGAACTTTTCATATTTATTGATATAAAAGCTTTGAAACGTTTAATTAGTGAGTACTACAGAACTTTTCCTCCCAACTTATTTGTTTACTTACCTTACTTCATTTAATTTAGTTTTTTTTAGAGAAATTATGTTCTTAAATGCAACTATTTCCTTAAATTCAAGAACCAAACCTTTTTGTCACTACAATTTTTAAGTTTTGTTGACGCCTTTATAAGATCCAAATACGAGTAAGCAGATTGATAACGATAGTAATAAAAGACTCCCGGAAATTGAGTTAAAAAAAACTACCTCAAAAAGAGCCCGACATTTTAACATATCAGATCATCTCTCATTTTTTAAATTTTTAAATGTTTTCAGCATTAATAGAAATGAAATCAAGAAAAGTGTGTTTTGTTTTTGGAAAAAAGCTACGTTTCAAAACAATTTCCTACATTTCTGCGCGAAATGTACCAAAAACCCTCTTAGCTATTGTATTTTAGCTCTTATATATGGTATATTTTGACAACTGTTCGAATCTTGGAATGCTTGAGTCATTCAAATTAAATAGTTACACCATAACTTGCTGGACAACAGTGTTCTAAATAATTTGATAACCAAGCAATTATAAAATTTTGTTAGCATCCTTTACAAAACATTAAAGAACATTTTTAAGCGGTGAGTAAAAACTTATCTAATTGTGTGAACCCCCCCCCCCCATGAAAAGTCTGGATCCGCCCTTGGTTGGCACATACAAAATTTGTGGAGGCTTTAGACACAAGCTTAAAAAATCTACGAAGCGATAATATCATATTTGGTGGGGCAGTAATTTATTAGCAGGATATTTTCGTCAAACATTACCAGTGATTTCACGATCAACGCCAGCTGATGAAAACAATGCATGTATAAGGTCCTCCAATTTGTGGACACATGTCAAAGTGCTTCATTTAAAGAAGAATATGCGTGTTGAGTTGCAAAATGGCAAATCTGGTAAAATTTGTAATGGCAAGTTTCCTATAGACATGTTGACTGGCAGCATTATCTTTCCTCAAAGTTTTTGTCAGTTAACGTAATCCAAAGACGAAGTTATTCAGAAGGTGTTTTCAGATGTTTCTCAAAATTATAAAAACCATGATTGATTGAGCGAACGAGCTATATTGGCTGCAAAAAACATTGATGTAAATGAATTGAATTTCAAAATTCAAGAACAAATTACAGGCGAACCGAGGATATATAAATCAGTTGATTCGGCTACTAAACAATATGATGTAATCAATTATCCATCGGAATTTTAAAACTCGGTGGCTTTGCCAGGATTGCCACATCACAATCTTCAATTAAATGTTGGATCAATAGTTATAGAAATGGCGATCTCAAGGCAACCTAGCCTGAGATCCAATTAGCGATGTAGTGCGCCGTTTTGATAATCAATAGTTATAGTGTTGCGAAATATTAACCAACAGCGTCCTTGCAACGGTACACGGTTAGCGATAAAAAATTACTAAACAACATGATAGACGCAACTATACTCAAAGGAAAGGAGAAAATATTCGTATAAGGCGCATCCCAATGAATCCCAGTGATGCGCCATTTGAGTTTAAATGACTACAATTTCCAGTGCGGCCTGCTTTTGCTATGACCATAAACAAGTCCCAGGGACAATCATTAAGTGTTTGTGGTATTAATCTAGAAAACCCATGTTTCTCTAATGGTCAATTGTATGTTGTGTTGGAAAACCATCAGATTTGCATATACATTCGGTAGACCTGAGAATATGTTTTTATCTATTTTTTATATTCCTAAGTGCTATTGTTTAATTGATTTAATAGACACTGAATTGAGTCGTGAACTATAATACAATACTGCAGAAATGTCTACGGTTGTTGCCAGCAATGTCCCATTAATGAATGAAAAAACAAAGAACAATATTTGGCAACATCATGCTCTCAGTTTCGGCAGGACAAGGTGGTTTCTTTTTGGGTGCACCAGGTGGAACTGTCAAAACATTCCTTATTTTGCTAATTCTTGCTAAAATACGATCAAATAATGGTACCGCATTGGCTGTTGCATCAACGACAGACTATTTGGAGGCACTCTGTTACTCCTTTAAAGTGATTTCAGATAAATACTTCCCGTTATTTCGCGATTTGATCAACGAGTGCTTAAAATCACCGCCACTGTGGCGTATTGCTGAAAAAGTACACCTGAAAGTAAATATGGTAGTACCCGTGGCGTGATGGTTAGTGCGTTGGACTGTCATGCAAGGGGTCTTGGGTTCAATCCCTGCCTGTGCCACCTTAATTAAAAAAAAAAAAAAAAAAAAATTCGCGGGTACTGCCTCTTGCGAGGAATTGACAAATCCTTCAAGAGTAATTCTTATCACGAATAAGTGCTTTCTCAAACTAGCCGTTCGGATTTGGCATAAAATTGTAGGTCCCCTCCATTCTTGACAACATTACTCGCACACAGGAATGGTTGAGAGTTGTAAGTCACTAGGCCCTGGTTCACAACGGACTGTTGCGCCACCCCATTTGATTTGATGACATTACCCTCATATTCGTTTCTAGATTCTCATGCTTGTTCTTCGGATGTGGACTACCAACAGCAGCGTATAATGAGCTCATTAAATTCTGATCTTGACAGCATTGTCCAATGGGGAATCAAAAACCGTGTAGAATTTAATGCTTCGAAAACTCAATGCTGTCTACTATCACAAAAGCGTAACCTTTCCCCTATGCCACTATCCATGAGTGGTACTTGCATCGAGGAGACCGAACAGCTTTCAGTCTTAGGTATGTGCATTACAAACCACTTGTTGTGGAGTGATCACATATTTGACATCGCCAAAAATGCTGCTAAGTGTTTAGGCTTTCTTCGAAGGTGCAAGAAGTTTTTACTCCTACTGATCTGGCTATAATCTATAAAGCCTATATTCGTCCGAAACTCGAGTACCTACAATTCCCATATCTGGGCAGTTGCTCCTATAACCTACTTGAGTCTCCTAGACAGAATTCAAAAGAGAGCTCTAAAGATGATAGGTGACCGTTGTCTAACTGAAAAGTAAGGTTTCATGCCTGTCATTATTTTATCGCTATAGCCAGTTGCATTTCTCCCTTAAACAATTCAACCGTAATACCCGTTCCTCTAGGAATGCTCATCAGTTTACCCTTGAGCCCAATTTCGGACGTACTGTAAAGTACATAGATTCTTTCTTCAGTCGCACCACACGAATGTGGAATGCTTTACCAGACTCAATGTTTCCCACTCATTACAATATGCAGACATTCAAAACCAATGTGCATCGGTATCTCCTTTCTAATAATATCCTCCCTTCTTAATTGCTCGCACTGTGATTTATCATGATAAGGGTATTCATATCCCCTTGAGTGCGCTTATAATATAAAAAAAAACAACGTATTCCCAACCCTTATGAAATAAGTTGTCGAACATTATAAACTTATAATACTCGTATATTAATGCGTGCTTCGAGCATCACGTGCCCTCAAAGTTAGACGGAAACTGTGGCTCCCACCAAGTTCCACAAATAATAATTTTAAACCTAAACTTTGTTATGCTCAACCGAAAAATTCACTGGGTCTGTCTCCTACTTATGATGTCTCTGTTTCGGCTGGGGCGGGTGGTGGTCGCACGAGGGTCATGGAGGGAGATAACGTCGAGTCAATTCCCCGCATTCCGATAATTCAAACCGATTTGCCGTTCCAGTTTAAAAGAGTGCAGTTTTCTCTGAAAGCAGCATTTGCAATAACAATAAATAAAGTTTAGGGGCAAACGCTGAAAGTTGCAAGTGTATATTTTGAAAAAACTGTTTTTCGTATGGATAATTATATAAAGCGTGCTCGCGAGTTTCAAACCCACAAAATCTTTATGTTCTGGCCAAGTTAGGTAAAACATAAAACGTCGTATATAAAAATGTTTTTCAGTAACCTATCTTTTTCTTAAAATGTATTAAACTATAACCTTATTAAACCTACGACAATCACGCTTAGTATGGCTTCAGCCCAAAAAAGTACAACTCAGGTTTTTTCATACTACTATCCAAAAAACTATCTATCGGACGAAGTCGCGGGTAAAAGTTAGTAATAAATAAAATGTAAGAAGCGTGTGAAGCACGCATTTTTGATAATACAATTCAATAATTTGGAAGCATTTTTCGTTTGTAAGACGATTCATGGTTTTATTATTATACACCAAACTAAAGATGATTGACAGTAAAACAAAACACGAAACGTGTATCAGCTGTTTAATCTAGTGTTGCCAAAAAGATAATAGCTAAAAAATCACCCTTTATAACAGCAATATATTATATATTATAGTAAATAACAATAATTGTTTTAAAAGTTTTTTTTACATCTTTCTGTGTTATTTGTTTTGTCGAAATCATTTATAATTAAACAAAAATTGAACTCTCTTACAAATTCGATACGCAAATAAGTGCTGTAAAAATCAGAAAAGACAGCAAAAGAAATTCGTTTAAATTTAGAACTAACCAATTAGATATGATTAAAAGTATTGATACTTTTTTTCTTGTATTACTCTGTTAAGCGTAAACCTGTTACACATTTTAAAGAATAGAATGATTAATAAATACCTTTGGGTTTTTCAAACTGTAGATACTGAGAAAAACAAACCACTATAAGCGTCATTGAGTGGCGTTTTGTTGTCGTCCGGTGATTTCTACAATTCTAGTTCAGCGAAAAATGTAACGAAAATTAATCTTACCCACAGGAAGCGCTGATAAAATAGTTCAACATAAATGTTTATAACGTTTAAGTATTTGAGTTGACTGAATGAGATTGTTACAGAAGTGATACTGTCAATAATGCTTACCTTACGCTGCTACAAAAACCTGTTAACGTTTATGTATTTATCCATGTTTTAAGAATAACTTTTAATGTCAAGGGTATGAATATAATTTTCCGAATGAAAGTTGAGCACAACCTTGATTTCCTCAGGTTGAACATTTATTTTTAACTCTCGAGTTGTTCATATTTAAACTTGAACACTTGAATCAATCAAGTGATTGCAATCGTTTCAGATTTCATACATATGAATTCATTCGGTGTTGAACATTTTCTAAGGTTAACAATTTATTTTTAACTCTCGAGTTGTTCAAATTTAAATTTTCTCAACTCAGGAAAAAAAATGAGAATTTCTTTTTCAAAAGTTTCTTCCCTCAACAAAATTCTGCAATTACATTTGGATTTCATATCAAAGCTTGTAAATATTGTAAAATATTTTTTGAAGCAAATGTTTAATGACTTTAATTTCAGATTTCATTCACTAGAATCAATCAAGTGATTGCAATCGTTTGAGATTTCATACATATGAATTCATTCGGTGTTGAACATGCTTCAAGGCTAAAATTATTTAAAGATTGTTCTTTATATGCAAATAATTCAAAATTGTATACACGTTTGTTTCCACTAAGTAGTTTTCGTCTTTCTATTTTTTAACTTCAAATTCCTTAAAAGTTTTTGATTGACTCCTTAAAGTAATAATTCTGGACATTTTTTTGTTTCTCATTGAATACAAGTATCAAAATTGTCATAGAAATGTCCTTGTTTCGTTAACTTTTTCTGAATCATGTGTTTGATATTTTCGTAAAACCTTTATCTATTGTTTGAACTTTCAACACAAAGAACAAGAATGCGAACGTCGCGTTGTCGTGCTGTTGTTTTGTATTGAAAATATTTTTTTTCCTGTAATTAATATTGAATGTCAGTACTGACCTTTTTCCAGTATCTATCGCATCAAAATAGAAAATTGTTTCATGAATAACTGAATATGAATCATTCGAAGGCATCTGTCATTCTTCATATCAAAGGCATTAAAACATCCACACTTCGACTTCGATAGAAATAGAAACCACATAAATACATTAATATACAAACCAAGAGTCCAAGAAATAAATCAACCATTTTAATAAACTGGACAACTAAAGAGACGAGAACACGGCTGGCGCGGCGGCGGCGGCGAGGGCGCGCGTACCATTAGAATGCAACTTAAAGAATAACCAACGACGACGACTCGACAGTCCGTTCGTCCGTTCGTTTGTCGAGTGACATGATATCCGCCTTGCTTTACAACATCCAGATTCTATAGAATTCAAGGTCTTTAATTAATAATATATGTAATTAAATCATAGAACACCCATTCGCAGCAGTCTCAGTCTGAATATGAATCTCAGCCGACCGGCTTTAGAGAGTGGCGACAGCCACTAGCAGTGTTGAGCGAATAGAATAGCTCGAGATTCAACATTCGACCGAGAATAATGTCAGACCATTATCTGTTTTGTTAAGCGACACCATGTGGAATTCTGGAATTTAAGAACTTGTGATTCTTGTAATTCTTGCGATCGTCCGCAACCTCAACCCCTCCCAATCCCAAAAACAACAAATTCAACCCGGAAGGGTGGAGGTTCTAAAACGTCCTTCACCACTTGTCTCCTATAGCTCCAAACAGCTCAATCGATAGTGTAAATTAATGTCAACAATTTGTTCTTTTTTAATGGAAGTTGTAATAAAACTGCAATTGTGCGTTTTCCATTACAAAATTAATTACAATTTTATTATAATTTCGATTATGTGTGAGCGTGTTAGTCTTATAACACGCTCGAGTATAGCAAGATGTCCATGGGAGTCAAGGCTAAGGGTGGAAACTGAAAGGAGGGGGATTGCTTTAAAAGCGACATTTTTTTCCTGCTAAAATTGTGTTGCTAAGACTCTGTTATTTAGAGATAGTCGCAAGCCCAAGTCGTAACCGCAGCAGTGGAGGGGATGGATGGATGACGGTGCGGCTCGGTGGAGTCTTGGTGGTTTTGCTTGTAAATTAGATAATTACTATCAGCCAGTTTTTGGACTGGAAGCTGGACACACTTTATAAGGTATGCGCCACTCGAAACAAGAGATTATAACCGACTTACAGAGTCGCGATCAATACAATGTTGCTGTCGCGATTGAGTTTATTATGCGCAAATAAAGTAAATATTACTTTCATGATTTTATAAGAAGAAAAATAAAATAAAATTTATAATATTCGATGACCTTGACAGTCTATTTTGTATTGAATATTATATACAAACTTGCATATAGAATCTCTTTGTATTTAGTTGGGATAGAGAATGGTACCTACAGACCAGATCTATAGCCATCAGGGTGGAGCCAGCAAAGTTGAGATGCAAATGACAATAAATTAGATAGGCTAACGAAATACCACCCATTACAGCAATTCATTAAGCACACCTTTATGAAAACAATTTATATTATTATTTTCTTTAAACAAATTATGTATAAACGCTATGTGCATTTTATAGTTGCTGTTGGTCCAAATTTTGAAAAGAAGAATGTGTTAATTTAATTTTTTTAAAGATGACCATTTTTGAGTCTTTACGCATATTTTAAAGCGTAAAACACAAAATATTCAATTTCTAAATAACGTAAAAAGAAAGAACTATTATTGCATGCTTTATTAACCTTAACATTTAAATCAAATCAACTAAAAATTAGAAGACTTAGTCTATTTTTAAATAATTTGCATTCACTGAAGAGGTTATCAATAGCCGTGCTATTATTACTACTACTATTAATAAAATGTGTTTTAAAAGATGATACTGATGCTCATTATTTTTAAGGTTTTTGAGTATCAAAATGGAAGGGAAAAACAGAGTTTAGTAAGGCATTCTACATTCTCGATGTGCGGTTAAAATAAACTACAATACTCAATTTCACTGCTTGTCCCTTCCTACCGATCTGTAGAGTTGTTCCACCAGCCTTGCCTTAGAATAATCGTAGACTTCGATCACTGCGTAACCAAAGGTGAAAGCTGTGGGAAATATTCCTGCCAAACTGACTACTCTAAGATCCTTGGTGCAAATCTTAATTTTCACAATCTATACAATTCTCTCTACCAAGAAAGAGCAAACCTTATCAACCATGCCAAATCTATTCAGTTCGTTATTGGGTCTTTTGTATTGGGTCTTTTTTATCCAATTGCATTTCTTCATCAGCCATTTAAAAAAAACTTCCTCAACTTAAGTTTACTTGAGTTTACTCCGGAAATGTTACCCTTTTTTTTAATTTTGCATATATCCTTACCTCAAGAAACATTTCCTAAAATAAGGAAAACATTTTTTATATTCACAAGAAGGCAGACTGTATAATGGTGACGACGAACTGAATTCTGATGTCAGGCAGGATGATCCATTCAAAATAGACGGCGAAAGCCAACAATCCCGTCCTCCCGACTTAGACGAAATGCCCGATCCTAAAAAAGGAGACCCTCTAAACTGCACCAACTATAGAGGAATCAGTCTACTTACATCGCAAGAACACCAAATCGACACCCATCATCTTTTCATCGATTTCAAGGCCGCATATATGACAACATCTACAGGGACGAACTGTATAGAGCCATGTCTAGTTTTGGCATCTCTGCCAAACTCGTCCCTTTGTGCAGGATGACCATGGAGAATTCACGCTGCTCCATAAAGGTTGGAAACAACTTAACAGAACCTTTCGATGTCAAAAAAGGTTTTAGAGAAGGTGATGCGCTGTCTGTGATTTTTTCAACATCGAAAGAATAGTGCAGAGCTCACACATCAATACTAGAAGCACTATCTTTCAAAACTCTGTCCAATTACTAACATATGCTGATGACATTGACATAATCGGAAGAACTCAGCGTGATGTCAATGGGGCTTTCGTGAGTATTGAGGCAGAGGCGCCAAAAATAGGTTTAACGGTTAATGAGGGCAAGACAAAGTACATGCTGTCCTCAAGAAAGGACATACAACGCCGACGTCCCTGAAAGTCTTCGAATCCACACCCACAGGACAGCGCAGTAGAGGAAGATTGCGGATCAGGTGGCGCGCACAAATGGAAGGTGACCTCACCCAACTTGGAGTGCGAAACTAGAAACATCTAGCTAGGGACCGAGCTAAACTCTACTTCTTAGATTTTGAACCTCTTTTCTTGAAATCTATTACTTCTTACCTTGAAAATCGTGATATCGTGTTTCAATCCTATTTCAGCCACTAATGATGTTCCACAAGGTAAACATTTCGGCCTTCTCCTCTTTGTCCTTACAATTAATGACATTTCTATGGTTATTAAACATTGTCACACAAAGTACTGAATGCTGGAGATAAAACGCAGCCCTGTGGAACAAAAGAATTTATTTTATTAATTTCACGAAATTTCAATAAGAAAGATTGGTTCTAAACTCTACCAAATGCTTTTAAAATATCAAGTGAAATAATTTTACAATTGATTTTAAATAATAAAGATTATAAAATTTAAATTTCAATACAAATTGAATTTTATCGTCCTTAATTTTTTTTGGAACTACCTGCACTGCTAAGCACTAGAATAAGGCCACAAATTTTGCAATAGACTTTCGGTTTTTATACTTGTTGTAAGTTTATACTCGGAAAAGTTTACGACCTTTGAAAGGGTTCATATATCCCCATTTCAATAGTACAGGTTTAATTGAAAACAAACGTTGGAATTCCCCAAGATCTATCAATTAACTACTAAAAACCCATATAAAATGGTGCTTCACTTGGATGAGTTTAGTTCGGATATTTCCGTGCCGAAGTTTACATACATGTGCCATCTTTTAAAAACTTGGGTATTTTGATTTATTCCGTTATTTGCATTTTTCTAATGGTAAATATTGTGGTTATAACATCTTTCCGTACTCGACAAAAGGAGTTCCAGTGATATTTTGAAATGGTTTAAAGTTTATTTTTTTGCAATGATGTCAGTGCTTTGATGGTAGCCCTAAACATAACGTATAAACTTGTCATAGAATGCTCTAAGTTAAGCTTAAAAGCTGCGTTGCTACATAACCGAAATATTTGACCTTCGATTCCTATTGGTTACGCAGTTTATATAAAGGAGTTTTATGAAAATATAAAAAATGTTCTGCTGCGGATTAAATATGAGGAACTCCAATGGCAAATCTACGGGGATTTGAAAGTCGTACCTCTGTTGCATATACTGGAATAAGGCTACACTAAATTTTGTTGCTTCATCTGTGAATGGGACAGTCGTGATAGAAAACAGCATTATATTAAAAAGTTGTGGCCTCATCGTCAGTCGCTTTAACTTGGGTGGAAAAAATGTCAAAAATGACCCCCTAGTTGATCCGCACAAAAAGTGTTACTACCGCCCTTGCATATGACTCATGAAAAACTTGGACAATGGACAGAGATGAAGCTGCTTTTCAATACCATAGCCAAAAAATTTAAAAGAATAAGTGAGGCTAAAGTCAGAGAAGGTATATTCGTCGGTCCGCAGATAAGAGATTTATTTAAAGATGTCAACTTTGACTTGGTTCTATAGAAGGTAAGAAAAAAAAGCCCGAGATGATTTTCGCCTTGTAGCACAAAATTTTCTGGGAAATAAGAGAAGTGACAACTTTGTTCAACTTGTCGAAAATACGCTTTCGTCATACCAAGAATTGGGTTGTAATATGTCTTTAAAAATTCACTTTTTACATTACCACTTGGAGTTCTTTCCGGATAATTGCGGAACGTTTAGCGATGAGCACGGTGAGCACTTTTATCAGAACATGGCCAATATGGAAAAGCGGTATCAAGGCCATTGGAACGCTTTAATGTAAGCGGACTTTTGTTGGACTATTTATAGAGATATTATAAGGACGCAAAATATAAGAGGGACGATTTACTAGCATCGAACACATCTTCAGAATATTAGGAAGGATACTATCCGGGCCAGTGTGTGTCAAGTTATTTCAGTTCTGTCGCTACTGCACGAGTTCGAAAGTAGATACACCGCATAAGATTGTTTACTCTCTGAAGTAAAGTAGGACTCATGAAACTCTATGGTACGATAATTGGCTTTTTCAATAGAGCTTACAAGAGGAGTGTCATTATTAACAGCGAGCGTTGTTGGATCCAAGGATGACATGTTGGTAATTACGTTTTGTACTTTGGCATTGCATTTTTGCAATTTTTTAAGTCTTCAAAAATTCGTAGCTCAACAGGTTTCAATATTCGATGAATTATCGCTTTCTTTGGAAATAACAATTTTTAAGTCATAGGGAAAACAATAAAATTGTATCTTCATATTATTATGTGTAAATAACCCTAAGAACAACGCTCACATTTGGCCATAGGTTTTACATGTAGAATTTAAAATAGAACTATAAAAATGACGGGCAATACATATTATATGTACATACATATGTACATATATTTCTGATGATGAACTTTTAAATGTGATGTTCCTATTTGGTTTAATGTAAAATGTTTGAGGTTTGAATATACGCAAAAAAGTTGAACGTAAATATAAGTATTCCACTTTTTTCATGTTAGTCAAAAAACCAGAGACAGTAAATAATAATTAAATATTTCGACAGTAAAGGATTTCACGCTACTAACAATATTAGAATAATAAATTATACTGTTTTTAATTGGTTTGAAAATACTTAAACAAATAAAACAAATATTCAGACTGATAATTTTTTATTGGTGCCTATAAAAACTAACAATTCATATTTTTAGCTATTTCCAGTTGAGATAGCAAGAATTAAAACCAATTTATTTGTTTTTTTGTAAAACATTTATTAAATACAAGGTTTTTGCTGTAAAAACACTGGGACGCATCCTTTATATCCATATCAGTTACATTCTCGAATGTCCACTAGAAAAATGTTAGCACGCAAATCTCAAAGGCATGAGGTAGTGCGAAGACTATTCAATATTAAAGAATTTACTCTTGTTAGCTTTCTACATAGAAGTAGAAGCTGGTTTTAATAAACTTCTTACTGAATTTATTCACCAATCACTTCCTCTTTTGAAAAAGAGGTTTTTATTTAAGAACGTATAATTTATATTATATTTTGTATAATTTTTTTATAATTTATATGCTGTTTTGTAAAGTCAAATTGTTCAATACAATTATTGACTTTTCTTACTGTACATAAACAATAAGATTAGGAGGAATCAAGATCCAAGCACTTGAACTTGTTCTTGTGGAGATTCGTAAATAAAAACACCTTGGTATGATTGGTTGTTACTGACGAATGCTTTTATTGTTGACAATTATGTCTCTTTTATACTTAAACTATTCATTACACATAATACAATTTTTATTGCAAAGTATCGATTACATATAATAATAATTTCCTTACAAATCAAAATATATACAAATTATGTCAATCAATAACATTTAAATATGTCAGCATTAAAATAAATAAATAAAAACAATAACACAAATAGAAGTTGCGCTGGTCATTGCCTCCTGTTGTGTCATCGCTGTGTTCCTCAACACTCTTATGGGCTTAAATCATAAATAAAATTCTCGTAGTCAAAAAGTTCTGGGTGAAGTTGGTAGCTTATGCTAATGATGGTTTTATTTTTATTGGGAAAGTTCGTCAGCCTGATTAGCGAAATTACGAAAATGGCTTTGAAGGAAGTTAGCAAAGCTGAACTGATGCTCTTTACGACTACCCTACCCCGACTGAACGGTCAAATCCTGTCTTTATCTCCCAACGTGAAATATCTGGGAGTCATTATAGATCCCAAACTAAACTGGAAAGTAAACATTGAAGAACGGGTTAAGAAGGTCTTCATTGCCTTGTACGTCTGTAGAAAAACTTTTGGGACCTTCAATCGAAGATGATAATGTGGACGTACATCGCCCTTGTACGACCCTATATGCACAGCAACACTAACGAGCTGATTTCAGCGGATATTTTTGCTAAGGACACCGACTACTGCACCTCAGACTTGAACCCCAGTAAAGATTTTAAAGTCATCTTTTGTGCCAGAAAGGATTGGAAGATTTTTGGTTATCAGAGAAGCAGAAGTCAGACTCAAACGAAAATAGAAAAATGACTATCTGCACTGACAGCCATAGGCAGCTGTTATAGAAATCGATTCGGCCAAAATATTCTCTATACTAATCCAACAATATCGGAATGAATTATCCAGCCTCAAAGTCATCCTACCTGTTACTCTTTTGTGGGTTCCAGGCCGTAGTGGCGTCGATGGAAATAAATGTGCTGATGAGTTGGCTCGACAGGGATCGGCCTTTTATAGTTCACTTGCGGAAAGGGTAAATATTCTTCTTGGAGCTATGAAGGGCAAATTAATTTTCTTAATATTAATTTTTCTTACAGAATCAAACCGCAGGTGGAATAGTCTAACGGACTCTACTATATCCATTAAGATATGGGCTACCTTTAACAAAAAACGTTCTATCGAACTTTTATGAAGACACATGCATAATATAGCCACGGTCCCTGCAATATGTACTGGACATTGGCCTATAGGAGACCATACAGTTAAGTTGGGTACAACCCACAATACAACATGAAAGGTAAATGTCCTGCCATGGCCAGTTTAATTATGTTAAGCTTCTGAAGGGAATTTCTTAAAGATCTTGATGAACTTTTTGAGATGAAAATCAAAGACCTGATTTCTTTTCTGAACGCGACGAAATGGCTCTAGTACCGCTAATTTTGCCAATCCGTATTAATATTACATTTAATAATTGTGGGCTGCTTGTAATGCGAGTGATTCCCATCTTTACCCACCGAATAAAACAAACAGATATAATATGTTTAGAGTAAAATCTAATGTAAAAATTCAATAACAATGTTTAAGCCGTTTAATTTTCTTTAAAATGTTATCCGCTTTTTCAAGGATTGAATTTTAAAATCATTTTATAACCAAAGACCATTCAACTTGTAAATTTTAAATGTTTTGAAATTGTTGTCTTAGGTTTAGTTTTTGGTATACTTTGAATTAAAAAAAATGCAATTCCTAAGCTATGTGATTTTTTTTGTTTTATTGGTCCTTTAAGTCATCTTTTAGCTCCTTCAATAATCTGCATTTTCTAAAACTGTTGCATTCCATTTCTTATGTCAATCCAATAATCCATAGTTCGGAATGTTAGTTTGTTTTTTGTTCTGTCCTATGCCAATCAAAAAGATCAAACACATAAAAGCGATCGGGCGCATAGTGTCCTTTTAGTAAAATCATCAAATGATGATTTTCTTTCTTTCGCAACTCTTTAGATCACAATATTTGTATCTTTCTATATCAAATTCGCATTCTTTCAAATCATTGTTCTTCTCATCAAAACCATACAAAACCAACAATGCACCATAAACCGCGACACATCAATAATCTGACGTAGCAAAAACAAACATTGTAGGAAAAAGAATCAAAAAATGTTTTTATTTGAACTTTTTATATTTGAAGCCCAGAAGAAGGAAACGCGGGCGGCATTAACGTGTGCCATAGACCGACTCAAAGGCGATTGCCTTGATGTCTTTCAGTCATTGTGATGTGATCTGCCGAATTATATTTAAAAAAATCTATAGCAACTTGCCTTATAGATGAGGTGACCATCGGTTTAGTTTTAAATAACATGCGTGGGACAGAATGTTTTGAAAACTATTCTATTCAATTTAAAAGCTTTTGGAAAATAAATATTCATGAACGTTTTTGAAATTGGTGTTGAATTAAAAAACATTATTAAATTTGTTTACAAGGTCCACCGAGAAAGATCAATTTTTTATTCCATATGGATTATTATTTTCTTCGTAATATATTTAAGGTCACACTATCGATAGGGATAGTAAGTTAGTAAGTTCAAAAAAAAATTGTAACAACAAAGAAGATGGTCAAAAAATCATTCCTACGTATTGACATTATGCGTTTCTGGACAATGGTTTGACAGGTTTAGTCTCCTTCTATCGTTTTTGTCTCGTGTTTGTTTTCTTTTTGTTTTGATATTTTGTAAAATTCCTCAAAAAACTTTAGAGAAAAAATTGAATTCCCTTGATTAAAAAACGAAATATCTAAGCTGGCATTCGAAAAGCGCATCGAACGCGTGCTTTGTGAGGAATTAAAGAATTTTTTTTGCTGGCAGTGAATTTAAAAAGTTCCTTGATTGCAACACGTATTCACCAAGTAATCTTCAAAAATTCTTCTAACTCACCAAATGATGTATTTTCGATTTCGATTCTTGTGATCTGTTGGTTAAATACATTTTACACATTTGTCGAGATTTTACAAAATTCTTTGGAAGGATAAGGCACAAAAATGTGTATCGCATTGAAAAAATGACTTCTTGTGTGACTCACACGTTGCATGTGGTAAATTCAGTCTTTTAAATAAGAACAACATAATTATAGTACAATGGAAAAAGGGTATTTAACACACATAACATACCATAAAAGTTTTGCCTTTTTATAGAACTGTTAAGAGCAAATGCCAATCCTGTTAAACTTTATGTGATTTTTAAAAGCTAAGTGATTTTTCATAGTAGGTTTCACTCTGAACGGAATCTATCACTTTTGACTTTTCATAAGTAAAAAACTACTCTATTACTAATAATGGATAAATACATTTTTTTTAATGCACTGAAATTGTTGAAATTTAAAAAACGGTGACTCACAAGTTAACAAAACTATTAAAAAGTGCTTTAAGGACCGTTTTCAACCTGCAAACAAATTTTTAAACAATGGAAATTTAGAAATTCTTTTGAGAACAGGATGTTCGCAGTTTACTTAACGCTTTAGGAAAACAAGTTGACTATATGACTATTAACAAGCAAGTAAGGAAATTTTATTTATGAAGACAAATATACAAATCCAATGAATATCTAAATGAATAAGTTCTTAAACATAAAGTAGAATTATACAAAGTAGTTAAAGTGAGATGGTATGCTTAAAGGTAAGTGTTGCATTAAATAATTAATTTTAACAGGATTAGTAATGTTACCGAAAAATACAGGTTTGTCAATTCTTCGTTGAAATTACTAAATTCTTAAACGGCATTAAACCTCCTTAATTCATTAATTCTTCGTTGAATTTATTAAATTCTTAAACGGCATTAAACCTTCTTTTTATATAAATAATAAAAGTCTCAAGTCTTTTAAAATTTTCTGACCGTGTTATTATTACATATAACACATTCGTTTAGCATAAAATTCAAATAAAATTACCTACAAGTGAAAAAATTTAACGAAGGTTCTTGCGGTACGGTTCCAAGCATATCTCTGATAAAAGTTGAAAACAAGATTCTATCCAAACTATTTTGCAATGTTTAAATAAAAAAGTCTATTTCACTTTGAACTGCCATAACAACTGAGGCCAAATCTTCACGCTGCGCTGTAGCAAATTCCGGAACAGTCCAACCTTTCTTTCCATCGACTTAAAGACCCTATTTGAAAGCATTCTTCGGCAATAGCTCTATAAGACAAATGTCAATCTTATGTTCCTGAAAAACTCCATGTTCTTTGAAGCTTCAAAAAAACACACATACCAATTATTAGGAATTGAGTTTTCGGAACTTTTTCAAAAATGTACTGTAAACCAGGCCTTAACATGAATGGGATTCTCTTTAGCAAATTTGAATATTATATAGTCCTTAACGGCGATTGAAAAACAGGTTAAATTTGTTTATCTTGAAGGAATAGGAGGGGAAGTTCAAGTTCAAAGCTAATACAAAATTGTACTATTGACAGCATATACTACGAAATATTACAATAGTTCATCTACCTCAGGTTTCAGGAGAAGAATTTCGATTAGAAATTGCTGCTTTGTCGGTTTCGAAAGATAAAACAATTCAAAATCCTGGAGTGTAAAACTAATTCTTTATTAAAATGAAACCCTCGTTTTGTTAGTTTATTTATACGATTCTTTATTCGATGGGGCGAATGAATGAGAAGTTATACAAATTGAAATTTATAAACATAAGTTGATGTGGTCAAAATTCAAAAAAGCAGTTTTTTAAAGCATTGGTTTAACAAAACCGAGCAATGAGAATCTTTGAATCCCATTAGCGACGAGGTTCGAGACGAAAATGATGATAACCAAGGTATCTTGGATTCCAGAACTTTTGGTTTCGTATTTCTGAAAGTAGGGTACTAGAGATGTTAAAGGACGGAAAGCCATTTTGTCTAAGGCAGCCAGTCTCCATTCATCGTAAATAAGTATAGTAGTTATATATTGAAAGGGTTTCGATTTCGACTATAGCTCTTTCTGGAGCTCGAGGTTAATAGAACAATCCTGTGTTCCATGGAACAATTCTTAAATCCTTTTTCCTAATTCCATTTTCAAGTCTTGCCGCTTGTCTCGTTATAATTATTTTGTATGGAACAATTTAAAAGCCTGCCCCAAAACTGAAGAATGGGCGTGATCATATTATTTAAAAGATAAAATTCTTTTTTAAACCAGTCTCAATTAATTATGAGAAGTGCATCTTTTTATAAGCACGTTCCTCTCGCTATTCTGATAGTTGACAGCTGATGGGCATCGGAAAAATGGAACAAAATCTTTGGGTGCACATTTGTGGTGATGTCGACTGTGAAAAAAACAGTTGGTCCAACAATTAAGGTAAGAGACCATGAATTTCAAGTCAGACCATCTTTTAGCAATATTACCTCATAATATATTTGAGGAAGTGTCAATAATAAATGGTGTCCGAGAGGATAAAAAGGTGTCTCTTTCAAATATACTAATAATATACTAATGTAATCAGCCCTATCACAAACTCCATTGTAATCAACAAAGTGCTACGAATCACGAAAAATTTATTGCAGAATCCTTTCGTGAGGACTTCGTAGTGAAAAATCTAATACGAGTTTCTAAATTAATTAAATTCACCAATTCGGAATCCAACGGAAGGATGAATGGATTTTTTCCTATAAGCCACAATCAATCCCTAAAAGATAAAGTTAGTAAAGTTATCGAGGTCAAACAGCCTCTAATTCATAATGGAAATTTTTATGAACAGGTAATTATGCTGTAACCGAGCTGTGGCTGCCATTAGGCTGTTGTTGTTTTAAACTTCCAGTAGGAAGTTATTGTAATCGGTCCGATTTGTCAAATTGAAAATTTGACATTTTTCGACCTTTGAAGGTCCTTAGGAGAGTGATATGTTCAAATGTTATATCTCACACAAATTATTTGTATTAACATTTTCTTAAAGTCCCAGACAAATTATAAAGCCTCTAAATATTATTTGTAGTTTAACATCTTATCAATAAACGAAGGGTTGTTCTTGGTTTTATATTTATTAGAAGCGAACATTTTTAAATACTGGAATTCGAAAATTTGTCTTAAATTATTAAATTAAATTATTAATATTAAATTAAATTTGTCTACCGAATGCCGATGAAAATCTCACATTAATTTCACAATTTTGTTTGAGGTTCTTGCGTCAACTCTTTTGTTTAAGCGATCCAATATTTCAGAATCTTCTTTTTTTAGTATTGTTATGAAAAAAAAAAACTATTTTCAGAATAAATTTTAAATTTTAAAAGTAGTTACCATGATTTTAAGAAGAAATGTTTAATTAATGAAAAAAACTTGTACAAAGAAAACATCCGCTTGTAAAACATTGCGTATTAGCATTATTTTGGTTTTAGGAATAAAGGAATCGTTATCCTTTGTTGTTTACAATTAAAAATATGTACATTTAAATGATGTAGAATACAATCATACCCTTTGGTTTTTAAAAATCTTTTGTCTTGCTCTCTTCCTTATTAAATTTAGTTTGAAAACAAAATTCCTTACAAGGTCATCTATTTAACTTACACAACAATTTATGTTCAAAACAAACCAAATGAAAGTGAGAATTTGTGTTTCAAATTGTAAAGAAGTCGGTTGAAAAAAAAAAACAATTTTGTCAGGTATACAAACTATGAAATCGCAATAGAAGACAGGTACCTAACATGATTCTATTTTAATCTTTCAAAAAGGATATTTTTAATAAAGAACTTGTGTAATTTTTGTCTTTATTATTATCAATATTGATAACCTGCGTAAACATGTGAAATATCACTCCCGCAGTGCAATATAAACATGCGCAAGATTATAAAATTGTCAAAATTGGAATATTCTGGGTGGTACAGGTTGTTTATGTTGTATAACATATAATAAATTGTTTGAAGGACTATTTCCTATGAAAGAACAATAAGATTAAGGACACAGATAAGATATTCACAGATATTTAGTTATTATTTCTTAAACTTAAAGGCCATCAGTGTTGCTTCACCTTACTTACAGTTTCTTAAACATGTTATTCAATGGATATTATTAGGCGGACTGATGCCTCTGTAGTTGGCGTAATTCAGATTTTCTTGTGTATATTTGGCAAACTATGTTGAAATTCCACTCATCAGGCATGCTTTCTTCCGATCATATTTTGGAGAGTTGGTGCATGCTCCCTACTAAGTCATCGCCAGCTCCAGCAGTTTTTTAAGGTTTCTGCTATTTGCACTTCATCGAGGTTGGATAAGGGGATCTGTTGTTCTGCGTCGCCAAAATTGAGTGGTTATATCTACGTTATAGCAAAAATCGGTTCTTCATCGCTGTTAGATAATTTAGAGAAGTAATCATTACATATTCTCAGCATAGACTGCGGTTCTGCTACATTGTTTCAATGATCGTCTTACAAGCTTAGGTTAGTGGCTAGAACCCTTGAGAGTATTTTTACCTTTCGGTAAAATTTACAAACCTTATTCATGTTGTGACATCCCGCTATCTCCATGATTGCGCGCTTCTCATGCACCCTTTTTTCCATTTTCTTTTTTCTAATACGTTTACTCAAAAAATCACTTTTATGAAAAATAGAAGATTAGGAAACTTTTCTTGCAAAATTGTGATTTTTGCGTTACTTGTTCAATACAATTTTAACATGCTTGCTCTTAAGAATTGGATATGGCAATACTGCTTTCATTTGTGTCATGTAACGCCTGCTTGCTAATAATGAACATGATTTACATCAACATCTTTGAATAGGGGTCATACAAATCTTTTACAACGGTTGATATCTTCATCCGTTTATGATAGCTTTTAGGCCAGCTTAATGACCCATTGTGATACCACATGAATCTTGAGGCTTCCTCCTAAGCTCAATGGAACCAGTTTGATTCCCTTACGAAACGTGAGAGGCTGATTATGCAAACATTATTTAGATCGTTAAAGAAGAGTTCTCCTAGGTAATTCCTGCGTTTTTGAGCTATAGCAGGGCATGCACAGAGAAGATGAAGAACTGTTTCCTCCTTTTCCTTGTCCATACAGCTTAACCAAAAGTCATTTGAGAATACACCTAGCCACGTGGCGTGCTTTCCTATAAGACAGTGTCCGGTTATGACACTTATTATCGACACGTGGTGTTTGCCTTCTTCATAGCGTCTTTAATTAGCAACAGTTAACAAGTAGCGATTGGTATGCCATGAAGATGCTCGACAGTTATGGACTGTTATAGAGTTTGTAGAGACAGAGACCAGAGATTTGATAGCGGCCTAACTATCTCAGAAGATACTTATATCAGATGTTGATATCAAGTTTTTTTTAAGCCATGACAAGACTTCTTTTATAGCCAAAAGTTCCCCCAGGAACGCGCTACAATGATTGGGAGGGGGGAATGAGAGACTTAATTTCATTTGTTCAGAAAACACACCTTCACCAACCCCTTCTTCTATATAAAAATGGAT
This sequence comes from Eupeodes corollae, assembly GCF_945859685.1. Taxonomy (NCBI): domain Eukaryota; kingdom Metazoa; phylum Arthropoda; class Insecta; order Diptera; family Syrphidae; genus Eupeodes; species Eupeodes corollae. Next base: position 53,932,462 of record NC_079147.1, read on the forward strand.
TGACTCGTCTTCCAGGAATGCCTCATCCTCCCAAAAAGATCTGGAAGGTATAGGCATCTGCATTTTTCTGTGGAATTGTATTGGGGGATGGTGTAGTCTGTGTGCCTTTGAATTGATTCTAAATACCTAAGAATTACGGAGTGGCCAATGTTGTTGTTAGTCAAAATGCTTAAAAAGCAACCCGAGAGCTTAACCTGTACCAGCTGCCAACAATCAGCCAATATTTTGCAATTATCATCGCTCCTGTCAACGACTGCAACCACAACTTTGCTCTTCGTGACTTAGTTGAAACTGGCTTATTTCCTGATGGGATTGAGGAGAGTGCTAATGTTGTGCACACGAGGTTGTGTTGGTGTCGATATGGCGACCTCAAGTGACCGTTTTCTTTTAGACGTGAAGTATTTCCCGGTCCTTACTGCAGCATGAACACTGTTTGCCTATTCAATTAGAGTGGTTTGCTGTCCTTCCAGCCTCAAATGATTCACCAGAGGCTTTCAGGTTTCTCGCAGCTTCCCGCCTTTGTTTATATAGGCTTTTAGAGGATTTCTCCTTTCCGTTTCTGGATATACTCTCAGTAGAGCCATTCTTCACAACCCTGCCACTATTGGAATTAGGTATCGCTACCTTCCTACTCTCGTTGCTGCCAACAGCAAAAGAGGGTTCATGGATTGCCCCTACTCCCTTCTCTATGTTGGCCGCAGAAGATACAGCAACAGGCTTTGGCGCCAAACTACTGCCAGGTCTTGAAAATATATCGGTCTCATAATTTTTTTCTATTTTGTTATTCATATTTGGTTAAACGAGTTGCGAAGAATGCGAGGTCCGTCTGTCCTGAGATTCGAATTATAAAGATAAAGCAAGTTAATCCGGATACTCCGTTAGAGACTGAGCTATTTTTTTAATTGGACCCCAGCCAGGCTAATAATCGGCACTGGTCGTTTAAATCCTTACATCCAGCCCAATAAAGATAAGAGGTGATTAAATAGGGAGAGATAGGATAAGGAGTCAGTTGATGTTAAGAACATCATTCAGATATGTGAGGAAGTTATTAGGATCGGTAAGTAGCAAACAGAGATATTCAAAGTCCCAATTAAATAGTTACAACTTTTAAAATGATTTTTTCAGATATTTATTACTAAAGCAGATTTTTCTATGGAAATCCTTATTATTTACATAAATTTAAAAGACTTAATCAGCAAAGAAACTATGTTGTTGGCGATCGACGGACTTGAGTTCTTGTATTAACTGGTCATTCAAAGCCTTAATAGTCAATTACACATATGGGAAATTCGCGCTGCCCCATAAAAGTTGAAAATAACTTAACAGAACCATTGGATGTCGCTGTCATCCGGGGCACTATCTTTCAGAAGTCTATCCGATTACTAGCATATGTAGATGACATTGAGATAATCACAAGAAATCAGCGTGATTTCAAAGGAATTGGGGTATAAAGGTGGCAAAAATGGGTCTAACGGTTATTGAGGCCAAATAAAGTACATGCTGTCATCCAAAAATTACTTACAACACCGACGCCTTAGTCAAAACGTCACTATCGACAGACGTAACTTTGAGGTAGTTAATGCGACCTTGTCTACCTAGGCTCCGCTATAAATACTGTACGGGCTGTAAAGTGACGCAGATTGAGCCAGAACTCCAACGACTGAGATGGCTGGGTCACGTAGAGCGTATAAAAAGCTAATGCTCCTGGACGCAAAGTCTTCGGATCCACTTCCACAGGATAGATAGCTAGGGACCGAGCTAGATGGAGAAGTTTGTTTGGTGTGACTCTAGTTCACAAAGAACTGTAGTGCCACCTTAAGTAAAGTAATTAAGCTATGCAATTTCTTAATTCAAAATACCGTGTTAAATCGGCTGTGGAATGCCTACTCTTGACGAGAATATTCAACAAAACCTGGGTTTTGTTCAACATTACAATCTTTAAGCAGCAATAATTCTGAGTTGTTTTAGAACAACACATATATGTAGTTTCGATTCTCTACATCACAAATTTTCCCAACAGCTGAGATTTTCCAGCAGTTTCACTATCACCGACCGAAAAGTTACTTCAGTTTTGAAAATTGATTCGACTAGTTTCAATGTATTGTTAAAGCGTTTCTCGATCAATTTTTAGTAGAAGTGTAAAGTAAGAACTACAAATATCAAAAGATAGTGGCTTTAAATTTGAAATTATTGGTTAAACCTTTTATAGAAAAACTCTTTACATGTAAATTTGTGTAGGGTGTATTGAAATGACGAACAACTGACGATTACATTCTCTTAGATGTTTTTATTCTTCTCAATTTTAAAATGGCTTTTATGTTCAATCAATAAACCTTCCTGATGCGCAACTCACAGGGTTTAGGTAATTACAAACATAAGTATAGAATATAAAAGAAATTAACAACACAACCGAATCACATCAATAGATCTTTGACCTTTTGCGCAGATATTTTTCCTCAATATAGTGACGCACTCCCTATCGCTTATTCACTTCTTACCACCAACAGCAGCAGCCATAACAAAACCAACGATACTGCACAAGGAAACAAAGAATAAATAATATCGTTAAGAGCAATTAATAAATCGGTCCATCTGACACCTTTTAAAAAGTCGTCAACGATCCCAACAACAGCCCCGAACTCTGTCCCTTGCATCGCCATTCCAGCCCGCTATTCCGTAATACGACTTATCAGACAGGGTTGGTTCAGAGATTCTAAATTTAAATAATTATTTCCAGTTACTGCATAAAAATAACCAATGTGTCGTCGTCGTCGCTGTCGTTGTCTGACGCTTTGACGTTGTGACGTATCATTTGTCTGGCAAACGAGATGATCACGCCAGAGAGAAGCGCGAGAGTGATAATAAGCTCAAGGAAGCTTACAGTGTTTTTGTAAACTTATAGAACTCAGCTAATTCACTTGAGCACATGCTCACCATATTTTAAAATCGATCCCTTTTAACTTCAAGGCACCTATACGGTCTTATTTATATTCCATTAAGATCACCCCATTCGTCATCATCGACAAATCGAGTTCAGAAATCGCGCCGCGGAGGCGGCTTTCTCAAGTTGAGGTATCAGAAACTTTATGAGTGCGCCACCACCACCGCTGTCGCTGTCGGTGCCATTGTCAGTGATTAACTGGGTAATTAATTGATCTAAATGAATTTGTTAATTCGTTATAATTACATTGTAAATTTAACTGGACTGCTCCCCGCGCAACCTGATGCGGTAGCAAGCGTGTAGAATGAGTGAAAGTTATAATAATAATTGAATTTTGTTTATAAAATTAACTCGATATCGACTTTGAATGTTCTTTTATATTTTATTACCTTGTTTGAAAAAATAACATTAAAATAAAATAACAAATTGGCAATTGGCCAACAGGTTGTTTGTTATACAGTAGTGGCTTAATGTAAAATGTTAAAATGTTAAAGGTATTGCGATGGAGGTTCGGTGCGGTTGTTCTTATCTTCAGTTGAATAAAGTACACCTCCATATACTTTATTCATGGAAAGGTTGCGCATAAGCAATTAGGATGCAGATTCTTCTACATTGTTGCAAAGTAATAATTAAGTCTGAAGTAATAAAGAAACGTAACAAATTCTTCATAGTGACATTTTGAAATATCAAAATATGATGTAAGTAGCGCTGGGTGATGTGAAATAGACACTTGTTGCTGTTTTGTGATAAAGACTTTAGAAAAAGAACTTCTTTTAAAGTCTTATGCGAAGGTTTCTGTGAAGAACCTATTCAACAAAGTGAAGTAACGTATTCATTTGAATTTAAAAACTGAGCTATTTGAGCAAAGGTTATGAAATATGATTAGCATTGACACAAACCATAGGGAGAATAGTTGAAGAGTAACCAAGCGGTTACTAGAGAAAACAGTATAGTTGGTTCATGCATTTGCTTATCTTATGCACACAAATTGTAGACTTTCCACTGCGTGGCCTTAGGACGTGCATAGGTTTCGTGATACAGCTGGAAATATTAAGTTTCTATTAACGTTGCGTGAGTATGCAAAATTTGACTTCATCGCTAAAGCCTAGTACATACTTCCACGTGAAGTGAACGTTCGCCAGTGGAGAAAGTGAACTTTTGACATTGCTCACTGGTACACACTTGTGAGTACACGTTGTGAACATGCGGAAACCAAATGTCAAAGCTTCACCAACAGTTCCAGTACATTTTGCACGTGAATTGCCCGTGAACAAAAACTCTCCACTTTGTTCTCCACTCAGCTTCACGAGCAAGTTCACGGGTGAACCAAAAACTGAAATTTGTATGGGTTCACGAGATGGTTCACAAGTATGTACTAGGCTTAAAAGTGGAAATAATCGGGATCAAATTGAACATACAATGCGGTTCACATGGTTAGACACATCATATTTCTCTGAATGAAATTTAATTTGTCCGTTTTTTTTTTTTGATGAACTACCAACTAAAGCCTAGTACATACTTGTGAACCATCTCGTGAACCCATACAAATTTCAGTTTTTGGTTCACCCGTGAACTTGCTCGTGAAGCTGAGTGGAGAACAAAGTGGAGAGTTTTCGTTCACGGGCAATTCACGTGCAAAATGTACGGGAACTGTTGGTGAAGCTTTGACATTTGGATTTATGTCTTCATTAGAGTGTTTTTGAAACGTCAAATGTTCACAACGTGTACTCACAAGTGTGTACCAGTGAGCAATGTCAAAAGTTCACTTTCTCCACTGGCGAACGTTCACTTCACGAGGAAGTATGTACTAGGCTTAAAAGGTAATTAAATTCTCCTCGAAAAAAAAAAAACTAAATTCAAGATTAACGAGACGAACTGAATGGTTGTTTCGATCTCTTTCTCCTGACTTATGCTAAAAAAGCTCAAATAAATCGGTTCGCTTGGTTAGACGCATGAATTATTTCAGTTAGTTTCTTAATGCTGGGTAATGCAAATTTAATTTTATTAAATGAGCGTACGTAATAAAAGTTTTTCCAAGTGTTGAAAGTGATATAGGAATAATAGGAAAAATTGAGGCCCACTACACCGAAGGGTTAGGTTAGGGTTAGGTTAACGTGGCTGCGGATTTATAATCCACACACTTAGGCCAAGAGAAAGGCCCATTGTGATACCACATGAATCTAGAGAATTACTTCTAACTAGTAGAACCATTTTGAGCTTTTTATAAAGCGAAGAAGATATTTAATATCCTTTTTAGCTAGTTCGCTGGGATTATCAAAAGAGTAGTCCCCCAGATGAAGTTTGCGCTTGAGTGAAAGAGCAGGGCAGGTGCATAAGAGATGAGAGATTGTTTCCTCTTCTTCTTCGTCCATGCAGCTCCTACAGAAGTCATTTGAGGCTACGCCTAGTCGTATTGCGTGTCTGCCTATAAGACAGTGTCCTGTAAGGACACCTATTAGGGAGCTAATATGAAGTCTGCTTTGAGATAACAAGTCTTTAGAGCGCTTTAGGTCCAGTGAAGGCCATATGAGTTTTGTGGCTGCGCATGTTGGTAAGTTGTGCCACCTAGAATTTGCTATCGCAAAAGCTGTTTCTTTTAGCATAAGTTTACATGTAGCTATCGGTATACCTATCTTCTCCCTTTCAGGTGAAATAGGTTTGACGGTTCCATTTTTAGCGAGTTCATCGGCTCTACAATTACCTGTGATGTCTCTGTGGCCCGGCACCCAACAGAGGTGAATGTTAAATTGCTGCGCCATCTCCATAAGAGACGATCGACAATCGAGGGCCGTCAAAGATTTGGTCGAGACACCGTCAAGGGATTTGATAGCAGCTTGACTGTCAGAGAAGATGCGGATATCAGAAGTTGATATCACGTTTTCTCTTAGCCAGGAGAGAACCTCTTTGATCGCCAAAATTTCCGCTTGAAAAACGCTACAATGATTAGGGAGGCGGAATGAGATGCTTAGATTAAGCTTTTCCGAGTACACGCCACCACCAACTCCCTCATTTGTCTTAGATCCATCTGTATAAAAATGAATACTTTTGTTATCCAGGAGTTTTTTGTCTTCCCATTCATCTCTGGATGGAATGGATATCTGGAAGTTTTTTCCAAATAGGGGTTTAGGTATAGTGTAGTCTATGTACTTTGGTATAGAACCAAAGAGGTTCAAAATGATAGAGTGTCCCACATTGTTGTTGGTCCATTGAGATGAGGCGTCGATTCTTATCGCTGTACTCGCTGCCACTTGTTTACTGAAGATGTCGAGGGGTGTCAGATGGAGGAGAGTGTCTAACGCTGCTGAGGGTGTGGTTCTCAATGCCCCGCTTATGCAGAGACATGCAGTGCGCTGAACTCTGCTGAGTATGTCGCAGTATGTGACTTTCTCCAGTGCAGTCCACCATACTGCAACCCCGTACATAAGTATTGGTCGGATGACCGATGTGTATAGCCAGTAGGTTATGCGAGGTTGAAAACCCCATTTGCTTCCTATAGCTTTCTTGCAAAGGAAAAGAGCTACTGTAGCTTTTTTAACTCTTTCCTGTATATTGGATTTCCAACTTAATTTTTTGTCCAATATCAGACCAAGGTATTTGGCTTCATTGGTAAAAATTAGTGGTATACCTTTTATCGAAGGAGGTACAATTACTGGGATCTTGTATTTCCGTGTGAAAAGGACGAGGTCTGTTTTTTGAGGATTAATACTAAGTCCGCAGTTATCAGCCCATCTAGTGAGCATATTGAGTGCATTTTGGAGGAGGTCTCTCAGTGTATTAGGATGTTCCCCTGTGACAGCGATAGCAACATCATCGGCATACGCAACCACTCTGTAGCCATCCCTCTCAAGGGATATTAGTAGTTGGTTAACCACTATGTTCCACAGGAGAGGGGACAGAACACCTCCTTGCGGAGTGCCTCTACTGACAGACCTTTTTGTGCAAAAATCTCCCAAACTGGAGTTGATGATCCTGCTTTTTAGCATTAGATTAATCAACTCACAGATTGAGTATTCGACGTTTAAGGTCGTCATAGCAGAAGTGATAGCAGATGTGTCAACGTTGTTGAAAGCGCCCTCAATATCCAAGAAGGCCACCATAGTGTATTCCTTTTTATCTAGGGAGTATTCGATAGTTCTTACCAGAGTGTGCAAGGCTGTTTCTACCGATTTCCCTTTGCAGTAAGCATGCTGAGACATTGATAGTCTCTTCTCAATGTTGTTACGTATATGGATATCGATCAATCGTTCCAGAGTTTTGAGAATGAAAGATGATAGGCTAATAGGTCTTAGGTCCTTAGGGTTGACATGAGAGCATTTTCCCGCCTTGGGAATGAAAACTACCTTTACATCTCTCCAGCGCCGAGGTATATAGACCAGATCTATACAACTTTTAAAGATCATCTCAATGATGGGCGAAGTTATATCAATGGTATATTGTAGCTCAGCTGGTATGATTTGATCTGGACCTGGAGATTTGTAAGGTTTGAAACTATTCAGAGCCCATGTCAATTTTTCTTTTGTAACCAGACCTTGAGGAAAAATTAAGTTAATACCCGGCCCAGGACTGTATGTTGTATTAACGGATTGGGAGCTATCTGGGAAGTGGGTGTCTAGTAGCAGGTTTAGCGTTTCTTCGCAAGAGTTAGTCCATGTACCATCTGATTTTTTAAGACAACTAGGCATGGTTGGACTTGTGGAGAGAATCTTCCTTATCCTTGATGCCTCCGCGGATTCTTCTATTGAGTTACAGAAGGATCTCCATGAGGATCTTTTGGCTATTCTCAATTCTAGTTTATACTTTTTGAGAGATTCTTTATAGGAATCCCAATCTTGGGGATGTCTAGTCTTTTTCGCTTGATTGAAAAGCCTTCTACAACCTCTCCTGAGTATATCTAGTTCAGCAGCCCACCAATATGGTTTCTTCTTTCCTCGCACTGTTGTGAGGGGGCAGGCAGTTTCCATGGCTTTATTGAGGGCTGCTGTAAGTTCATCGACCTTTTGATCGAGTTCAGGAGCGCACAAGGGCGGATCCGAAAGTTCTGGTTTAATTAGATTTTTCAAAGTCGCCCTATATTTTGGCCAATCTGTTTTCCTATAGTTTCGGAATTGGATCGGTTTTGGGGTCTCTTCAATAAGTGAGAATTGGATGTATCTATGGTCGGAGAACGAGTTCTCCTTTGATACTCTCCAATTCAATATTTTATTTGAGAGATTTAACGAGACAAGAGTTAGATCTAAAACTTCTTGTCGATTTTTTGTGACGAAGGTTGGTTCACTACCTACATTACTTACTACCAGATTACTTGTTAGAATATAATCAAAAAGAGACTCACCTCTGTTATTTATATCGGTACTACCCCATGTAGTATGGTGCGCATTGGCATCACAACCGATAATTAGGTTTGTTTTCTGTCTTGTTGATTCAGCGACCGTCTTCTCAAGAATGGTACCAGGCAGTGGACCCTGGTGGTCGTGGCCCAAATATGCTGATACCAGCCAGTAGGTATGGTTGTCTATTACCATACTGGCTGTGGTGACGTCTTTATCACTGAAATGGGGGAGTAAAAATACATTTAGATTACGTTTTACTAGTATGCAGGACCTTGGGTTACCTTTTCCTGTTACATATAGTATGTAGTAGCCAGGAGTTCTCAATCCTCGAACTAGGGATTTCACAATCCAAGGTTCTTGGATGAGAACGACATCTTCTCCAGTTTTTGTCAGGCGGAGAAGAAGGGAGGCCGAAGCCGTTTTAGAGTGTTGGAGGTTAATCTGTAGTATTTGCAGCATTTTGGCTACAAATAGGCAGATCAACCTCCACCACTGTTAAATCCAGCTCATCCAGATCAGACGAAGAGGAATCTAATAGTTCATCTTCTTCCTCACTGGGAAGAGCTTTGTCGATTGAGTCGTCGGTCTCCATTAGGGATAAACCTTTGACGTTTTTGGGAGAAGACTGTGCTGCGACAGAAGAGGGGCCCGCCACATTTTTATCCACATCCAAGAATGGGAGGGTGATAATAGCACTGGGACCCACCACGTCTTGCTGCACAGCTTCGGAAGAAGACTGTACTGCGACAGAAGAGGGCCCAGGTAGATCATCAACAACATCCAAGGATGGGAAGGTGATAGCAGCAATGGGACTTACTACGTCTTGCGACACAGCCTTCGAAGGAGGTTGTGGAGGCTCGCATGAAGCGTCTGCCTCATCTTTTTTATATACGCGGAGCGTGACTGACTCGAAACCGTATCTTATCACGCCCTTATCTCGCGCCAGAGAAGCCACAGAGTCTTTATTGATTACGATAATCGCACTTCTATAAAGACCCTTTGGCTCCTCCAGTTTCGCGATCTTCCAGTCGTGACAAGGGAGGTTCGGGTTGCTGATCCTGATCATTGCGCTAATGTCATCTGGACAAGAGGGTTCTATCGGGATCCATGCGCGAGCTCTCGGCCTGCAAGGAATATCTTCCTTTGCAACGACCTCGAGTTTTGCGCCTGGCCAGACTTCGCCCAGCATGCCGACAGCAAGCGTATATAGATCGCGCGACCTCTGATCGTTACAAGCGATGAGTTTGACATGACCTTGATGCCAACCCCAATCGCTTGTTACTGGTGGTGGACCCGGATGCTCTCTCATGACTTTGAGAAAGCCAGCCGAGAGCCCCAGTTTCACCATCTGCCAACGGTCAGAAGTAATCGTGCCATCAATATTGCTCCTATCAATGACCGCTACTATGATCTTTTTAGGCTCTTTGAGTACATCACTGAAAGGTTTAGTGAGTGGTACTCTGGCCATGTTAGGAGTGCTGGTGTTTTGCACTTTGGGCTTTTTAGGGACGGGAGTGGGCTCCTCCAAAGATCTTTGTCGTTTTGACGTGGAGTCATGGTGACTGGTTTTATCCAGAATGGATTTAGCCCACTCCTGCCTCTTGCTAAGGATGGGATTACTTCCATCCCCCAGTGATGAATCAGAGGATTTTAGAATCCTCATCGCATAGCGCCGTTGTTTATAGGAGCTCCTAGGAGCATTCTGGAGAGGTTTACTCTCTTTGGTAGTGGAAGGATCATTTTTCACGAACTTTCCACTACCGACTTGAGAAAGAGTTTTAGTCGTTGATACATCCTTTGCCATACCGGAAAAAGGGCAGTGACTTGGCACAAGCCCTTTTCCGGTGTCAGGCACAGGAGTAACGACAGCCGACGTTGCCGCCGAACTGCCGCCCGGTGTGGATAGAACCTGTACTGCACACGAAGAAGGGCAGTGACTAGGCACAATCCCTTCTCCGATGTTAGGCACAGGTGCAACGACAGCCAACGTTGCCGCCGAACTGCCGCCCGGTGTAGCTGGAGTACCGGCACCGGTTTGACGATTTTGTTTTGGGTTTGTTTTTTGTTTTTGTTTTAGTTTTTGTTTTAGTTTGTACATTTGGATTCCCACGAGTAGGCGAAGTAAAAGGGGGGTCCATCTGTGCAGAGATTCGCTTACACAGATAAGGCTAGCTAATCCGGAGGTCGCCTGGTATCCGGATACTCCGTTATCGACTGAGCTATTTTTAGAAATTGGGCCCTCAGCCTGGCTGATCATCGGCACGGGTCGTATAACACCTTAGATCCAGCCCAATTGGGAAGTTGAAGGGAGGGATATGTATTGGAAAAGGAGAGACGAACAGCAATTGAGCCATAAGCGTCCCAGGAAGGAAACAGGGTATTGACAGACAGTGATGCACTATACAGTCATGGAATAAGGAGCCATCAGCCAGCATAGTAGCACAAAGCCGATGTAGGAGTTGGTAAGGATTGGGAAGGGGAGGGGCGAGCGACCTTTAGTTTCAGGGCTCTTCTGGGGAAATAATTCCCGAGAATCATTGACCTTACTCAGCTTCTACAACTCGACAAGTTCGACGCTCAGGTAGAAGACACACACCGAAGGGTATTCTATGCGGAAAATTGGAAATAAAATAGCACGAAGTGTCAAAGCAGTTCGATTTTTTTTTATCAAACTCTGCCACCTACGAAAAAACAACAAAGGTAGGACAAAAACAGACTTAAAACCACACGAGAAATGAAAATAAATAAGAGTTGGCTCGAATTCAGCACACTCCACGATGAAAATCAGACAATTAGCGGGGTTAAGTGCTACCAAATCTATTGTTCGTCTAGCTATATTAGGTGCTCCGTTCTTAAAATTTAAAAAGTTAAAAAAAACACCACTAAACGCTGTAAGAAATGAACATATCGGTTAGAACTCGCTCGTCTTCACATGACATGGGATACGTAGTTTAGGAGTATACTAAATTGGAGAAATGTGTTTTGAATCGCAATCAGCCCAAAAAAGTAGGAGTAATGGTGTGGGGGCCTTTGAATTGGTTTTTGTGTCTCATAAAACAACAGGAATTTCTTATAAAGCTCTTTTACAAACAGCTTTTCCAATCATAAGAGATCTTTTTGGACCTATCCAGTAGGTCTTCCGCAGTTAGTCTAAGATTTCATTGGATTATTTAAAAAAAAAAGAGGCTGGGATGCGAGCCACACTGATAACTTTCCATCCCGTCTGTCAATTTGTCTTGCTTAAAAGTTTGTCTATATGTACTCGTATCAGTTTTTACCAAATTTGCGTACTATTTTTTGTAGATTTTATTTTTTATGAAAAAAAGGACTGTTGGATTTTTATATACAAATTACTGAATATCGAAAACAATATTTTCTCTGAAATAAAATAAGTTTGAAGCCAATATTTTTAATTATTGAAAAGATATTTGAGTCGAAAGTAAATTTTTACCAAGTTTTAGTATTGTTTTTTTTAGAGTTTTATTTTTTGTAAGAAAACTGTCAATTCGATTTTTTCAATATTTTATCGAATGTTGAAAACAATATTTCTTATAAGATAAAATTAGTTTGAAGCCAATATTTTAAATGTGTATAAAGATATTTGAGTCGAAAATCAATTTTTACCAACTTTTATTATTTTTTTTTTAGGTTTTTATTTATTGTAAGAAAAACTGTTGATTCGATTTTTCTCAATATTTTTCAGAATGTTGAAAATAATATTTCTTATAAAATAAAATAAGTTTGAAGCCTAAATTTCAAGTTTTTTTACATATCCTAGCCATCTAAGATGTTGGACTTTAATTCTGCTAACTAGGTCAGAGTCGTTGTACAGCCCGTACAGTTGGTCGTTCCATCTGTGCGTACGGGACCAAAAATCACCCGAAGAATTTTTCTCTCGAAGCATCCTAAGACGCTCTCATCTTTCTTTCTGAGGGTCCATGCCTCAGCACAATAAATGAGAACCGGGATGATGAGTGTCTTATAGATGGTGATTTTAGATGCTCGAGAGAGGACTTTACTTCTCAATTGCCTTCTAAGTTCAAAGAAGCAGCGATTTGCAAGAGTTATTCTTCGTTTGATTTCAGCGCTGGTGTCGTTGTCTGCATTAATAGCGGTGCCTATGTAGACAAAGTGCTTAACTAACTCAAAGTTAAAGCTGTCCAAGGTGTCGTTTTGTCCAAGACGACGTTGTTCAATGTCCTTTTTTGATGACAGCATATACTTGGTCTTGCCCTCATTGACCACTAAACCCATCTTCTTCGCTTCCGTCGGAATGCTCAAAAACGCTCCACTGACACCACGAGTTGATCTTCCAATTATGTCAATATCGTCTGCGTATCCGAGTAATTGGATGGATCTTTGGAAGATTGTGCCTCTAGTGTTGACGGTGGAGTTTTGCACAATTATTTCCAGAACGATGTTGAAGAAGTCGCATGACAGTGCATCGCCTTGTCTAAAACCTTTTTTGACATCAAATGCATCGGTAAGATCTTGTCCGACCTTGATAGAGCAGCGTGCGTTCTCCATCGTCATTCTGCACAATCGGATAAGTTTGACAGGGATGCCAAAACTAGACATTGCTCGGTAGAGCCCTTCCCTAAAGATGCTGTCATACGCGGCTTTAAAATCGATAAAGAGATGGTGGGTATCGATTTGAAGCTCCTGGGTTTTTTCCAAGATCTGCCGCAGTGTGAATATTTGGTCGAGAGTGGACTTTTCTGGTCTGAAGCCACACTGATAAGGACCAATCAGGTTGTTGACGAATGGCTTCAGACGTTCACATAATACGGCAAATAGGATCTTACACGCAATGTTAAGGAGACTGATGCCTCTGTAGTTGGCGCAGTTAAGAGGGTCTCCTTTCTTATGTATCGGGCACACTATGCTGAGATTCCACTCATCGGGCATGCTTTCTTCCGACCAAATTTTGCAGATGAGTTGGTGCATGCTCCCTACCAAGTCATCGCCTGCTGCTTTGAATAGTTCGGCGGTGATGCCGTCAGCTCCAGCAGCTTTGTTTGACTTAAGTTTAGATGTAGCTATCTTCACTTCGCTAAGATCGGGAAGGCGGAATTGTTGATCTGCGTCGCCGAGGTTGAGTGGTTCTATCTCCCTTACAGCGGAATTCGCCATCGCCGTTATATAATTTGGAGAAGTGATCTTTCCATATTCTCAGCATTGACTGCGGCTCTACTACGATGTTCCCCTGATCGTCTTCACAGGCTTCGGTTTGTGGCTGGTACCCTTGGGAGGTTTTTTTTACCTTTTGGTAAAATTTACGAACCTCATTCCTGTTTTGACATTCCTATATCTCTTTGATCGTGCGCTTCTCATGCTCTCTATTTTCCATCTAAGAAACCAATGTTCCTCTCTACTCTTCTGCTCGTAGAGCTCGCGAGCAGCTCTAGTCCTTTTGTGCAACGCCGTTTTGTATGCCTCTTGTTTCGCTGCGTGCGCGTGCCGGCATTCGTCGTCAAACCAGGGGTTTTGTTGTGGTGGCCGTGTGAAACCTAGTACTTCAGAGGCGGCATCTCTGATGGCTGCAAGGCAATATTGCCACTGGTTTTCAATGCTTAATGCAGGCAGCATAGGACTCCTTAAGAGGTTATTAGAGACTCGATCGGAAAAGGACATGGCAGTCTCTTGCGATTGTAGCCGTCTAACGTCGGATCTTCTCACTGTACTTCCTTGTTTTGGCTTGGATCGGGATATCCGTAGCCATACCTTGGCTTCAACGAGGTAGTGTTCCGAGTCAATGTTGGCTCCCGGAATGTTCGGATATCCAGTATACTGCAGAAGTATCGTGCGTAATGTGGTCAAACCCCTTGTGGATATTAAGATGTGTGAATTGCGTACTAGCTACCAAAACGTCTCGCCCCGCAGCGAAATCGATTTTAAAGCCGCATATGACAGCATCTATAGGGAAGAGCTCTACCGAGCAATGTCTAGTTTTGGCATCCCTGTCAAACTTATCCGTTTGTGCAGAATGACGATGGAGAACGCACGCTGCTCTATCAAGGTCGGACAAGATCTTACCGATGCATTTGATGTCAAAAAAGGTTTTAGACAAGGCGATGCACTGTCATGCGACTTCTTCAACATCGTTCTGGAAAGATTTGTGCAAAACTCAACCGTCAACACTAGAGGCGCAATCTTTCAAAGGTCCATCCAATTACTCGGATACGCAGATGATATTGACATAATTGGAAGATCAAAGCGTAATGTCAGTGGAGCGTTTTTGAGCATTCCGACGGAAGCGAAGAAGATGGGTTTAGTGGTCAATGAGGCAGGACTAAGTATATGCTGTCATCAAAAACTGACATTGAACAACGACGTCTTGGACAAAACGTCACCATGGACAACTATAATATTGAGGTAGTTAAGGACTTTGTCAACGACTCCAGTGCTGAAATCAAACGAAGAATAACTCTTGCAAATCGCTGCTTCTTTGGACTAAGAAGGCAATTGAGAAAAGTCATCTCTCGAGCATCTAAAATCACCATCTATAAGACACTCATCATCCCATTTCTCATTTATGGTGCTGAGGCCTGGACCCTCAGAAAGAATGATGAGAGCGTCTTAGGATGCTTCGAAAGAAAAATTCTTCGGGTGATTTTTGGTCCCGTACGCATAGATGGATAATGGAGGAGAAGATATAACGACGAACTGTATACGGGCTGCACAGCGACACTGACCTAGTTAGCAGAATTAAAGTCCAACGGCTTAGATGGCTAGGTCATGTAGAGCGAATAGACATCAACGCTCCAGCCCGGAAGGTCTTCAAATCCAATCCGGAGGGACGGCGCAGTAGAGGAAGACCGCGACTCAGGTGGCGCATCCAGTTGGGAGAGGACCTCAACCAACTTATGGCGTGCGAAACTGGAGACAGCTAGCTAGGGACCGAGCTGGCTGGAGACGCATGTTAGTAGAGGCCCAGGTCTGCCCCGGAATGTAGCGCCACCTTAAATAAGTAAGTAGGTAATTATTATATTACATTAAAAAAAAGTGAAAACATATTACCGACCAATAGCGCTAGTACGCGTTTTCCACACCTCAACATCCACATAGATACTTGGAGCTCTCCAGATCAATCTACTCATCAACCAGATTAACAATATTGCGATCGTTGCTAAACACGCTTCCAGCATAACGTATGTCCCCACTTTCTGAGGAGCTAACATCGACGCGGGCCACTACATCGTTGTAAGCAACGGAACACTTTGGGCACAAGGAAAAACAAGCAGATACTAGGAGAAAATAGAACGTCCAAGGCTTAAAATTACAAGCGATCGCAAAATCCTTATCCTACCGAGTCACAAGTAACCTCTTTCGAAGTTATCTGCCCCCAACACAATGTACCAAGAAACAGTGAAAACATTGCCAAAAGATGCAGTCAGAGAAGCCTCATCAACCAAAAAGAAACCTCTGGTTTGATGTCACCTGGCAAATGAAACCAAACAACAGTCACTCAAAGCGGCCGGTGGCGCTGCATAGAAGGACGAAACTGAGAAAAATGATGTTCCTAGAAGTACGAATATTACGGTTGAATTTTCTGAAGGGTAATTGGCTATATCACTGGAGCGTTGTTTGAGAAAATATCCACTTCAAAAGCTCTCTTTTGAATAATAAATAGGTATCAGATTCACGTGGCCGTGGGTTATTGAGGAACAAACCATTTTTTTTAATCTGGCTTTCTTTTTATCTATATATTTTGGCTTGGGCTACAAGCTGAACGATATTACTTTGGTTTTATTTAGTTTTACTTACCGATATTTTGTATTTATCTAGATTTTATAATAATACAATCAAGACCGTTCACTTTATATAGCTGGCTTTTTGAAAACTTAAACTAAGAAACGAAGACCTTCCAATAATATCTTCAGAATAAGAAAGCTCAATGGTATTTTATGGCAATATCCCGGTTCTTTACTCACGAGCGCTCCTTGAACTTTTTCAACATTTTAACACAAGATTTGATTAAACGTTAATTTTCAACACGAAATCTATTATAACAACATTATAATTCTTGTGCAATAAATTTAAACTATCTTCAATAATACCTAAAAAGTTTCTTCTCAATAACTATAGTTTTTATACAAAATTTAGATGATCAAAACGCTTATCAATATCTATTCCTTAGAAAAATGCTAATTTAATGTAAATTTATTGCTTAAATATTTTTTGAAACTCTTACCTGATGTGGAAAATAAAACAATTGCAATTTTTTCATTTGCTCGTAAAAAGTATTTGTTCTTTAATTCTATTTTGTATTAAATATTATTTGGTTTTTGTTTTATTAATTAAAACTAAATCTAAAAAATTTCCTTTCATAAATAAATAAATACATCGTCATTTGGTGTTTCGTCAATTAAGGTGTTTGATAGATAACACCTGCCGTCAAGAGGTAAGAGAAGAAATAAAAGTCTTAGTAGTTTTAGAAGAAGAGGAAGGGAAAGAAGAGAAGATTCCATCAATAAGTATCAAAGAGTCGTTGGCCGATTATGTCCCAGTTTGTTTTTGTTTTTCAATAATTTAAGATCGCCTTTCAAAAATTTAAGGAGCTTTCGATATCTAAGATGAACTACTGTAACTTGACGATGGTGATGAGTTAGCGCTCGACGAAGACGAAGAACCTGAGGAGCCTCCCGATGAATACGAGGAGCTGCTTGGGTAGTATGAGCTATAGGCCAAATTATGGGCAGATCCAGAGTGAGTGGAGTCCCATCGGGCATAGGGACCTCCGCTCATTGGTTCCCAACTGGCGGGATCGTACGAAGAGGCTGTGGTACTGGCAATTGGAGCACCGTAGGCAGACATTGGCTCTGCTGGTGGCATTGGCATCATGTTCATCTTCATACCTCCCAGCTTCTTGATCAAGTTGTAGATAAGGAATCCAAGTACGAGCTTGATGGCAATCTTCGATAAAATCAAAGCCTTGGTGGCCTTCAGTCCAACCAACATAACAATCAAAGGCATCAGCAATTTCATTTTAAGCTTCATCAACAGTAGAACAGGCAATAGAAGCTTCTTCTTCAGCAACATACCTCGAGCTTTAAAGAGGGATAGAAAAGACATTACAATAACCGAATAACAAAAACCCACCCGACTAACCTTCACCCTCGGACGGCAATTCCAAGTCGAATCCACGATCAGCGCGGTAGGTCATCACGGAACTTTGGAAGAAAGTCTGAGGCAATTGCAAACGGAACTCATTGGTATTCAGAATCCTTCCAACACGATCCACAATCACTTTTTCGATCTTATCCTCGGAGAATGACCGTCCTTGCTCCTCCTCAACTCCAGCTACACAATCCAAGAAGATCAGGACTCGCTCCTTCATGCAGTGCATGGCGTCAGCGTGGAAGCATTCGGCCACAATGTTTGAGATCAACTCCTCGCTGGATCGGATCCTCGGCTCAACACTGTACACGGAATTGTCAATGGCTGCGGCATTGGCTAACGTCACCACACAACCAATCAAAATCAAAGAGGACACTCGGAACGCCATGTCTGTGATGACAAAAACCGTAATGAAAAATCGAAAGCAAAAAAGGAACACTCCGAATCGATCGCGGGCGCACTGTTTCAGTAAGCTGCTGAGCGTGGACAATCTGTGAATGATATCAAATTGTTGGGGAGCCCTTGATTTTATACTGCCGCTCCCAAAACACTCGCCGATATGCTTCTTCACCAAATTTTAGTCGGCAGTGTGGTCTCTCTGCTGCTTTTGTTGTATGGCTCACCTAGTTGGCCAAAAAGCTTTAGAAGCACTCAATCAATCAGTATAGCTGCTTTAGCTGCATTGCAAGATCGCGACGCGTCGCTTCACTTCGATTCGCGTTCCTTTTCGTCTTCGTTTTCCATTTCCACTGATGTTGGCCATCAGTGAGCCCCGGCTATAGTCAAAGCAAGCCCCTACCCCTAAGCTAATTAGTATGCTATAAGCGCGGGCTAGTTGCGGGTAAGCTTGCATTGGATCTCACCCAGTTGCAAGCCTCCACGAACGATAATTAGCTGCTTGGAAGAAGTCAGTGTTAGTTTCCCTTCTGTTGGCCCTAACAACAGGCAACAAGTGTGCCTTCTGCCTAATGTGGTCTAAGCGACTCGTTGTAACCAAACTCTCATTGTTGTCGAACTTTGCCTCAGCGCAACGTTTGTAGGTACATCCGTAACGATTTCGCTAGCGCCTGCTTTAGGCAGCCCCCGAATGAGTATCGAGTCGATGTCGCGTCGATCATAATCAATTAATTTTTTGATTTCATTTTTATTGCGCGTTATGGAATTCTTATCCACACTTCCACGATCAGTTATTTGGTCTAAATTTATTATTGATTATGATTGAATTTGGTCAAATGGAAATGCTTTTGTTTTTTTTCAAGCATGGGTCCGAGTATGACGATACTTTTAAGGCTAAAACGGTCAATGGGTTGGTATTTATGTTGATGGTATTTCTGGTTGACCAGAAAAAGTGCAAGTGAATTTCTCTCCATGTTTGTTTTTTTTTTGGGGTTTTTGGTTGGAGCCAACTATGACGACTTGGGGTTCGATATTCGCGTAAATGTGCCAGGAATTTAGAGCTTACATTTGATTATGATATCAATTCACCACAAGTATGCTGGGTTGGCGTTGGGTTGTTGGAAATATGCTTTATTACATAAGACAATGCTGTAGGAATTTATGTATTGCCTTAAACGCTCCGGGATGTTCAATTGTTGAAGATTAATTATACAATTTTGTTTGATTTGAATTTAATTAATCAATGAACACATTTGTAAAATACCTTATACAATTGATACATTTGCTTTCAAAACTATAGTGATATGCGTTTCTGCATAATTCTTAGTATAACATAGCTACAAGGTTCTTTTTAGTTAATTACTGAGAACTTGATTGTTATTAAAGATTCAAATCTTTGAAAAATTTGTTTAGTCCAGTGAATTTAAACATTTTCCCAAAGCAGACCATTGCAAAAATTTTACAACCGCAATTGATATGAGCATCACTAAAAAATGAACGGTGGATCAAAATTCTCCATACTGGGACTTTGATAGTAAGAATCTAAGTTTGAAGCATGAAAAGTTCTTCTCGAACTCGATATTTTTTTCAAACATGACATTATGATAGTAGGGAAGTCGAAAAAGTGGCTCCTTTGATTCCGTCCGTCTGTTTGGTCGGTGTAATTCAAAATTTTAAGTTGAGATCTTAAACAGATTCCCGTTCGTCGTTTTTTCACTAAGACTAAGACTAAAAATAACAATAGTACACATACATTTTTACGAAAATCACTGCGTACTGAAAATATTTTTTAACAAAAATTGATAACCATATGAATACAAAAATAATAACGAAATTTTAAAACTAAGGGTTTTTTGCAAAATCTGGTGGAATTTTATTTTCGAAAGGCAAACTTATTTTGTAGGAATATTTTTGAATTTTAAATTATAGGCAATATTTTTAAATAAACTCCTTGGCTATAGGAACAAGTTCGTGCAACACATTTGTGGCTGAACTTTGAATTCTGTTAAAAAAAGCTAACTTTAATGGTTATAAAATATTACCAACAATATTTATTTATGATCAAACAACTTTGAAATCAGTATCTTTAACTACTCTTTGGAAGTTATTGTAATGGGTTCGATTTGTCTGTGCGTGCGTGTGTACGAACGTTCGTATGTCCGTACGTTCACGACGATCAAGAACCAGTAGAGATGTCGACTTAAAATAAATTTTGTTATACAGATAAAAATGCAGAAAGGGCTATCAAGAAAATTGCGTGGCAGTTTAAAAAAAAAAGATGCACATTTTTGTATATTGTAACGTGATACCAAACAAGTATATTTTTTGAAAAAAATCCAATTAAAAACTGACAAAAAAAATGTCACCTGGAAAATTTTACGAATACAAAATGATTTTATCTCTAAAACAATTTTGTGCAACGAAAAATAATGTTTTTAACATCTCGTAAAATTTTGATAAAAATCATCTTAACAGTTTTATTTAAAAAAAAAATAAAAACTTATAAGAAAATTTAACAAAAGTTGGTATAAAAATATTTTTGACTCAAATATCTTTTCAAAAATCTAAGATAATATTGTTTTTAACATTCGGAAAAACTTTGAGAAGAATAGAATTGGCACTTTTTTTACAAAAACTAAAAACCTAAAATCGATACCCACTATCTCTTTATCAATTTTAAAGCCGCGTATGACAGCATTTATAGGAAGATCTCTACCGAGCAATGTCTAGTTTTGGCATCCCTGTCAAACTTATCCGTTTGTGCAGAATGACGATGGAGAATGCACGCTGCTCTATCAAGGTCGGAAAAGATCTTACCGATGCATTTGATGTCAAAAAAGGTTTTAGACAAGGCGATGCACTGTCATGCGACTTCTTCAATATCGTTTTGCAAAGAATTGTGCAAAACTCGACCGTCAACACTAGAGGCACAATCTTCCAAAGGTCCATCCAATTACTCTGATACGCAGATGATATTGACATAATTGGAAGATCAAAGCGTGATGTCAGTGGAGCGTTTTTGAGCATTGCGACGGAAGCGAAGAAGATGGGTTTAGTGGTCAATGAGGGCAAGACCAAGTATATGCTGTCATCAAAAAAGGACACTGAACGACGACGTCTTGGACAAAACGTTACCATGGACAGCTATAACTTTGAGGTAGTTTAAGGACTTTGTCTACCTAGGTACCGCTATTAATGCAGACAACGACACCAGCGCTGAAATCAAACGAAGAATAACTCTTGCAAATCGCTGCTTCTTTGGACTTAGAAGTCAATTGAGAAGTAAAGTCCTCTCTCGAGCATGTAAAATCACCATCTATAAGACACTCATCATCCCGGTTCTCATTTATGGCGCTGAGGCCTGGACCCTGTCAAAGAAAGATGAGAGCGTCTTAGGATGCTTCGAGAGAAAAATTCTTCGGGTGATTTTTTGGTCCCGTACGCATAGATGGAGAATGGAGAAGAAGATATAACGACGAACTGTACGGGCTGTACAGCGACACTGACCTAGTTAGCAGAATTAAAGTCCAAGTCTTAGATGGCTAGGTCATGTAGAGCGGATGGACATCAACGCTCCAGCCCGGAAGGTCTTTGAATCCAATCCCGAGGGACGGCGCAGTAGAGGAAGACCGCGACTCAGGTGGCGCACCCAGGTGGGAGAGGACCTCAACCAACTTGGCGTGCGAAACTGGAGACAGCTAGCTAGGGACCGAGCTGGCTGGAGACGCTTGTTGGTTGAGGCCCAGGTCCGCCCGGACTGTAGCGCCACCTTAAGTAAGTAAGTAAAAACCTAAAAAAAAATAATACTAAAACTGAGCAAAAATTTACTTTCAACTCAAATAGCTTTTCAAAAATTAAAAATATTGTCTTCAATCTTTTTTTTATTTCATAGATAATATTGTTTTCGGTATTCAGTAGTTTTTTCATAAAAAAAAAATAAAATCTAAAAAAAATAGTACGCAAACTTTGTAAAAATTGATATTTGGTTCTGGATATCTCTCAAATTAATTTCATTCATCCAATTTGTAAAAAATTAAGAAAAGCGACTAACATTGGTAAAAATTTATTTTTGACTAAAAATCTATTTAAGAAAACTAGATTTTCAAACTAAACTATTTCCTTATATGAAAAATATAGTTGGTAATTTTAAATTTTGTAAGAATAATTCAACTGACAACTTTTTTAACAAAACACGAAAATCTGCAAATCTTGGAATAGGAACTAGTTCGTGCGACCAATTTGTGCATTTTATTGGTAGAGCTTTAATTTTTGTAAAAAATACTAACTTTAATGGTTATAAAATATTACCAACAATATTTATTTGGGATCAAACAATTTTGAAGTGAGTATTTAGTCAAAATTAAAATTTTAATTCTAGTAAACTTACTTATTCATCTGAATGGAAAAATGTTGGTCTAATTAAAAATTTAAGTTTCCTACTTTGAGCGCCGAACCTAAGACGTCTAAAACTAGCCCATCCGGGTTGAAATCGTCAATTCCTTAAAAAAACTTATGAACACATAGAACAAAAATTCAGTCTATCGGATGTAAGGATACGAATCTTTCTAAAACTAAAATGTAAAGATTTGGTTTTTTTGGTGTTAAATATTTAAATCAAATTATGTTCAGTATGATAAAAAAAATTAAGAAAAAAACGTTTTCTTAAAATAATTTAACTGTTGTTTTTAACTTCGAGATCTAAAATGATTTTTTACAAATTACTATGGATGAAAGCAAAATTAAAAAAAAAGTTACTGTAAGAACGGATGGCTTTGAAAAAGTTATATCAAAGTAAAAAAAGTGTTGACGTTGGTTTCCATTTTTGATTTTGTATGTGAATGTGAACGCACTTTTCTGAAAAATAACCTTTCTCGCCTAATAGTGGCTTTAATCTTCTCACTCAAGGGTAAAGGTAGGTATATCTCATGTCAATCTATTTTTTGTTTGTTATTTCAGTCTTCCCTAAATCGTCGATTAAAAAAAGGTAAAATGTAATACGACTAAGTAATGAGAAAGGATTAATTTACATACACTTCGTGTCACATGAATAGGAACAAGCTTTTTTCGGTTTTTGTTTGCCGATATTTATTGAACCCTTAGGTTTTTTTGAAAAACCCAAATGTGGAATGAATGAGTTATGCATTAATTTTATTATGGAAGCAACAAATGTTGGGTCATATGACCCTAGATATATAGTAAAGAAAACAACAAAAAATCTTATAGTTAAGGTAAATACTGATTTTATTGAATGGATTTATTTTTTTGTAATTTTTGATTTCTAAATTACTTCAAGTAACCTGTGGTGTATGGATTCATAGAGTGCCGTCAGATAAATGAGCGAAATTCGGGCCTATGACCGTTTTATGGATTCAATAATCTCTTCGATTTTTTTGTATTGCCGTCCTCCTTCGTAGACTTTTCTTGAGAACCTTTCGCACACGTTTTTCATGATGTTCAGGTCAACAGAATATGGGGGCCATATAGTAATAGGATTACATTGTGCCCCTATATCCAGGGCTTGGTTGTCCGAGCGGTATGTATTGTTGCATTATCTTTTTGGAAAGTCCATCGTTGTCCACCAAATAATTTAGACAATTGCGAAAAAGCTCGTTCCAGAATTGATTTTCAAGTGATTGCCGTCATTTTGGAGGTTTTAAAATCCAGCTCTACGGTAACGTAATAGGTAATTGATTTCCATACCAGTACACCACCTCCATTGCTGTGCCTTTTTTTCAAGATAGAATACTTTCTTTCTTAAATCATGGAAATAGAAGCTTTATTCATCGGAAAGGACGACAGTATGCCAAACTTGATTCCAATTCAGAAAAATGCATGAAATCCTTATTTGAATCGATAGTACGGTCCATATAATTTAATGTTTGAAGATTGATCTTGAATGCACCTCAAATGGTCTATCCGTTTAGTCCAATTTATACTCTTTCCAACAATTTGGCCGGTATCTCAAGAATAGAATATTAGTGTTTTCCTATGTGTCAATTGTCTGCATGGACATGATCTTTAGCATAGCCTCACAAAAAATAGTCTAAAGGCGGTAAATGGCACGATCTATGCAACCAATTAACCGGTCCCGAACGTAAAATAAAATGTTCACCGAACTCGCCTCTCAATAAGTCCATTGTTGGGCGTGCTGTGGGGCATGTGGCACCGTCTTGTTGAAACCACATGTCATGCAATTCAAGCTCTTGCATTTTGGGCAAACAAATGTTGGATATCATCTCACTGTAGCGCTCACCAATCACAGTTACTTTTCGATTTGCATCAACTTTGAAAAAGTACGGTCCTATGATGCCACAGCCCATAAACCGCACTAAATTATTACTTTTTCTGCATGCATTGGTAGCTCTTGCAATGCTTCTAGCTCATGTTCACTCCAAAATCGACAACTCTGCTTATTTACGTACCCATTGAGCCAAAAATGAGCTTCGTCGCTGAACACAATTTTTCGGCAAAAAAGTTGATCTTCGACCGATTTTTCATGAGATCATTTACCACACATTTTACGTTGTAGTAGGTCTTTGGGTTTCAATTCTTGCACCAGTTGTATTTAAAAGACATCACACCTAAATCCTTCAACAAAATGTTCCACATTGTTGAGTAACAGAGGCTCAATTGCTGCGAACGGCGATGAATCGATAATTGATAGTCATCATAGTTTCTTCAGTTCTACTTATTTTAATGTCCAACAATGTAAATTTGGTGCGAAATCTGGTCGCAATAGCCCGAATAGCCGCTTCAGAACTTTCTTAACAAAGCACGCATTTTGATAATAAAATCCAATAATTTGCAAGCGTTTTCGTCTGTAAGATGATTGGTTAAATTAAAGACTAAACTCAAGATGTTGGACAGTGAAATACAACACGAAACGTGCGTCAGTTGTTTAAAAGTATCGACAAAAAGATAATAGCTAAAAAACCATCCTTTACAATGGGGAATAAGAAACCACGTTTAATTTATTGCTTCGAAAACCCAATGCTGTTTTTTATCGTTAAAGCAAGATATACCCCCTTTCCATTATGCATGGATGCCACTTGTATGGAGGAGACTGAACATCTCGATATTCTCGGTATGTGTGTCACGGACCACCTCTTGTGGAACGATCACATACGCGACATAGCCAAAAATGTAGGCAGATGTTTGGGTTTCCTAAGTCGATCAAAGAATTTTTCCTCCCCCCCTTAAATCTGGCTCTTATCTACAACACATATGTATATACGTCCAAAGCTTAAGTGTAACTCCCATAGCCTGCAAGTTACTTAAGCCCCTTGGACAGTAAATCATTTAAAATGACTAGTGATAAAACCATCATAGGATCATTTACGTCGACTGAACATCGTCGTAAAGTTTCTTGTCTCACCCTTTTT
The DNA here is from genome assembly GCF_945859685.1 of Eupeodes corollae. Lineage (NCBI taxonomy): Eukaryota > Metazoa > Arthropoda > Insecta > Diptera > Syrphidae > Eupeodes > Eupeodes corollae. The sequence continues at coordinate 53,957,631 of NC_079147.1, forward strand.
ACCGTTCTGTTCGAAAGAAATAACCAGCCGCTTTCCTCCGCAATTCTATATTTAAAAAAACTGTCGATAGTTTAAGTTTTATATAAATAAATAAAAGAGGCTGATATGCGACCCACACTGATAACTTCCCATCCCGTCTGTCGATTTGTCTTGCTTAAAAGGTTTCTAGGTTTTTGTGTTTTGTTACAAAAATATATCAGTAATTATTCTAAAAAAATTAATAATTATAAACAATATTTTGCATATGATGAAATAGTTTGATTTCAAAATCTATTTTGGTTAACGAGATTTTTATTCGAAAACAAATTTTTACCAATTTTAGTAGCATTTCTTAAATTTTTACAAATTCGATGAATAAAATTAATTTGAGAGATATCAAGAACCGAACATCAATTTTTTCCAAATTTTGTGTAGTTTTTATAAAAAAAGTGGACTGTTGGATTTTTATAAACAAAAAACTACTGAATATCGAAAACAAAATTTTCTGTGAAATAAAAAAAAGTTTGAGGACAATATTTTTCAATTTTTAAAAACCTATTTGTTCATTTATTTTTGGTTTTTATTTTTTGTAAGAAAACTGTCAATTAGATTTTTCCCAAAATCTTTTCAGATGTTAAAAACTTTATACTTTGTTGCACACAAATGTTTTGGAGATAATTCATTTTATATTCATAAAATTTTCGAGTGCCAAATTTTGTTTTCAGATTTTTTGATTTATAAGAAAAACCGTTAGTTGGATTTTTTTCTGAAAATATATTTGTTTGGTATCGCGTTACAATATATAATATTAAACTTTATTGAAGTCTCTAGCGTTATTGGTTCGGGAGATATTTAGGGTTAACCAACACTTTCAACTTTTTTTTAAACTGCTATGGTAAAAACCGCAAAATTCTTGAGGGCCCTTTCTGCATCTTTCTGCATTATAATCTGTACAACGATATTTGTTTGAAGTCAATATCTCTTCTGGTTCTGAGCTATGGACTACGAAAAAGATGTCGCGAACGATTAACATGGAATCTTGATAAGCCGATGTTTTAAATAACATGTTCACGATAATGCCATCATTCCAAGAAGAACTGATATTTTATTTCTCTTTCGCTCAATGTAAATTTTTGGAACAGAAGAAGATTTTAGATATAAAAATTGGCAATAAGTTCGTGTTAAAGAGATATCCCTTCCATGAAAAGTAACTCGTAAGACCATTTTAATTGTTCCATGAATTCTAATAGTGTTTTTTTAAATTTGTATAAGTAACAGTGCAGTACAAAACTAGGCCCCATTCCGAACTTCAATCTAAATGTTATACTTTCACTCAATCCTAGTTTCAGCCAGCAGCAGTGAAAACATTTCTATCTCGCCGATAAATAATTTATGGGGGGTTGGAGTGGGGGCGTTGAGGTTTCGCGCATTCCACTTGACAAGTAATTAAAGCTCATTTGCCAAAAACGTGCTCTGAATTCGAATATCGAAACAATTTCAATAGAAACTAAGTTGCTTTTGTTTTCAATTTTCCCTTCAACCCACTGCTGTTGCGGTCGTCTATGTTGGTTTCAAATTGAAAGAATAAAAAACATTAAATTTATCGTACTAATTGTTTGAACTTTATTTGCTTCGTTTTCTCTTTCGATTTTCTTTTGTTTTTTTTTTTACTTTTTTTTCTCTTCTTCTTTGTTTAAACATTAAATAAATTAATTAAAATTACTACGTATATTCTATGCGATTTGTTTGCCTAAGAAAAATACCATTTGGCGTTGTTGTTGTTTCTTTATCTTTGGGAGGAGACACGTTCCGTGCGTCGAATAATGTTTTCTTCTTCTGATAGATACTTAGAGATACGCCTTGTAAGCCATGTTTTGGGCAGATTCGATTTGGGCATTTGCAGCAAATGACCGACTGTCCCATGGACCATGGGCGCTGATGTGGGGTGGGTGGTGTTCAGCGGCAAGCTATAAAACCAAAAATTTATAAAAAAAACGCCTTTAAGGACTCTTAAAAGATGTGACATTTATACCTTCTTGCAGAGTTGGAAGATGGCCAAACCAACGGAGACAACAAATGAGAAGAAACCAAGAGCAAGAGCGTTGAAAGCCTTCAGTTTTAGGATACCAATTGCCATTGGGATGACAGTCATAGCCTTGAGGAGGATCAAAACCATGATTGGGACAGCGATTTTCTTCAAACGGTTCTTGCGACCTAAAAGCAGTCAAATCAATCCATGAAATATTCCTAGAGGCATGTACAAGAAGTTTTTCTTTTGTCCTTACCCTTTCCTTCAACTTCAGCGCCTGGGAATTTGACGTTCAAGTTGATTTCGTCGTTGTTTAGATTCCTCGAGGAGACAGTCACTTTGGCATCGGCAACGGGAAAATCAACGGTCACATCATGTCCTGAGATGTAGCTTTCGATGGCGTCCAAGAAGTCTCCCTGAGAACGTGCTACTCTGTTGTTGGCTCCATTCGACTTCACTTCGACGTCACTGACCTGAAAGACACACAAAAACAAAACAGAAAAGTCAGTTTATGACAAGAAAAGGAAACCAATTTTAGTTTACTTTAAAATCGTCCTTGCTCATGACTGTGTCCAGGAATCTCATCGCTCTGACTTTCACACAGGCCAATGAATCAGCTCCTGTGTTGCATTTTCCCGTCATCTCATCGATCATGTGTTCCATGTTCGTTGGCCGAACTGCAGGATTAGCCGCTGCCAAGCCAATCACGGCTACAAGGACTATAAATTTGGCTGCCATTTTATGTGGAAGGGAATAGAAGGCGTGAAAATTGAGCTGACGGTGCAAAAAAGAAGACCTGACCACTCGATCGAATGAAACGATTGCTAATAATATTAGATTTCCTACCATCATCGATTTTTATACTCGGGAAGAAATTAAATTCCAAAATGGAGACACTATTCGTCAGCTACGTCTGCGGCTTCATCGTCGTCGTCTTCGCCATAGTCGTTCCGGTGCTCTTGGAATTGTCAATTGGATTGAGGGGGTAGACTTCATTGGAATGACAGATGTGTGTGCATAAGTGCTCTCTCGCACTCATTTTGGTTAATTTAATCGTTGGGCTATCGCCGTGCGCTTCTGTTGCGCTGCCACTGATGGTTGCAAGTTTGTGGAATCGAAATTGATTTTGTTGTTGTTGTATCTTACAATGTCGTTTCCACGTGCTAAGACAATTTGGAGTGGACGCAAAAGAAGAAACTAAAATAAAACATCCAATAAGACCAGAAGTTTTCATTCTCAGAGTGTTTGGTATTAAAGGCACGTCCTGAGCGTAGTCTATGCAATCGCAATGAGTATGAGATTCCAGGTGAAGATCGGTTTGGGTTTCTGTTGAGTCGGTGGTGGTAAATTTGGTTGATTCTATTGGATAATATGAGGCATATGGTGTTAGATTAGGTCGAAATTGTATTAGAAAATTTGAAGAAGATTTAACGACTGAAAAGACACTTTCATTCAAATGAAATTAAACTTTCAAACTACAATTTATGTTCTTGTTTTGATTTCGTAATAAAATGCTTAATTTTTTGGAAATTCTTACATAACTGCACAACCTTAAACTTTATGGGAAGTTGAATCTTAAGGTAAACAGTGTTTTTAAGTATCCCTGGCATTATAAAAAAGACTAAATATTTTTGTCTCAGTATCAAATTATTAAAACCTTAAAGTAGGAAGTCCTGTATTGATATACAAGAATATTCGTTTTCAAAATTTTTTAACTAAAATCTCACAGTTAAATAGCATGAACTTGATATTGTGCTTTAACGTTAAGTTTATGTCCTGATGTTGAATAAGTATAACGGATTACTGAACCGATTGTACTTGCTGATAAGGCTGAGAAGTGATTTAAATTTTAAAACATTTTTCATTTTAGAAGTGAAAAACTATCTGACGAATATATTTTTTAACTACAAAAAGAATTTCAGAAATAAAATCACTAATTTGGCTTTTTTTAAATAATTGAAAAAATTTTAAATTTTATTTCATAAAATTTCATGAAACAGGAATTATTTAAAAAAAATATTTTTAGAGTTTTCTTATTTATTTTTATTGGTGTGATTGTTTTAAATAGTCTTAACTACGGTAAGCTTTAATTTGTAAAATTCTAATTCGAAGATTTGATTTGAGTTAAATGTTTCATAGACAGACAAATATTTTTAAGACACTTGAATTTACAAAAACTTGGATTTGAAAATCTCTTTCTAATGGAATCACTTTCTACGGAGTATTAAAACATTTCATAAATAATAAGGGAACAAATTGTTGATGATTGAGCAAAATTTGTGAACGACGTTTATATGATGTCTTTTTCCGAAAAACAACCCTTACCCAAAAACTTATACAACATTAAATCCAAACCAACTTTTCTCTGTTCTCTATGATCGTTACAATAGGCGTGTTTTTTGCCATTTTATAGATTCACATACTTGTACTTCGGATGTGGAACTTCAACGGCAGCGTATGATAAGCTCATTAAATTCTGATCTTCACAGCATTGTACAATGGTTAATCAAAAACCGTGTAGAATTTAATGCTTCGAAAACTCAATGCTATCTCCTGTCGTTAAAGCGTAACACACCCCCGATGCCACTATCTATGAGTGGCACTTGCATCCAGGAAACCAATCAACTATCAGTACTCGGTATGTGTATCACAGATCACCTTTTATGGAATGATCACATATTCGATATTGCCAAAAATGCTGCCAGGTGCTTAGGATTTCTCCGACGGTGCAAGAAATTTGTCACCCCTTCTGATCTGACTGTAATTTACAAAGCCTTCATCCGTCCAAAGCTTGAATATAATTCGCATATCTGGGCAGGTGCCCCTAAAACAAGTTTAAATCTCTTGGATAGAATACAAAAAAGGGCTTTAAAAATGATAGGCGATAGAACTATAATCGAAACATTTACGTCGCCGGAACACCGCCGCAATGTTTCATGCCTTTCGTTGTTTTATCAATATTTTTACAAAAAATGCTCTGTTGAACTAGCCAGTTGCATTCCATCCCTTAGACGAATGCTCATCAGATTACCCTTGAGCTCAATTTCGGACGTACCTTGACAGTACTTGACATATAGAGATTCTTTCTTAAATCGAATTTGTGGAATGCTTTAGCCAACTCTGTTTTCCCCTCCCATTTTGATGTTCAGAACTTTAAGACCAATGAGCACCGGTATCTCCTTTTTAATCCTTCCCTATTTTCCTAATGCTAGCACTGTGTTTAAATTTAATCATATAAAGGGTACTAATAACCCCTTGAGTGCTTGCAAATTATAAAAAAAAATTGCTATCTGCAGCCAAGTTCGATTTTCCAAAATAACTTATCTGCAGTTCCCTAACCGCAGCTATTTTATAAACTTCCATAGGAAGTTATTGTAATGGGTCCGATTTGTCAAATTGAAAATTTTGACATTTCTCGACGTTTCGAGGTCACAAGAGTCGAAATAAAAGATTTTTAGAAAGATGTCTGTGCGTGCGTGTGTACGTACGTTTGTACGTCCGTACGTCCGTACGTTCGCCACGTTTTTTTCGTCGTCCATAGCTCAAGAACCAGAAGAGATATCGACTTCAAATAAATTTTGTTATACAGATAATGAGGCAGAAAGATGCAGAAAGGGCTCTCAAGAAAATTGCGTTGGTGGTTTTTTTACCACAGCAGTTTGAAAAAAGGTGAAAATTTTGGTTAACCCTAAATATCTTACGAACCAAAAACGCTAGAGACTTGAATTAAATTTTATATAATAAATTGTAACATGATACCAAACAGGTATATTTTTTGAAAAAAATCAATATAACGGTTTTTTTTTTAAAATCAATAAAACTGAAAAAAAAAATTTGTCACCGCCAAAATTTTACGACTGAAATATGATTTCATCTCTTAAACAATTTTGTGCAACGAAGAATAATGTTTTTAACATCTGACAAAATTTTGAGAAAAATCTCATTGACAATTTTTTTATAAAAAATAAAAATCTAAAAAAAAACATTACTCAAAGTTCGTAAAAATTGAATATCGATTCAAATATCTTTTCAAAGACTTGAAATTTAGACTTCAAGCTTATTTTACAAAATATAAAACCCTAAAAAACATTTATAAAAGTTGGTAAAAATTGATTTTCGACTCGAATATCTTTTCAAAACTTTAAGGTATTGGCTTTGATTTACTTTTATCTTTCAAAAATTCTTGTTGTCAACATACAATTAAAGTTTGAAAAAAATCGAATTGACAGTTTTTTTACAAAAAATAAAAACCTAAAAAAAAAAATGTATAAAAGTTGGTAAAAATTGATTTTCGACTCAAATATCTTTTCAAAAATTTTAAATATTGGCTTCAAAGTTATTTTATCTCATAAGAATTATTGTTTTCAACATTTGGTAAAATTTTAAACAAATCGAATTGACAGTTTTTTTTTACAAAAAATAAAACTCTAAAAAAAACAATACTAAAACTTCGTAAAAATTTACTTTCGACTCAAATAGCTTTTCAAAACTTAAAAATATTGGCTTGAAACTAATTTTATTTCACAGAATATATTGTTTTCGATATTCAGTAATTTTTATATAAAAATCAAAAAGTCCGTTTTTTCATAAAAAATAAAATCTACAAAAAATATTACGCAAATTTGGTAAAAATTGATACGAGTTCGAGATAGACAAACTTTTAAGCAAGACAAGTCGACAGACCGGATGGGAAGTTATCAGTGTGGGTCGCATCCCAGCCTCTTTTTTTGGTTTTGCTTTCGGATAAGTTTTTGACATATTGGGGTATGTTCGTAGATTTGGTCAGTCGTCGTTCATGAAATTGAAGTTCTTATAACTGCACCATTTATATTCAGGGTAGAAAGATCGAAATTAAAATTTGTATGTGAAATGTGAAAGACTTTTGAAATTCAATTTTGACAATAGGGGTACTCATGGTAATAACCTTTTCTTAAATATACAACGGCCACTTTTGTCAAAAAGATGTAAATTTACAAAATAACAAAATATCTTTGTTCTTGTAGCGCCATTTGTTAAATAAAAAAAAAACTACAAAAATTGTTTTTTAAACCAAAAATTAGGCTTTGTGGTCAGAAAAACTTACAACATTTTTAACTCATGTAGTGTTCTAATTGCCTTTGAAATTTTGGTGTAAAAATCTCAGATTTTTCCTGGCCAATAGTAGATGAAATCTTAAATGTTATTGAAAGTGCGTGTGCTTGTTCCTATGTGTGAATTTTTGGTAAAAATCGAGAATCAGATTTTTGAATCTCTAATCCATTTTTTCGAATCTCAAGTCTCAATTAAATCATGATATCTAAGATTTTTCCACTTTTTCCTCCCTTCACCACCTCTTTTAGCTGTCAGATTCACAAATTGGACTCGACTTTAGAGGTATGACAAAAAGTTCAAACTCATTTTGTTTTTTTTTTTCAAAATCAAATGGCAATCAGCAAAAGTTGACCGTTGTAGTTATGTCTTAAATCTCGAAAATAGAAAACGACATTACAGAACAAAAATATCAAACGCCATAGAGCAAATATGTGTGACTTGTTCCTAGATTTGTGCGTTCCAATATCAATTCAAAATATATTTAAATAAAAGAACGCACTTAAAGTGTGTTGCACTCTGAAAAGAAAGCCTTTAAGACTTTAGAGTTATGCCATTATCCGAGTTACCAACCTAAGAATTTCAATTTTTTGCGATCTAGCCAGATTTAAGTTTAAATATATATAGCTATAGCTTAAGCTCCCACTGCGGATAGGGATAGCTGTGCTAAAAAAACAAGCCTAATGTGTCTGATATGATCGCGTCTATCCGTTTTGTACACATTACAAGAAAATGTTATAGGTGCTTTTTCAAAGGAGTATTTACTCACTTATTAAAAGTAGCGCTACATTTCTGTGTGAACTAAGGCCTTACTAATAATCACAAATAAACTTTTTCATCTCGGTTACTAGCTACATGTTTTCAGTGTACCACTCCAAGTAGGGTGAGGTCACTTTCCACTTGTGGGCGCCACCTGACCCTCGATCTTCCTCTACTGCGGGTGTGGATTCGAAGACTTTCCGGGCAGGAGCATTGGTTTAAATGCGCTTTAAGTGATACAGTCATCTCAGTCGTTCAACTTTTATCCTTCTGGCTAAGTCTACGTCGTTCAACAGCTCATTGTTACTTTTTCTCCTCCTTTCACCTTTTATATATATGTATACGGAACCGTAAATCACGCAAGGAACTTTTCTCTCAAAACAACCCAAAGTGCTTTCATCCGCTTTGTCATATAGTCCATGCTTCTATACCGTATAACAGAACGGGAATGGTGAGGGTCTAAATAGAAAAACGTTGGTCGTTCGAGAGAACGCAGCAGCGCGATGATTCCATGATCGTCCTGCCCAAACGAATGAGCTTAACAGGGATGCCAAAACTAGCCATAGCTGTATACAGCTCGTCCCTGTAGATGCTGTCAAATGCAAAATTAAAATCTATGAAGAGGTGGTGGGTGTCGATTTGATGTGTTTGGTTTTTTCCGGGGTATGCCGTAATGTGAATATTTGATCGACTGCAGGCATTTCTGGTCTAAAACCATCAGGTCAATAATCTGACAAGGACTTATCAGGTTGTTGACAGCGGGCATTTAACGTTCGCACATATCACGACAGAGAATATTTCTTAAGCTTTGTTAAGTAGGCCAATTCCTTTATAGTTGGTGCTGTCAAGAGGGTCTCCTTTTTAAGTATCGGTCAAACACTATTTTGCAGCCTTCGCTTCCAGGTTAATGTGCTTGTGAATTTAGTTTTACCTACTCATAAAACTTCGAAAAATGTCTGCTTTTAAAGCTCTTGACATCTTCGACGGCACGCGTGTCTCAGGTTGATCATAATGTGGTCAATCTGGTTAACGGTAGGTTGAATTCAAGGTAGGTTCAATCCAAGTGAATTTTGAGGTTTGGAAAGCGCGTACTGGCTACCATGACGATTATTCTACCAAGCATATTTTATTTTCCCTTCCTAGCTTGGCACTAAAATCGCCCAGGAAAATGTATATATCACAGCTTATCACTGTCCATATGCTTTGTCCAAGAGCTTCACAACTCATGGTATGTTCGTCCTTCTCTTCTGTGTGAGCGTGTAGGTATATTGTCGAATGTTGCCGAATTCTGAACTTTTGCGGATGGTCATGAGGCGCTCGTTGATGCGCCTTTACCTCAAAACGTGTTGCCAAAGTCTGGCTCCAATGAAAAAGCCGCATCCAAATGCCCGTTGTTGGTTTTCTCGGTAGCAGTTACCATAGTAATATCGCAATTTTGCATCCTCTTTTTGCCCGGCCATCCCATCGCATTTCCTGGATGGTGGTGATATCTGCCTTATAGTTGTCACTAGGGCCTCCCGTAATTTTTTGACTGCTAAGCATATAGAGTAAGCATATCAATTATATAATAAAAGTGAGTATTCACCTCAATTGTTGATTTTAGTTCATAAAGACAAACATATACTTTTAAAGTTGATTAGATCTTCCTTTCGGCTTTACTGCGAGGTCAAAGAAAAATGCGGATGAGTGACTTGAATTCGGTAACAAATAAAGTTCGTCCTTTTATCAAAAATCCTGCTTATCTGGTTTAATAATCTGCTTTTAAATAAAAGCAAAGTTTAATTCTTAGGCATGGAAATTAATCACAAAAAAAAAAGAATTAGTGAACAAAGATAAATTCCATCCTATTCAAAAATAAGTTTTTGAAGCGATATGACAATTGGTAAATAGATCCAGACGGGTTATTTTGAAATTTAATTTAATTTTGTATCACCGATTATTTACTCCTTTGTGTTGAATTCTTATATAAGTATCTAAATATATAAAAGATCCGAATAAAGAATTCATCCTTTTTATCCTTTCTCTTCTTTTGAATATTTCTGTGTAAATTGAGATAAAACTCAAGGGTTCGTCCTTGCAATAAAGGAAAAGTAGTTACTAATTATTGTCTGGTTTTAGTTTGCCGAGGATTAAAGTAATAATTATCAACAAAAAAGTATTTAAAATATGCAAGAAAATAAATCCCTACAGGATAATAGTTAATCTTATCATTTTCTTAAATAGAAATAAAACCTTCTGTATAGATGCAGAAATAAGTAAAATAATAAAAGTAGACTTGCGATTACTCCTACAAATTACAAGGAGAATTCCAGCAATTTATTTTTTGGACAAAGATTAAATTATTTGAAAATTCTAAAAATCAGAAAATATTTTTTTTGTCATTCCATGCATCAAACTAGAATACAAAAAAATTGAAACTTGAGTCATTATTGTTGAAGATGCATTTTGAAGTTAAAGTCCATGAGCTAAGTAATATATTTACTGTTTTGATTTATTTGTTTATGATTAAAAATTCAAAGCAATCCTTGTGGTTTTTAAACAACAATTTATCTGTTTTGTAATGGGTATTTTTTAAGATTCGTTTATTTGAATCTGGGTATACTTTTTTCGTTGTTGGTTTTTGACAGCTGTCATTTGATTTATACTTAGTTCAGTTTTCTATTGTATAATGAATTAACTTGATTCTGAATAACGTTTGCAGATTGCGTGATTTTACTGCCAATTTAAAAGTTCGTGGGGTCTTGGGACTATTATTTGTGGAGTTTTGAAAAGAAGCTTGTCTATAAAAAGTAGTCAAAATCGGGTTCCTCTCTGGAATTTCTCCGAGACAGGCGTGGTCACCCGAGAAAGAAGGAATTGACATAGAAATCTGTAATTTATCTCAAATGAGTTTTCGAATGGAAAACAGTCAGCTCACAACCATCCACGAACTCATGTTCACAATGCTGGAAGGGAAGACAGCCCCATCTCAATGTGATAGGTACTGTACTAACGCTACTTCTTCCTGTTTCATACTGTTCAAAACAAAACACAACTTCAGGACTAAATAAGCCGACCTACGAGTAAATTAGAAACAAACCTGCAAACAAAGAAGCATTTAAGTTGGAAAATGACTCTTCTCCACGCTAGTATAAAGTACATGTTTCCTACACTTTGCCATTTAAATCTTATTTCAAAGTTCAAAGCTTCATCAATTCACAAAATTGCCGTTTCTGGAACAAAGACAATCCTCGAGTTATTAATAGAACACCATTTTAATCCATTGACATTTACTATTTGGGGGCAGTTTACATGCTGCTATCATCATCTGACCTTATTTCTTTCAGAATGAATAAGGAGCTGCATTTATGGTGATAGACAAGTTCTATCGAGCAATGCCGACTGATTTTTTGTTTCAAAAATTAATCAACTAAACATCGTCGACTGCAGTTTGTCCCAAAATTTATTTTCAGAAGTCCTACTGTTTTATGCCCCCTTGTTTTGTGGAATGAATGCTTCTTAGTTATGCTTAATGGGACTATTTGAACCATTGGTTTATCCCAACGGGTCAGCAACTTTGGAAGCTTTGGAAGGCAATATTACAGGCAAACCGTTCAGATTTATTTTGAACGGGTTATGTATTTTGAAAAGTATATGTTGTATATGTTAGAATCCTCAAGCAATTGAAGAGAGTCCATTGCATCTACAAAAATTCATTGTTTGGTTTGCTTTTTGGTCCAGAGTTGTGATTTGAATCAACTTCTCCGAATACGACGATGGAACGACATTCACCGTCAATTCGACTAGGAGAATATGTGATTTCAAAAAGGCAGTGCCACATGCCATACAACTCGAGTGAATAAGGGTATATTCCAAGAGACATTTCCTGGCCGCTTAATATCTCGTCATGGCGATATCGTACCCCTATTTTTTTTTCAAAAATTTTACTGAATGTTCACAACAATATTTTTGGAAAGATAAAAGTAGTTAAAAGCTAATATCTACAATTTTGAAAAAATATTTGAGTCGAAAATCAATTTTTACCAACTTCTATTAATTTTTTCTTAGGTTTTTATTTTTTGTAAAAAAACTGTCAATTTGATTTTTCTCAACATTTTTCAAAATGTTTAAAACAATATTTATTATAAGATACAATAATAATCAATAACTTTGAAGCCTAAATTACAATTTTTTTAAACGATATTTCAATCGATATTCAATTTTTATAAACTTTGAGTAATTTTTTTTAGATTTTTATTTTTTATAAAAAAAACTGACAATTCGATTCTTCTCAAAATTGTATCAGATGTCAAAAACATTATTCTTTGTTGCACAAAATTGTAATAATATATTTGTATAATATATAAAAAAAAGGTTTAATGGGTTTTTTTTCAAAAAAAATATTTATTTGATATCACGTTACAATATATTATATAAAATTTAATTCAAGTCTCTAGCGATTTTGCTTCGTAAGATATTTAGGGTTAACCAAAATTTTGACCTATTTTTCAAACTGCTATGGTAAAAAAAACCACCAAAGCAATTTTCTTGATAGCCTTTCTGCATTTTTCTGCCTTATTATCTATATAACACAATTTATTTGAAGTCGATATCTCTTCTGGTTCTTGAGATATGGATGACGAAAAAAACGTCGCGAACGTACGTACATACGCACGCACAGACATCTTTCTAAAAATCTTTTATTTCGATGATATTTTGACGTCAAGAAATGTCAAAATTATCAATTTGACAAATCGGACCCATTACAATAACATCCTTTGGGAAGTTAAAAATGTAGAAAAAATCGTGCAAAAATCAACCGTCAACACTAGAGGCACAATCTTCCAAAGGTCCATCCAATTACTCGAATACGCAGATGATATTGACATAATTGGAAGATCAAAGCGTGATGTCAGTGGAGCGTTTTTGAGCATTGTGACGGAAGCGATGAAGATGGGTTTAGTGGTCAATGAGGGCAAGACCAAGTATATGCTGTCATCAAAAAAGTTCACTGAACGACGACGTTTTGGACAAAACGTCACCATGGACAGCTATAACTTTGAGGTAGTTAAGGACTTTGTCTACCTAGGCACCGCTATTAATGCAGACAACTACACCAGCGCTGAAATCAAACGAAGAATAACTCTTGGAAATCGCTGCTTCTTTGGACTTAGAAGGCAATTGAGAAGTAAAGTCCTGTCTCGAGCATGTAAAATCACCATCTATAAGACACTCATCATCCCGGTTCTCATTTATGGCGCTGAGGCCTGGACCCTGTCAAAGAAAGATGAGAGCGTCTTAGGATGCTTCGAGAGAAAAATTTTTCGGGTGGTTTTTGGTCCCATACGCATAGATGGAGAATGGAGGAGAAGATATAACGACAAACTGTACGGGCAGTACAGTGACACTGACCTAGTTAGCAGAATTAAAGTCCAACGGCTTAGATGGCTAGGTCATGTAGAGCGGATGGACATCAACGCTCCAGCCCGGAAGGTCTTCGAATCCAATCCCGAGGGACGGCGCAGTAGAGGAAGACCGCGACTCAGGTGGCGCACGCAGGTGGGAGAGGACCTCAACCAACTTGGCGTGCGAAACTGGAGACAGCTAGCTAGGGACCGAGCTGGCTGGAGACGCATGTTAGTTGAGGCCCAGTTCCGCCCGGACTGTAAGTAAGAAGGATGAATGAAATTGATTTGAGAGATATCAAGAACCGAACATCAATTTTTATTATATTTGCGTACTACTTTTTCTAAATTTTATTTTTAATGAAAAAACAACTACTGAAAGTAAATTTTTACCAAGTTTTAGCTTTGTTTTTTTTTTTAGGTTTTTATTTTTGTCAATTAGATTTTTCTCAAAATTTTACTGAATGTTGAAAACAATAATTCTTATAGGTTAAAATTAGTTGGAACCCATAATCTCAACTTTTTCAAAAGATATTTGAGTCGAAAATCGATTTTTACTAACTTTTGTTAAATTTTCTTTTAAGTTTTATTTTTTGTAAAAAAAAAAACTGCAATTCGATTTTTCTCAAAATTTTACTGAATGTTAACAATACTTTTTACAATATGAAAGTTGTTTAAAGCTGAAATCTCAAGGTTTTGAAAAGATTTTTAAATCGAAAATCAACTTTTACCAACTTTTATTATTTTTTTTGTTAAGGTTTTTATTTTTAGTAAAAAAAATTGTTTATTCGATTTTTCTCAAAATTGTTCAAAATGTTGAAAATTTCTTATAAGAGAAAATCAGTTAGAAGCCATAATCTCAAGTTTTTGAAAAGATATTTGAGTAAAAATTCAATTTTTACCAATTTTAAGTAATGTTTTTTTAGGTTTTTATTTTATATAAAAAAATCTGTGCATTCAATTTTTTTCAAAAGTTTATTGAATGTTGAAAATAATATTTCTTATAATATAAAATAATTTGAAGCCCATTTTACGTCGAAAATCAAAAAAGTTTCGTTTTTAAAATTTCTGGATTTCAAAATGCTTTTTGTTTAACACAATCAAAATAATAATCAAGGTAGCATTTCAAATCAAATCAAATGGGGTGGCGCAACAGTCCGTTGTGAACCAGGGCCTAGTGACTTACAACTCTCAACCATTCCTGTGTGCGAGTACTGTTGTCAGGAATGGAAGGGACCTACAATTTAAGGCCGAATCCGAACGGCTAATTTGAGAAAGCACTTTTTCATGACAAGAATTACTCTTGAAGGAATTGTCAATTCCTCGCAAGAGGCAGTACCCGTGAAAATTAATTTTTTAAATTAAGGTGGCACAGGCAGGGATTGAACCCAAGACCCCTTGCATGACAGTCCAACGCACTAACCATCATGCCACGGGTACTACCAAGGTAGCATTTAGTCTGGAATAAATCGATCCCGCATGTCTGTAACATTATGAACAACAACGTCTAAACCATTATTTGTATCGTCAATCCCAAGAAATCTATTGTTAATTTTCTTACACTTCGTGTTATACAAATACAGTACACTCTTTTATTTTCACATCATCACCAAATATAGAACCTTGAATAACCTATCAAAAATCATACAATAGAACAAAAATAAAATAGCCGTTCTTTGGGAAACCACCTCCGAAAACAACAACAAACTAAAATTAACCAGCTTACCAGTTGATGAATGGATTAAGGGAAAATGTTACTTACACCCGTCCACCCATCACCACCCACATCCTCCCTCCATCTGCCATAATATTCAATTTCCAATTCATCAACCATCCTTATACACATTCAATTATTCCCCAAAGAGGCTTACATAAAATTGATGAAGTATACTTAAGTAAGTTTTTTTTCTTTCTTATTTTTATATCAATGTCAAGCCCAAGTCCAAAAATCTATACTCCAACTTCGTCTAGATGTTTAGCCAACAGCAAGCGAAGCACATTGTAATTCGTCACAGGACACCCATTTATACCCCATCAGCCTCCGGAACATAAACAACAACAACATATCCGATAATGAAATAGAAAGTGAAATCCCTGACAGTTGGGTGACATGCGGCAATGGCTTGACTATATGGCAAAGGCAAAGGCAAAGCAACCCATTCAATTCAGTCGCCATATTAAAGAGCGAAAGTGAAATATCGTGCGTATTAATAAATCGTAGCAAAACGAAAAGCCTCCTGATAGCCGGTAGTCGAATCTCGATAATATAAATGAATGAATTTTTTAGTAGGTATACAAAATTTAATCAATAAGCGACGAAGAAAAGTTTTCACTTCTTGAAGCCATAATGCACCACCGTTTGGTGAAGACCCCTGATTGCAAATTCAGCAGACGAATCAATCAATCGGTTGTAGCGTCGATTGATGGTAGTGGCAGTGGCAGTGGGAGGCAAGGTTAACCATAATAAGGTGGCTTATGCGAGTTATGCTTCCAAAAGACGACTTCGACAATAACGACGAAGACTACGACTAAGACGCGACCACGAAGAAGAGCGAGCGCCTCTGGCTTTGGTACTGCCACTATCACGATGGATGGCCAAAAAGAAATCAAAATCGAAAATTTCGAAAATATATTCATCTTGACAAATTCACCAACGCCAAGCATTGTTAATTATTATATTATCGTTTAATGTAAGAAGTGCACGTTCCAAATGCCTGCGCTGCGCATCCGGCATTGTTTCACGGATCACCACGGAACACTCCCTTTTCACTCCCTTCCCTTCTTCAATCCATTTATTAAAGTCTGCTTAAACAGTGCTTATGGCTCACTACTTTATAACTTGTTTGGTATAAGTTTGAGTTTTGTGGGTGTTTGATTAAAAACATCCATCTCACTGGAAACGTACTGTTATTTGAAACTTATAAACAAACTTAAGTAAATTCATGAAAGAGCGAGCTCAACTCAAATATAATTAAATCTTTTTTGAAACTTTCACTATATAAATAACAAAGACAAAAAAGTACTTACGAGTAATTATATTAAATACTATAAGATTCAAAGCCCATCATTGTTGTTCCTTATAGCTTTGGGCCAAATTGGCTATTGGTTTAGCTTTGGCTTAGGGCTTAGAACTTTCTATAGAAATTTTACAAATGAAAAGATATTTTATTTATTTTTGTTGTACGTTAGATTATTTCGAAGCTAACGTTGGAGTTAAGGTTGCTATATATGTACATAGGTAACAGTGTCCATGAAATATTTTTGTCTTAAATTAGAATTTCGTATAAGAATGTGCTTCCATAAACACAATACATGAACAACTCTTTTTATCAGATTTCATAGTTGAGAATGCCAAGGGATCTAGTTACTTATTTATCCAATTAAATGTTGATGCTTTCAAACTTCCTGTTGAAAGACTGTTACATTTTTTTCGATTTAGGTTCAAGTTTTAAAAGTTTTGAATGTCACTTAAGTGATACAAAAGTGTAATCTTTGGGTCATTTTTCAAATCACCACTTGCAAACATAGGTCATGAAGTTCAAAGTTAAAATTGTTATCAAATGAAATATGAATTTTAATTGAAATAAGGACTCTGGTAGAATGAAAGAAGTCACGATAAACCTTCTTTATTTTAACTCCTTTTGGAAATAGTTTTATGAATCGAAAAACAAGAAAGAACCTTATAAGTTGAAAAAAATTATTTAGTTTGAAATCTTCAAGTTGGAAAAATTTAATTTCGACTCAAAAATCTTTTCAAAAAATAAAAATATTGTCTTCAAACCTTTTTTATTTCACAGAAAATATTGTTTTAGATGTTCAATAGTTTTTTTTTTATAAAAATCTATAAAAATAGCGTTTTTTTATAAACAATGAAATCTAAAAATAAGTAATATAATTTGGTAAAAATTGATGTTCGACAAATCGATAGACGAAATGGGAAGTTATCAGTGTGGGTCGCATCCAAACCTCCTTTTTCTATGCCTACGGGACCAAAAATCACCCGAAGAATTTTTCTCTCGAAGCATCCTAAGACGCTCTCATCTTTCTTTGACAGGGTCCAGGCCTCAGCGCCATAAATGAGAACCGGGATAATGAGTGTCTTATAGATGGTGATTTTAGATGCTCGAAAGAGGACTTTACTTCTCAATTGCCTTCTAAGTCCAAAAAAGCAGCGATTTGCAAGAGTTATTCTTCGTTTGATTTCAGCGCTTGTGTCGTTGTCTGCATTAATAACGGTGCCTATGTAGACAAAGTCCTTAACTACCTCAAAGTTATAGCTGTCCATGGTGACGTTTTGTCCAAGACGTCGTCGTTCAGTGTCCTTTTTTGATGACAGCATATACTTAGTCCTGCCTCATTGACCACTAAACCCATCTTCTTCGCTTCCGTCGGAATGCTCAAAAACGCTCCACTGACATCACGAGTTGATCTTCCAATTATGTCAATATCATCTGCGTATCCGAGTAATTGGATAGACCATTGGAAGATTGTGCCTCTTGTGTTGACGGTTGAGTTGTGCACAATTCTTTCGAGAACGATGTTGAAGAAGTCGCATGACAGTGCATCGCCTTGTCTAAAACCTTTTTTGACATCAAATGCATCGGTAAGATCTTTCGACCTTTATAGAGCAGCGTGCATTCTCCATCGTCATTCTGCACAAACGGATAAGTTTGACAGGGATGCCAAAAATAGACATTGTTCGGTAGAGCTCTTCCCTATAGATGCTGTCATACGCGGCTTTAAAATCGATAAAGAGAGGGTGGGTATAGATTTGAAGCTCCTGGGTTTTTTCCAAGATCTGCCGTAGTGTGAATATTTGGTCGATAGTGGACTTTCCTGTTCTGAAGCCACACTGATAAGGACCAATCAGGTTGTTTACGAATGGCTTCATACGTTCGCATAATACGGCAGAAAGTATCTTATACACAATGTTAAGGGGACTGATGCCTCTGTAGTTGGCGCAGTTAAGAGGGTCTCCTTTCTTATGTATCGGGCACACCGACCATATTTTGCAGATGAGTTGGTGCATGCTCCCTACCAAGCCATCGCCTGCTGCTTTGAATAGTTCGGAAGCGATGCCTTAAGTTTAGATATAAATATCTTCAATTCGTCAAGGTCGGGTAGAAGGAATTGTTGATCTGCGTCGCCGAGGTTGAGTGAATCTATTTCCCTTACAGCCGAATTCGGTTCGCCATCGCCGTTATATAATTTGGAGAAGTGGTATTTCCATATTCTCAATATAGACTGCTGTTCTACAACGATGTTCCCCCTACAGGCTTCGGTTCGTGGCTGGTACCCTTGGGAGGTTTTTTTTTACCTTTTGGTAAAATTTACGAACCTCATTCCTGTTGTGACATCCCTCTATCTCCTCGATTGCATGCTTCTCATGCTTTCTTTTTTTCTATCTAAGAAGCCGGTGTTCCTCTCTCCTCTTCTGCTCGTAGAGCTCGCGAGCAGCTCTAGTCCTTTCGTGCAGCGCCGTTTTGTATGTCTGATGTCTCGCTGCGTGCACTTGCCCCTCGGAATGTTCGGACATCCTGTAGACTGGAGAAGTGTCGTGCGTCGATCGCAATGTGGTCAATCTGGTTGACAGTTTATTGATCAGGAGATTTCCATATGTAAACTACGTACTAGCTGCCAGAACGTCTCGCCCGCAGTGAAATCCGGGAGCTAAAATCCGTTGTCGGAGGTGGTGTCGTGCAGGCTGTATCCCCCAAATGTGCCACCGAAGATGTCTTCTCTTTCTAGCTTGGCGTTAAAATCTAATAAGACAATTTTAATGTCATAGCCAGGGCACTGCTCATTATGTCTTGTTCAAAAGCTCGAAGAATATGTCTTTGGTGTCTTCATCTTTCTCCTCTGTTGGGACATGCGCACATATTAGGCTTATGTTATCGAATTTAGCCTTGACGCGGGTTGTTGTGATGCGTTCGCTCAGACTGTTGAAACTCAAGACTTTTTGCCTGAGTCTAGTTCCAACAATAGTAGCAGTCGCCGTAGTAGATATCGCAGTCTTTTAGTTTCCGTTTGCCCGGTCCATCCCATCGCACTTCTTGGATGGCGGTAATATTTGCCTTGCGGCAGTTAAGGGCTTCCGCTAATTGTTCAGCTGCACGTGGGCTGACCTAACATTCCACGTACAGATCCGAAGTTCGTTATCCTTATTTCGTTTGCTTGGGTTGTCAACAGTGAATCCGTCCGTATCTGATACTTGTTGGTGCTTCGCAACTAAGGTATTTTTTACGTGGCCAGGAAGTCACCCCGACTGCACAACACCCAACCTGGAGGGCCAGATCCTAGGTATAACTCCGAGGATGGGGAGCAAGATAAAACAGCTCCTTATAGGCATGGGCTCCAAATAAGTCGAAGAAGCCCTATAAGGTGTTCACTAAGTAGTTCAACCTTACTGGATCTGTAGACGCCACCGTTGATTCCATCTCGGGAATTCCTCCGCTGCCGTCTGGATAAGGAGAGGTGCCTTAGTGGAAACATTTATAGATGCTGCCATATGCGGCCTTGAGATCGCCATCTGAGTTTTTTCACTGGTAATGCTTCTTGCGATGAATTGACAAATTCTCCATGAAAAGTGCTTTCTTAAATTAGCCGTTCGGGTTTCGGCTTAAAACTTTAGGTTCCTCCCATCCCTGACAACAGTACTTACACACAGGAATAGTTGAAAGTTGTAAGCCACTAGGCCCTGGTTCTCAAAAATCGGTTGCCTGTTGCGCCAACTTATTTATTGATTTTAGTTTCAAACTAATTTTATCATATAGAAAAATATTGTTTTCGACATTCAGTAAATTAATTTCATTCATTCAATTTGTATTTGCTTATATAAAAGATATTTAGTCGAAAATCAATGTTTACCCACTTTAAGTAATGCTCTTTTAAGGTTTTTATTTTGTTGTAAAGAACTGTCACTTAGATTTTTCTCAAGATTTAACTAAATGTTGAAAACAAAACTTAAAAAAAAAAATAAGTTTTTCGGTTTTCCTCCAAATGTTTCTGAATATTGACAGCAATATTTTTTAAGAGATAAGATAAGTATAAAGCCATAATCTCAAAGTTATGAAAAGATATTTAAGTCAAATAAACTATTTATTATAACTTTTGTTACTTTTTGTAGGTTTTTAATTTTTTGTAAAAAAAATTGTCAAATCAATTTTTCTCAAAATTTTACCACGTGTTAAAAACGTTATTTTTCGTTACTCAAAATTGTTTTGGAGATAAATTTTTGTTCATAAAATTTTCAAGGTGACTAATATTCTTTTTGTCAGTTTTTTTTGTTTAAAAAAAAATCAAGTACAGAATTGGAATTTTTTACAAAAATTGTTTTGTTTGGTATCGCGTTACAATATATAAAATAAAATTGAAATCAAGTCCCTACTGTTATTGTTTCGTGAAATATTTTGGGTTAGCCAAAATGTTCACCTTTTTTTAAATTATTGCTATATGGTAAAAAAGCACCTACTCAATTCTTTTGAGAGTCCTTTCTGTATCTTACTGCATTATTATCTGTAAATCAATTTTAACTTATGAAAAAAATTATATGAGAAATAAGTAGACTAGATGTATCTCTCTATCTCTAAACACCTTAAAGGCTTAGGTATTGTTGTGTCTTACAGCACTACACAAATCATTAGACTTATGTCCTTTGCGTGTCATTCTCAGGCAATTTTTACTTAAAGCCCTAAGGAAATCTTGAATAAGAAAGGACAAAAGTTTTTTCTGTCTTCTATTCATCATTTTTTCATGTATACAACATTTTAAATTACAATAGGAATACCTTCAAGCCAAATTTCATAACATTGAATAAAGTCTTCAGCATTCTTCTGCAGATCTTAACATTAAGATAATGCCGCTAGTGAACCAAATGTTCTCACCATAAGGTTTATGAAGGAAACATTTTGTTTAATTTGTTTGTTGGTATTTTATCTATTGTGCTATTTTATCTTTGTTACCTTCGATGGAATTTCAACACGAATAGAAGTAAAACTCTGTTAGAATTTCTCAAGGGCAGAAATGGTACAGTTTTTAATTGAGAAGGATGTATTTTCAAATTTTTTCTTTTTAATGCAATATTTTGGTGCCTTTGGGATTTCCATGAAATAAAAATAATCAAACATCTTTAACATTGTTTTGTTGAACTTTTATAAAATGTTAGCTTGATACGAATTTTCAAACTTTGACATGTTACTTCGTACTTGGTGTGAATTTTGGGCTGTCGACATCATCGATCAATATACTTCTTGTAGGTCCAATAGGATTACGACACGAGCTTTAAACAGCCAGTGGCGCAATGGGTATTTTCCTCGTGGAATTTTTTTTATAGATTTCACTTCTTTTCATGGCTCCCGACTCTCCCGACTCTCCCGAGTCATGAATCATTCAATGTCATAACAAAAACTGAGGGGAAAGTTCTGTCATTCTCATACCGAAAAAATTCACTTAATATTAATTTTCACTTGGGTGGTGTTTGGTACATCACAACACATTAGATATACAAATAATAAAATCAGAACTGTATCCGAAAAATTGAAGGTCTTCGAATGTTAATGCATCAATTTAGCAATGAAAATATCTATTCAAAGGTAATATATCTCCATCAAAAAACGAGAGCATTTTTGTATATTCATTGATTTTCTATAACCATGAAATCAATTTTTCTATTAGGTTATAATGGCTTCGCAGCGGCCTTGAACTGATAAACAAAATGAAAAATTGCTTACTAAAGGGAATACATTTTATAGATAACAAATCATTTATCTTCAGAATCAAAAGATATGAATTCAAGTGTTGGAGGTTAATAAAAAATATACAAATTGTATCTGCTGCAAGGACAAACGAAGCAATTCTGATGTAGGTACGCTTTAATGTAGGTGGTCATTGAAAACCAATCACTCATTCTCTCTAAATGACACATCATCTAAGTCGTTGGCCTTTTATTCTTTTAACCATATCAGTGGCACTGTACGGCCCGTACAAATCGTCGTTGTATCTTCTTCTCTACTCTCCATCTATGTAGACGGGACTAAAAATCACCCGAATACAATGTTACGCTCTCATCTTGCCTTCAATCATCAGCGCCATAATTCAACTGTACATTTTTTTAACTCATTACGAAAACCTACAATATTTTAAGCAAGACAAATCGATAGACGAGATGGGAGGTTATCAGTTTTTTTTTTTGATTTAAGGTGGCTCTACAGTCCTATGTGAACTAGGACCTCAGCCAACAAACTTCTTCATCTAGCTGTACTGTAGGTGTGGAGAACCGGGATGATGAATGTCTTATAGATGGTTATCTTAGATGATCGAGAGACGACTTTACTATTGACTTCTAAATCCAAAGAAGCAGTGATTTTGAAGAGGTTTTCTTCGTTTGTTTTTAGCGCTGGTGTCGTTGTCTAAATTTATAGCGGTACCTAGGAAGACAAATTCTTTGACTACCTCAAAGTTATAGGTGTCTTTGGCGACGTTTTTTACAAGACCATATCGTTCAATGTCCGTTTTTGATGACTTGGTCTTGCCCTCTTTGACCAATAAACTAATCTTTTCCGCTTCTGTCCCAATACTTCGACGCTTTACTGACATCGCGCTTTGATCTTTCATGCGACTTCTTCAATATCGTTTTTTTTTTTTCAGAACAATGTTGTAGAAGTCACAGTGGTATTAACTTGTCAAAACTTTTTTTGACATCAAATGTATCGGTAAAATCTTTTCCGACCTTGATAGAGCAGCGGTATTCTCAATCGTTATTCTGCACAAACGGATAAGTTTGACAGGGATGCCAAAACCAGAGTTTGCTTTGTAAAGATCTTCCCTATAGTGTCATACGCGGCTTAACAATCGATAGAGAGATGGTGGGTATGAATTTGAAGTTCCTGAGATTTTTTCCAAGATTTGTAGTAGTGTGAATATTTGGTCAATTGTGGACTTTCCTGGTCTGAAGCCAAACTGATAAGGACCTATTACGTTGTTGACGACTGGCTTCCAACGTCCATAAGACGACATAAATTATATGCGATGTTCAGGAGACTGAAGCTGCTGTAGTTGGCGCAATTCAAAGAGTCTCGTTTCTTGTGTATTAAGAAATCTTTGCTAAGATACAAAGATACATATCGGGCTCGGGCATGCTTTCTTCAGACCATATTTTTCAGATAAGTTGGTGCATACTCTCTATCAAGTCTCTGCTTTAAATAATTCGGCAGTGAGAAGTGAAGCAGTGGTCTTTCCATATTCTCAGCATAGACTATGGTTCTTCTACTAAGTTCCCTTGATTGATCTGGTTTTTAGAAGACGGTGTTCCTCTTTCCTCTTGTGCGCTAATCCTTCTGTACAGCGCAGTTTGGGTGCCTGTTGCTTGTGTGCGCTTGTTGGCATTCTTCATCAAACCAGGGGTTTCGCTGTTGTGGCCGTGTGAAACCTAGCACTTCAGAGGAGTCGTCTCTGACGGCTGCAAGACTAGCACTGGTTTTCAATGCTTAGTGCAGGAAGCATATGATTTCTTAAGAGGATGTTTGTGACTTATGTCGTGCGTCCATTCTTCTCACAGTTTTTCCATGTTTTGGATCTGATTGATATCCGAAGCAGTACTTTGGGTACAACGAAGTAATGGTCTGAGTTAAAGTTGGTCAGTCGGAATGTTCGGACATTCTAAATATTGGAGTAGTGTCGTGCGTCGAGCACAATGTGGTAAATTGGGTTGACAGTTGATTGATCAGGAAATTATCCATGCCACATTGTTGATTTGGAGATGTCTGAACTAAGACTACCTACCAGAAAGGCTTGCACCTGAAACGAAATCGATCAACCTCAATTCGTTGTCGTAGGTGGTGTCGTGCAGGCTGATCTCTCGATTATGCCACCACCAGAGACAGACATCTTCTCTTCCTAGCTTGGCATTAAAATCTTCTAAGACAATTTGAATGTTATATCCAGGGAACTGCTCAAGGATGAGATAGATATTACCTCAATTATGTCTTAGCGTCCTCTAAAATAAGGACAATCGAATGCAGGTGTTCCACCGAGCTGAGATGTTAGAATTGCGAGATTGGCAAGGAATTGTCACTTTTAACAAATTTTTTACAAATGATCATAATAAATCATTTTTTTTGGAGGATTGATAAATTCCGATTCTTTCCGGAATTCTGGTGAGACAAAACAAAGCAATGCAACACAAAAGTCACTTAGGGTCAATATCGTAATTTTTAGAGAAGCTTAATTAGCTCCATATTTTAATCCTTTAGATTATTCGTGATAAAAATACTTGTCACAGGAATTTTTGAATTCTCAAGATAAAGTGAAGGGAGGCAGTGTGTAAAATATCAGCAGAAACAGTGCGGGATAATTTTTGTCGATAGCCTGAATGTTTAAGGACTGTCTTTAAAGCTGAGGACGGTCATTTTGAGTGAAACTCCTTTTTTAATATAATACAAAATATAGCACTTGTTTTTTGTATTTTACACTCGTAACAGAACTTATAGCACGATTCAGTGTTCTTCATGATGATACTTACTCGTAATGCCTCCACATATAAGACTACTAGCATACTAGCTGGTATTCAACTATTTTATATAAAAAAAGTGAGAATGACAAATTTGTCTTGTATTGTACCTTTTTTACTTATTAACTTCCCATAGGAAGTTATTGTAATGGGTCCGATTTGTCAAATTGAAAATTTTGACATTACTCGACATTTCAAGGTCCCTAGAGTCGAAATAAAAGATTTTTAGAAAGATGTCTGTGCGTGCGTGTGTACGTACGTTTGTACGTCCGTACGTCCGTACGTTCGCGACGTTTTTTTCGTCGTCCATAGCTCAAGAACCAGAAGAGATATCGACTTCAAATAAATTTTGTTATACAGATAAAAAGGCAGAAAGATGCGGAAAGGGCTCTTAAGACAATTGCGTGGGTGGTTTTTTTACCATAGCAGTTTGAAAAAAAGGTGAAAATTTTGGTTAACCCTAAATATCTTACGAACCAAAAACGCTAGAGACTTGAATTAAATTGTATATAATATACTGTAACGTGATAGCTAACAGGTATATTTTTTGAAAAAAATTAATATAACGGTTTTTTTTATAAATCAATAAAACTGAAAAAAAAAAATTGTGACCTCTAAAATTTTACGACTGAAATATGATTTCATCTCTAAAACAATTTTGCGCAACGAAGAATAATGTTTTTGAAATCTGATAAAATTTTGAAAAAAATCTAATTGACAGTTTTTTTATATAAAATAAAAATCTAAAAAAAAACATTACTCAAAGTTCGTAAAAATTGAATATCGATTCAAATATCTTTTCAAAAACTTGAAATTTAGGTTTCAAGCTTATTTTATCTTATAAGAAATATTGTTTTCAACATTTTGAAAAATGTTGTGAAAAATCGAATTGACAGTTTTCTTTACAAAAAATTAAAAACCGAAAAAAAATGTATTAAAGTTGGTAAGTTCGTAAAAATTGATTTTCGACTCAAATATCTTTTCAAAACTTTGCGATATTGGCTTTAAGTTACTTTTATCTTTCAAAAAATCTTGTTGTCAACATTCAGTTAAAGTTTGAAAAAAATCTAATTGACAGTTTTTTAACAAAAAATTAAAAACCGAAAAAAAATTTAACAAAAGTTGGTAAAACATGATTTTCGACTCAAATATCTTTTCAAAACTTTTAGATATTGGCTTTAATTTACTTTTATCTTTCAAAAAATATTGTTGTCAACATTTGGTAAAATTTTTTAAAAAATTCGAACTGACAGTTTTTTTACAAAAAATTAAAAACCAAAAAAAAATGAACAAAAGTTGGTAAAAAATGATTTTCGACTCAAATATCTTTTCAAAACTTTGAGATAATAGCTTCTTACTAATTTTTTCTTATAAGAAATATTGTTTTTTATTTTAGGACAAATTTTGAGAAAAATCGAATTGACAGTTTTTTTTACAAAAAATAAAAACCTAAAAAAACTTTATAAAAGTTGGTAAAAATTGATTTTCGACTCAAATGTCTCTTTAAAAATTTGAAATATTGGCTTCAAACTAATTTTATCTTATAAGAAATATTGTTTTCAACATTAGGACAAATTTAAAAAAAAATCGAATTGACAGTGTTTTTACAAAAAAAAAACAAAAAAAAAACAATACTAAAACTCGGTAAAAATTTACTTTCAACGCAAATAGCTTTTCAAAAATTAAAAATATTGGCTTCAAACTTATTTTATTTCACAGAAAATATTGTTTTCAAGATTCAGTAATTTTTATATAAAAATCTAACAGTCCGTTTTTTCATAAAAAATAAAATCTACAAAAAATAGTACGCAAATTTGGTAAAAATTGATACGAGTACATACGAGTATAGACAAACTTTTAAGCAAGACAAATCGACAGACGGGATGGGAAGTTATCAGTGTGGGTCGCATCCCAGCCTCTTTTTTATTTATATAATCTCTATACATATTTCTATTACGGTTATAATACTTCTTTGTTATCAATATTTTTAGTTATTTTTCGAAGCGCATACAGTATACACATATAGATTTTTTACCGAGCTGACACGGGAGCAAGCAACATAAAATATACGTGGATTAAAACAGGGATTTGTGATGTCAAGGCCTCCTTCAGTGTGTTTCCCTGTGCCTTATTGATAGACATAGCAAAACAAAGCTTTATAGGAAAATGTACTCTCTTATATTCGAACGGGTATTCCATAATATCCTGGGAATGAAAACGACTTGAACTTGGGCTGAGCCGGAAAGAATTTTAGCTTCAATCACGTTCCTCTGAATGGTTACTATCCGAAATCAAGTACCATTGCATAGTTTTGGTGCATTTAAATTCCTCATAAGTATTATTGGAGCCCAAATTTCCAAGTCTAGTTCATTCGGAGGAAGTTCTGATGTATTCAAAGAATCAAAAATTTGATTGGAATACCCATAGCATTCTCTTGATGAGTCAGATTATCAATAGAAAGATAAGTTTGTTGATTGGCTTGAAACATTGAAAGAATTTGATTATTTATGCTTGTAACAGAGTCGTTTTTAGGTGCTAAAATCGCTCGTTCGCGTAACCAATCATCCGTTTTCTCTGCAATTTGGGCGACTTGCGGGTAGCAATTTATTCGTCTTATCTAGTGACGCTAGTTGCAAATGTTGGTCCTATTAGTAGTTCACCATCAATTTTTAAAATATTTGCATTTCCTATATCGAAAAAAGTTTTTTCAATCTTAAAAGTTTGACAGAAGCCCACAGAAACGACGATTTTAGGCATTTATTTTATCACTTTTTGTACCTCTTGGCACAATTGGTAATGTTTGTCGAAAATCAATAGCGAACAGTATCACAACACCTCCCATCGGACCTTCATCAACTCTAAAATCTCTAAGTGTACGATCCAGAGCTTCAGGCCCACCTTTATTTACCATAGTCGATTCGTCCCACACAATAAGCGTCGTTTCTTAAAGCACTTTAGCTAGTGAGCTTTGTTTCGAAATACTACAAAATTTACGCTCTTGGCTTTGCAAATCTAAATGCAATTTGAAAGTTGCGTAACCGATTTTTCCATTCTGTAGCAATGTTGCAACAATCTCAGAGGATGCTACTGCCAATGCAATTTTTTTTGTATTCTAAATTAATTAAGCAAAAGATTAATCAAGAACGTTTTTCAGTCCCCCTAGGTGCATCAAGAAAGAACATTTAACCACTGTTCTACATCACGTTGTCGACTATAGTGTTGTATGCAAGCCGCTGGTCGTCGGTTAGTTTTTGTTCATTATCATGAACGAAAATTGAAAGTTGGTTAGCATCATACGTTGTTTCTGAAAGATAAACCCTAACCTGAAGAAATTTTCCACCACGTTCTTCGATCCGTGTAGGAGATTCCATACCAAAGTCAGACATAATTTTTCCTGATATTTTTAGAAGTTGATCTTCAACCAATATTAATGCCTCATTCAAAATTTGTGACGTGATTGCCAATTCCCGGTTGTTCAAATTATGCCTGTGTTGTTGCAATATGTCAGATGCCATATTTTCTTTGTGTTTATTCCATAAATCAACCAAATTTGATATATGACAAAAGGCTATCAAAATTTTCATCTCGTGATTCTACTGAAAAAGTTGCTTGATCGGAGCCTTTATTGATATAACTGCAAATCTATTGGATAGCTTTTACTGAACTACAGATTTCTCTGTAGCACTCGGCACTCGAATACACGATATAATACTGCATTATATTGTAAAATCCAACGATTGTCAAAAAGAATAACGTGTCCACCTTTCATCTTCAGTGGACAAGTTTTTTCGCCATCGGCAGGTGATCAACACCGAAATTTGTCATTTAATGATTGAGTGTCTTTAAAAAAGTTTTTTGGAAATGCCTTGGTACATTTTCAATCTTTCATACATGGTGCTTAATAATTTAATCGACCACACATATATTTTTGAACGATATCGTATAAAAAAGGATATTCTTGTTGATCACTTAACTCAGCAGAAATAAAAGTATCAATATCGTTGGGCCATACTGTATCTTGGAGCCAAACTTAAAGATTACCACGAGGCAAGTCTCTTTTTTGTTACTCGATTGTATACATATAACACCTTGTTTCACCAAATATTTTATCTTTGGTTATTAAATCAATCAGTTTTTTTACTTTTAAATTAAAAACTCGTGAAATAATATCATGTTGATTTGACGCTTGTTAAAAATAAAGATGATTTAATTTCTAGCCATTGATAATTCAAGTCATTGCGATAAACTGATCTCAGGGCGTCCAAAATGTCTTACATAAACCATAGCATCTTGTTTACGTTGCTGCATATATCGAGGGCCACCGGTGAATGAAGCTGGAGAAATAACTCTTTTTCCCATTCCTGTAGGATCAGCGTCAGCTTGAATTGCATATTGTAATTTTAGGCTCGTAAATTAGTTTGACTTGCTCTTAAAAACTGAAGCCGCTCATATTCAATTTTAGCCTACACATCAACAATATACTGATTTAATAATTTCCCGCAACGAAGTAAAATATTATTTGAATTTTCTCTGACTTGAAGCCTGTAAGAGTAAATATCCATTGCTGACACAGTTTTGTTTTGAGGAATTCTTGTTATTGTTATGAACTTGTAGAACGTTAATTGAATAACCGTCTTCACCAGATCAAAGAGTATTGCAGTGCATCGTAAGACCGGTGTATTTCACTTACACCTTGTAAGGTGTTATCTCGTGCTCGCAAAACTATATCCCTTATTGTTAGTTCTTGACCAACAATCAATACGGCTACATCATCAACTTGAGGTGCAATATAACGACCTCAGTGTTGTTCGATCCCTGTCTGTGCCACCTCAAGTTTTATTCACGGGTGCTGCCTCTTGCGAGGAATTGACACATTCTCCAAGAGTAATTGTTATCTTGAAAAAGTGCTTTCTCAATTTAGCCGTTCAGATTTGACATAAAAACTGTATGTCCCCCCATCCCTGCAATTACTCACACACAGGAATAGTTGAGAGTTGTAAGTCACTAGGCCCTGGTTCCCTACGGACTGTTGCGCCAACTTTATTTTTTTTTTTTTAAGTATCGACATTCACCATTGTACTTCGCTCTCTAAATCACCCATGAAATATAATTGCAAAAATTTTGGTTAGTCAAGGTTGTTTGGTAAAAGAGATCCAGCTAAATTATAGACTTGACCCTGAACTTTAAATGTAGGCATAAGATCTCCATGTCTAAAGTCATTGGCACCGAATGACATTATTTGAAAAGCAGAAACGACTTATTAATGGTTCCGGTGGATCAGCAATTTCCGCCAATAAAACTTTTAATCCTGAACAGCAGAGAACTGGTGGTTCTTTAGGCTATTTTAATGCATGACAGAAATTGGTATTCATATTTCCTATCGAAACGTGAGATCATTGATATTTGAATTTTATTTGTATAGATAACAAATTGTTGACTGACATTATCGGACTTTATTTACGCCTAAAACCTGCTCCATGATATCCTCTTTTATTTAAAAAAAAACTTGCATGACTATTCGATTATAAGTTTGGAAGCCAAACCCTAACAAAGATATCCTCTTTTGCTTGATTTGAATTTTATATACATAGATATTTTCACTTTATGATGCGGAAAAATTCTCGATGTTTCTTAAACTGGGAACTTCAGGTTTTCAAACTATCCCTTAGAGGGTATACAGGTTTTAGGATGATTCGTCTAAAGATGATGTGAGGAAAGTATCTATCACCACTTTAAATTCCTCTCGGAAAAAGAAAGCCAACAGAAATTATAAAAACAAAACAAGTCCACCTTTTTGAGTTGTATCTTATCTTATTATACGACAGTACCATTTTTGCGGTCTTCTTCATTATTATAATGTTTTTTTGTTTTTATTTTCTCAAAATACTGAACTTTTTTTACCCAAAACCAAAAGTAGAAATTTTGTGTTTCATTTGTATAAACAACTTAAAAAAAAAAAAAAAAACAAATTAGTCGCCTTGGAAATTGTTGTCCCCTTGGGTGCCTTAAAGCCACAGTAAATTATAAATGAGTATATATATTTTGTCAGTACTCCAATCATATCCCATTGGAACGTTAATTTCATTGGCACACTTCCCATCTGATATAAGTTCAAATTTAAATTCCTTTTAAAAATTGAAAAAATAAACTTCAAACAAAAACAAACCACACTTGTTCTTCTCCTTCCTCTTCGTGATGCTGTTGCCAATGCCAAGTCCTTGAATGTCATAAAAATTCAGAGAAAACAATTATATGACTTTATAAAATATATGTAGCTCCTGTCTGGGCCAAAATAAGAAGCCTCTTATCCCTCCTCATCCTAAATTCAAAAAAAAATAAAAACCATTTGACATAGAATGTTTTGCATTTGTTTGTCTTTTTATCCAGAAATAAAATACTCACATCATCAATTTCTCAAAAGAAATATCAAAACTTTTTTTCAAAAAAGCAATCAAAATAAAATTTCTAATCAGATTCCTTAAAAAAAAAGAAATTAAACAAAACAAAATGAAATAAAAAACGTGACTTTTTATTAATTGGAGTTGGAGATGATATGGAATCAATAGTATCTCCATGACATTAAATTTCATTCGTTCGGAATTTATAACGGAACTCATATAGCTTCTTGAAGAAAACGTGTATGATAAGTGTGTACTTGGTGAGAAATTGCCTAATTGAAATTCTACACCTGTCCTTTGTCGAGTTCCGGTTGAAATCGAAAGCAAGCCGTTATCAAAAGCGAAAGTGACTTCAACAATAAATAAAAAGCTCTAAACAATTGAAAAAGTATATCTTCTTTGTTTGTTTTCATTTAAATTAATTAAATAAGTTTATTTACAAAATTATAAATAAAATTTGTATTTTTGTTCAATAAATTATGTTTTTTTTGTTTGTTTTTTAATAAATACTCGTACAAGCAAATCTTTGGAATGACGTTTATGAAAGCATCAATGTTAGTTTCTGTTTTGCTAAGTTTTATAGTTATTCTTTTTTTAATCTAAGGACTTTTCTCGGAGTTTGATCTCGTTCGCAATTTTTTGGTTGTGGTTAATCGGGAAGGGTCTATCGTCGTCGTCGTTGTTGTTGTTGTTGCTGTTGTTGCCCGGCATAGGCGATATCTTGGGCATCCATATTCTCAACTGAAGATCTCGCCCATTGGGTGTGTGATGGTTCCCAGCCTTGGGCAGGATGATCGATGTGTTCCACATGTTCGATGTGGTTGTAGTGTTGGGGAATGTCGTATTGTTCTACGTGGTGTGGAATGTGTTCAACATGGTGTTCTAAGTGGTGAGGAACAATGTGTTCAACATGGTGTGGGAGGTGTTCAACATGGTCCACATGGTGTGGATAGTGAACAACTTCGTAATTGACAACCTTGAATGGGGGAATTTTTATGATGTTATCCTGATTTCGGCTTCAAGTAGTAAAAACTTACCTTTGGTTTGGCAATTTTGAAAATAACCAAAGCTCCAGAAAGAACCAATGAAAGAAGACCCAAAGTCATGGCCTTCCATGTCTTGAGAGCGATCAGGGCGAGGGCAAGTGGAACTAGGACGGTGGTCTTGAGTTTTAATCCCAACAAGAATGGGAGCATGACTTTCCTCACGAATCCACGACCTTTAAAGAAATAAAAAGACATTTAAATACGATCCACACACAATCCACTTTGAAAATTTTCACTACCAAGTGAGGAAAATATTTTGGAAACTGTTTTTTTACCTTGCTCCATTGGATTTTCGTCAGAAAGAGGAACTAAAGCGCCTTTAGTCAATGGATTGTCACTCAAAAAGCTTGGAATCATCGAACGAGCCTCCTCAGTGCTGAAGAATTCAGGAGCCTTGACACGAAGAGCGTGGGTGGCAAGAAATCTGTCGACCTTGTCAAATAATTCCAAATCTCCATTAGCTCGCTGTTCTGTCACTGGATAAGCTTCTTCCGATGTCCGCACTATTGACATCTGGTCAGTGATAAGGATCTCATTTTGTTTGATAGCCTCATCGATCCATGCCATTGCTCTGGGCTTCACACACGACACGGAAAAGTCCTTCAGACATCCTTCGTACACGTCCAGGGCAAGGTCAGTGGCTGACATTTTGTTAGCATTACCAGCCACCAGGCTAACTGTGGCCACTAGCAGAACTATACCAAACTTATTCATGGCGGTTTTATGACGTGCGAGAGTAATCCTTAGTGAAGTTGATAACAACAAAACAAAAATCGTGCGTACTATGAGACAATCCAAGCGGGTATGTATTAGCTACTGTGGTCAGTCGTGGTTTTTATACGACGCGTAGAATTGTCATTGCCTCCCGCATAAGTAAATGCAAAGATTTTCACCTGGAAGTAATTGTCAAACGCTGTGAAACA